>NW_027210654.1:2035000-2487500 GCF_029030835.1 Brachyistius frenatus
CTAAACCAATGACAAACAAGCCAGAGAGGGGGCACCAAACAAGAGGGACCCCCGTTGGGAGAAAAAAAAAGAAACAGGAAGACGAGAGTGTTATTTAACATCAAGACTGTGTTAAGAGGGTCAACAGAGACTGTTGTAACAGGAAATTCTGCTCTCGAGAAGAGGCTACAAAGTAGCGTGTCCTTGCCACCTCATATGTGATTGTGTCATGGCAACAAATGAACTGCATTTTAATTCAAACACCACAAACAGTGCCTAACAGCGCATTACTTCAGGGTGTATTTTATCAAAGAAGATTAAGCTAAGAAAAGCACCCCTCAAACTACAGCTAAAAGGATGCAGTAAAGGATCCCAAAGAAGAAGAATGAAGTTTGAATGTAATGCCTGCAGGCATGGAGAAGGGCTATGGGTGCCTGTCTTAGCTTAGGCAGCAGGATGAGCAATCACTCAGTCTTGCTTAAGCTCACACAAGGACAGCATCTCTTGGGCAGTTCACGCCCAACAAATCTGTTTTTTATTGCCTCTCCTCATTTTTTTTTAAGCCCCGCTCATCAAAATGAATTTCACATCTGCTCCGTGCGTCTGGGGGTCCAGACATGAATTGAAATTTGCGTCAGACGGTTTTAACTCACCGCTGGCGAGCATCCGCCAAAAATGGGCTGAAAGACAGTCTTCCTCACACAATTAAAACAATCAATTAGACTAAATGACGAGGCCCGCAGGCTGCCTGCTTTTTCTAGTGTTGTAACATCTCACAACACAACTTAATCACTTCCTGCTTTGAAGCTCAGATAAAGATCCGGTGTTGATGGCTTCTTTTTGTAAGAGGAGGAGCACCAACAGAAAGAAAAAGAAAGATAGAACTTTTGGAGAAAAAGTAAAAAGATACAGGAATAAAAGTAGAAAAAAAAGCGTGTAAAGGTTGACAGCAGATGACAGGCGGAGCAAATCAGGACGCACCTTGCACTGAAACAATGGAACAAAGGTGCCGGACGTGTCTGTTCTCCTCACTATATTAGCTGAGGCTACAACCAAACCAGACCCTCGTTCCGCTCATCCAACATTATTTTATTGGAGCTGTCATGTCAAGTTAGAAACATTGAGTTAATTTGTGAGCTGCACCCTGAGGTAAGGTAGGACAAACACAGGTTGAATAACTGACAGCTCCGGAAGTCAACATGCCTTTTCAGAATGAAGTGTCTGAGACTTCATGCTTACAAAGCTGGGACTTTTGTTTGAAACTCCTTCTATGTTTTGTTGTTAGACTATGAATTTGCACTTCTTCTTTTGCGGACGAATGAGTTTGCTTTAATGACTTTTTGGGAATAGTAAATTTCCAGTAAAGTATATGAAATCAGTTTTGTTGGAAGGCGTTTTTTTTCCAGTCAGGATCCTGAACTCATCCAAACTATCCTTCTCCTTTCTATAGCCACTTTCTCTGATCAGGAGCACAAGTGGTGGGAGCCTATTTAGACATACACAAGTGAAGTGGTCAATCACAGACAAGTTTTCGCACTAATGAGCAATTGAACATTTCTAATTACCTAAACATTGTTTCTTTTGAGCTCTCACTAGAAGCAGTGTGCACAGGCATTGGGGGGAATTTGACAGCCTCTGCAAGCTCTGAGGGTTTGAACTGCGCAACTTCTCACTGTGAGACATTTTTAATAAGTCAAACCACTGAGCCAGCCAACCGTGGAAACCGCAAAAATCCAGTGACACCTGATCTGGTGGGTTATCGTTCACTTAAATGTATATCGGCTCACAAAAGAACAGAGAAACAAAAGAGAAATTGACAGCAGAGGTGCAAGGGACTTTATGGCCAGGTATTTGAAAAAAAAAAAAAAAAGCTATTGACGGGTGAGAACCTGCAACAAGTACAACCCCATCTATTATAAGGGCTACAGGCAAGAACACGGTGAAACATCCATTAAACTCAACCCGGTATCACGGTAAAATATGAAATAGACACGTCGGTCCACTGAAATTGCAACACTTTGGGCTGTCTCGGCCTGAAAGTTACAGGTTTTACTGTAGTGGACGAAAATGAAACCTACTGCATGCTTTGAGCCATGTGATTTACAGGAAAATTCTACTTTTTGCAGAAACACATGGTTGGGGTTAGGGAAAAGGAACATGGTTGTTGTCAGCAAACAAAAAAAACACGTCAAGAAAAAAGTAGTCACCTCCTAGATTCGAAACTTATGGTCCCACATGACACCTTGGTCACATGAACCCACGTCACATGACACTTACGTGTAAGTTTCGCCCTTACAAAATGTGTAACTTTCCTGCCTGGAAAGCACAAAACGTGGTCCTCTCACGTTTTGCTGTAGTGGACCGGCGTGTCTATTTCACGCTTTGCTGTGATGCAGGGTTATTTAGCTAGCTTAACCACCGAGCAAACATGGACACTATTAGCTACCGCCTAGCTTTAACTTGTTACGTCCAGTTAGCAGCTTGTATAAAAGCATAACACACAACGTGTCCTCTGACAGAATCAGCTGAGTGTGGGGATGGAAGTTGCTTCACAAGAGAGGTGAGAGGAGGAGAGAGCAGGGCAGGAGAGGAGGAGGGAGACACAGCAGCTGCCCTGGAGTGATACGAGCACAAGCTAAATAGCATCAGACACTAATTTTAGTGAACCTGGGTTATGGCCAGATAAAGCGACTGATTCTGACAGGGGGTAGCTGGTACGTGTGTGGGAGAGGAGAGCTCTTTTGCCGTGCACAAACTGAACATGAGTTGTGTACGGCCTGTCACCGACCCTCGCGCAAATAGCGGGCCCGTGCAGCCATGTGGAAAAGACTGTCTTCAGGTTGGCCGAATTAAAATCACCGGCCATGATGAAAGCATTATCAGGATGGTTATTTTGCATGCCACTGATTGGGTAATATCATTTTGATGAAGCGACCCTTTGCATTGCAAGGAATGTATGAATCTGTAATGTTAATGATGGTCTGCTCTTTGGGCAAGTAAAACGGTCACTTAATCACCAACATGTATCAGCTGGGGGCCAATGACTCAGAACAGACTGGGCTTTAGTGCTCCAATCATTGTTGACGTACATTCAGATGCCGCCGCCTGTCGATTTGACACCGAGAGCGCAGCTCCAATCTGAACATCGCCAGCCCCTCGATAGCTAATGCCATCCTCTGGTACATTGTCAAACTACCATTTCTTGGTGAAGCTGTGGGTGCCACAGGTCCTAATTGTTAGATCTAACACGAGGCAGTCTAGTTTGTCTTCTGAGGAGCAGATGTTGGCGTGCAGAACGAAGGGAAGCTGTGGTCTACATGCGTGAGCTTTTTGCCCGGCCATGGCCCCAGCTCGAGAGGTGTGCTTCATGTCCCTCTCGCACGGCATCCATGTCCTTCTCCTGCAGACAATCGTAATAGCTGAAGTGGGATTCAGAGATTTTGTGATAAACCCATTTAAGCAACACTTCTGTACATTCGAGGACTGAGCAATGGATGGCAGTCATATATTATTATCCCAACTATCTCAGTGGGTTTCACTAAAAAATTCAAGGCGAAGGGGGTGAATGATTCATATACTGCAAGATCTAAGATTAGGTAGGTAGGTAGGTAGGTAGAGACAAGTTCAAATAATGAACCCACATCTGTATGTTGGAATTGTATTAATCCACCTTTGGCCCTTCAGATTTATTTTAGCTCTTTGGAGGGGCAATCCTGGACAACCCTTAAACACATGAATTCAAACTAGTTCCACCTTTACCAGTTATACGCGTAAAATGCTGCTTACACACTGAAGCCTCAGTTTTAACGATCAGCCAGTCCATTTGTTTACTTTTATGTACTTTTACTTTTGATACCCTCAGCACATTTTGCTGATTATATTTGTACACAGTGGCATTGGTTCTTTCGATGAAGAAAAGGATCTAGTGTTAAGTGCAGACAGGCAGGGAAATGTGCCATCAGAATTCTTGGAAAAACTGAGAGCCCCCCTGCTGTAGTGAAGAAATTTCCCCTCGGGGATTAATAAAGTGTATCAAATCAAATCAAATCAAATAATTTATACATCCACAAACTGAATTTGTGGATGCACAAATTATTTTTCCTTAAAACAGTGAGGTTACACAGCTTTCTATCCCCAATGAAAATAACTCCTGACTCACATTTAATCCCAGACATGAGCAAAAAAAAAAAAAAAAGCTTCAGGAATAAACATTTAAACTTGAGTTATGACTGATTTATCTTCCCGAGTACTTGAGTAGTTTGAAAAAATAGTCCTATCAGCAGTGACTGAAGTGCAGTGTGCTAAGAGAAACATTTAAGCATATCAGTTTCATTGCATGCTCCAGCTGCTTTGTGAGCTGTTGTGAACTGTTTATGGGCCCCCAAGGGAGGGCAGGGGAGAGACCTCTGTATCAAAACAATTCCACAGCTAGCAGGAGGTGTGACATAAACAACAAGGTTCTTACCCTTCCCCTGTGAGCCCCGCTGACAGCCAACCCACCATCCACCTCGCGCACAAACACCCGCGCTCTCCGCACACGTGTGCGTATGCACACTGACATACATGTCAAACCGCAGCACTCCCAAGCTCAACTCTCCCCCTGCTTCCTATTGCTTATTTCTCTGAGTAAAGAGGGAAGTATGAAAAAATGAATGGCTGTCATATGGAAGTGGTAGGTTGTATTAGGAGAGGGAAAGCTATTGGTGTGGAAAATCAATTTCCCCCAAGTCGCCAACATATAGCTTCTATTGGGTAAAATAGCCCACATTAGCCTGTTTCCTCATGCAAGGCTGAGTGTGGAGGTAGAGAAGAGGGAAGAAGGGGTACTGGGATGGAAGGGAAATGGATGGAATGTTCAAATGGAAAGTGATGAGAAGTGGGGATGGGAGGAAGAGAAGGACAGTTGAGGAACCACAGGGGAAAGAGAGAGGGAAAATAATTCATGCCATGTACGCACTATGCTTCCACGACCTCGCATGAACGTGGGGAAGTATGGCAAGGCCTGTAGCTGACAGTCTACCAGTGTTGGGAGTAACATGTTACGAAGAAAAGCATTCATTTGATTTTACTACTTCTGGCAGTCTATTAATGTAACAAACTACTTCTTCAAATAATTGAATAATGCAGTTACAATTACTGAAATTTCAGTGGGCTCGTTAGTTTGATCTTGTGTATTAATAGTGACGGACAAGTGCAGTCTGTAGCAGACCTAAGCAACCTACTCCCCCAATTTCCTTCCTGCTCGGAGAACTGACGGGTACCCAGAGGTGCATGGAGGGCAATCAGTGATACTGCCCCGCTGAATAAGGTTCCTAATGGGGGGCAAGGACCTGGTTTGACTGGGTGGGGTCCAAGCACTGCCCTCCGTGTGCAGCTTGACATCAAGCCCGTCAGCCCTTAGAGCAGGCCACTGGCAGCCTCTCGTGGAGAAAAACACAGGCTCGTCTGGTCGGAAACAAGGCCCAGAATATGGGGGTCACGTCTCGCAAAGCCGGTCCCAGCCAGCCGCAGCCTCGACCGAAGAAGGTTCATGGATGTGGGCAGGGGCAAAGAGAGAATCAGGCGGTGGCAGAGGACGATGCGCACCTTGGGAAGCTCACAAAGAAGCCGTACGGAGAGGGATGCAGGGTAAAGAGCCGAAGAAAAAGAGGTAAGATGACAGCCAACCGCCGCCTCTGAGGTATCTGGCCAAAAGCAGACTGGGCAAGAGGCCCTTGGCAATCCAGGGCAGGCAACACTCAAACGATATAGATATGTGTGCAATGAAATAACACATTACTTCCCCAGGTAACTAATTATGTGCGTATGCAGTATTATGTAGTAATAAGTAAGTAAATAAGTAATTCACCTACTTTTAAAAGAAGAAGAATTTTCAGTTCCATGTGCTCTCAACCAACAGCCGATTCAAAGCATATTACAGATTATTACTCTATATTACTCTTTCCTCTCTACCCTCCTGCAGTTCACAATATATTTGCATAATTCATTGGACTTTGGCTGCTGCCCCCACCCCTCTCCCTCCACCCTCAAAAAAAAGAAATCACCTAATGATTTCACACATGCACGCTCACCAAGGCCACCGTCCTTCACTACTAACCGCGTGTCTCCGGGCCTTTGAGTCGCTTCACAGGGACCATACGGAGTACAGGTTCAGTTTGAGCTGGAAGCCCCGGCTCTGCACCGTGGTCATATTCTCCAGGGTACAATTACATATTACGCGCAGGGCTCAGTATGGGATATCTTTTTAAGTTAGTCTCAGCGGGGCATCGAGAGATGTGGATGATCTCTTAGTACCCGGCCCTATCTAGAACAAAGCTGACTGACGAGCAGAGGTACATCAAAGTTTTGTAACACCCAGAGAAAATGTGGACCCCTACCCATGCATCAAAATGTGAGGCTTTTAGCTGACCGTTTGTTCAAAGATGACTCGGGTGAAGTGATTTATCTTCGACACAAACTTCTGATACAAAATAGAACAATGCAGCTGCCTTGAGAGGAAATTTATGGAAGAGAAACTGGGGAGAGTTCCAAAAAAAAAAAAATAGAATGTAATGACACACAATTCATTATCTGCCTCGTAAATAATTAGCTGTGTCACTTAGTCTTTAGCCTTTTCAACAGGGGTTGAGCTGGACAAATATAATCCTTCATCAGTGATGAAACAAGGACTAAATCTTTAGAAGGTATTGTGCTCTGGAGAATATTCTGCCATCCAAATATCCCAAGATTAAAACAAACTTTTTACGATCCTGTCCTAGCTTTCATTGTCCACTGGGAGTTACAGTTACTATGGATAACTTTCACAATACATTTTATATGGCGCTGTAACAGATATGGAAGAACAACATACCCTTCTCATTTGTTATCTTAACATGAACAGAGTTGAAATATGTTTTTTTAAATGGCCAAAGACAAAAATAAAGAAAGAAATCCAAGTTCATACACATATTCAATATTTGGTTCTGTAACTTAGGCAACTTACTCTCCAGTGAGCATTTCAAATGCAAAACATCTAACTCAATCTTATTTTATTGTTATGAAATACAGCTTGTTCCACTTTAAGATATGGGTGAAGCTGGGAAATCAAGCCCGACTGAGTGTATGATAGGACCATACGTTTCTTACCTTGCCAATGATCTTGGGGAAAGGAGCTCTCTGATTCTCAGTCACAATCACAGCAGGCACCAGCAGGGATCTCTTGGATCTGTGTGGCAGCTTCTGGCCGAGACCCAGGAAACCCTACAGAGGAGGGAAACCATATTGTTAGAGTTGGAAAAAACATCCCTTGTGTTTTATGTTTCGCCCGACTGTGAAGCAATTCCCCTTTGAGGTGACGTCCCCAATAATTCTTCTAAAATTACTTCTTAGCATCTTTTACCGATTATCCTAGAAAAACAACAACATCGCAGAAACACACACGCACACACACGCACGCACACACACACACACACACACACACACACACACACACACACACACACACACACACACACACACACACACACACACACACACACACACACACACACACACACACACACACACACTCACAGTAAGCAGTCAAGTATGCATTGAAAAACAGAGAAAACATGTTGACACAAGCCTCTCCTGGAAGAATTACCCATTTCTTTTTTTTCTTTGATAAAGAATGGCATATAATATATAATGCAAAGTGTCTGAATGCCTGGCAGGCAGCAACATATGCTTTACACATTTAGAGAGAAGATGATTTTCTCTGGGCAAAGATAAAATACGTGTTTTCTGCCGCACTCACTGCAGCGGAATTTATATCCTTTGTCTGTTTTTTCTTTTCCTTTTGTGTATGTTAAATGAGGAAAGGAACGAGAAGTAAAGGAAGCAAAAACAAAGATGCGAAGAGATGGAAGAAATGACGAAATGAGAGATGACAAGGTTTTGGTGGAGCAATTGCATCGTTGAAGCACAAGGAGCCATTCTGATGTTGTTTTTGCTCAAGAACACAATAGCATATTCTAATTTCATCTTCTACTATCCTGTTTTAGTAAACAAAAGCCTGTTTTTTTTTTTTTTAAACTATATGATATAGTAAAAAAAAGAAAATGCTCCCTTCTCTCCTACACTTTGAAATCACTGATAGAGTCGTGGCCATTCCGCTTGGAATGAATGCCTGTCACGGAAATAATGCCTGTCACTGACACCATAAACAGGAAGCAGAAATCCGGGCTGCTAACACGGAGGTGATGACCTACAGGGGAGGACAGTCTGCTGACTGTCTGCGCTCCTGGACACGAGCCGAGGAGCGCACACACACACACACACACACACACACACACACACACACACACACACACACACACACACACACACACACACACACACACACACACACACACACACACACACACACACACACACACACAAACGCACACTCAAATGCTCTGGCATAACCATAAATATGTCCACAAATATGATTTAATAAAAGTGTTATGACTAATAATAGTAAAATGACATACTGAGCAAACATCTATATACATTCAAGACAATGTCATAGAATGTATTGCGAGTGAATTTGGTCAACATTTTACGAAGATGTATTTACATTTTAGTTTATAACCTGTTTGTATTGTTTTTGTTACCCCCAGTTTGTCCCTGCTTGTGGCTGTCGAGACCCACCATAATATCCGAAACATAGAAATAACATTCCCTAGGCAGTGTAGCACTGTTCAGTGATGCAGCCTGATCTTCCAAAATAATCATAAGTCGGGTCAGAGGGAAAGCAATTACCCTCATAGAGAGCTAATCTGCCACCTGCTTCTTGGCAGCCCAAGGACAGCACCAGAGCACGTCTACTCAGCTCCCTTTTACAGCACAGAAGTGGTTTTCATAGTTTCAGCATCATTTTGTTGGGTAAACTCAGCATCGCACAGACAGATCAGACCCCAACGACAGCACAGGGATGTTGTGTAAATCATAGCTGCCTCCCATGTCTTTGTTTTAACCAGCCAGAGAGCCATTAGTGTTTTCACAGGGCCAATCAAATCATTTAATTCAACAGCAGTCTGCTCCACAACACACATTAGCTTTCTTACTCATGTCCTCTTCTAATCCAACTACAGCTCTGGACATCTTATAGTTGATTCTGCTTGCCCACACCAACATCCACCGAGGGAAAGTGCATTTCATAACTTCAATTTGCAGGCTAGATAGCTAAATAGCTTCATGAGTTAACTATTTAGCTAATTAAACATCAGCTGAGCTTAAAAACTTACTTGCAAATGTAATTTCAATCTTTTCCAGATGCTAATGTGGCCCCTTACAGTTTATTACCACTGCATATAAAACTGTCCGCATATGCCTTGTAAACTACAGTTTGCAGCACGTGTTCATTTAGTTTGTCAATCTCCTTTTCTCTGTCACGGCCCAGTCTGCCAGCGGCTGTCAATCAAACACAAACACTTCCAGAAAAGGGACATTTCTAGTATTGTCCTACCTTCAAGTTATGTCAAATTACAATAAGGATGACTAAAGATGGCAAAAACAATGTGATTTCATTTGGATCTGAAGTTTGTAAACACTAATGTCCTACAGTCCATTGTCTACATAATGGCAGATGTTCGGCTTGAGCAAAATGTTGAGCAAAATGAAAGAACGATGATGAAAGAAACAACACGGCAACAAGTCTGGCCGCCGAACCCTGGTAAAACGAAAACACATTTTCAATATGAAAGAGAAAATACCGACCTGAGGTTTTTGTGGTTTCATTTGCAATGCAAATAGTCTCTTTTGTCCTTCATCTTTTAGAGCCTACTGTGCAACACTTTATTGACAATGTGCAGTGCACACTGATATGGTTGTGTGTATGCAGGGGGCTGTTTGCATGTTTACTGTTCACACTGCTGTTCTTGGCTGACAGGGACTCTGGCAGCACTCTCACCTCTGTCAGGATGACGGGCAGAGAGCAGGTAAAAGGGGGAAAAACTGAGCCATTTGTCGACAGAGACTCGCCTCTATCTGCCGAACCCTGACATCACTACACACACACAGCCCTCCACCACTCCCGGCGACGAAGTTCAGAAAAAAAAACATGATGAAACAGTAATCACAAACACAACCCAACCAGAACAAACCAAAGACACACCAAGCGGTCTCTGAAATGACCATCCTTATCAAATCCACTGGGGGATGACCTTTGAAATGTCAAAGACAGAAATCTCAAACCTGAAGCTATTAAACAGAACACTGCGCAAAACTATGAGAGATTATAGGACCTATTTTGTGTCTTAAGAGCACAGGCAGTGGTGTGTGTATATTTATGTGACCGGTTCACAAGCAACTTTATGGACTTTTAAGCACTGCCAGTAAAAAATCTGGCCCCAAGTCGGAAGCCCAGGGATGAGCGCATCAATCCCATCATGCACACGTCTCAGCTGTGTGATATTTGTAAAGGAGGGTAAGAAGAGCTGGGAGGCAAACAGGCACCATGAGGTATTTTTAGTGGCTGGTGAGAGGAGTTAGGGCTAAGATAAATCACGCTGTCAAATCCACGTCTTCACTGAGCTGAGATTCAGTGGATACGGTGAGGGAGTGATGGCGCTTTAAAACCTATCAATGTTCTGCAGGTGGATCAGGTCGGCAAGATGCACTGACAAAAGCGTGTTGAGCTGGATGCAGACGTTTTGTCCCGCTCACCACAGAGTATTCTAGGAAAGATACCTTGCAGCCCCGCTCTCTCTGTCCTCTCACCTTTTACACCTGCCACTTTGCAGCGTTAACTCATTCTTTTCTCTCACTTAGCAGGAGCTGTTCTTCTCACTTCCTCCCTTTGCCGCCTGCATGTGTGATGAATAGTGTTCTTATAGTTTGGTGACACCGTAAGAGAAAGAAGCCATGAATCTTTAATGTGTTCTGTTAATAAATTACTGCTGCGTCATCAACCCTGATCCAACCTTAAAACATGTTGCCTCTCTCTCTGTCTGTCTCTGTCTCTGTCTGCCATTTAAGCCATCATCAGGGCATTTCATTGAAAAGAAAAGAAACAGTTAAGAAGATTTAAAGATACTTGATAATAAATAGGTAAAAACAGAAGGGTGCATGTCGAAACTGTTTGCATGCATATATTCAATATTGAACTACAGCATGTGTCTGTGTGTGTGAGGCAGAGAAAGATGGAGCCTTTGTCATTGTCATCTCGGCTTAGAGTTACTGTGGCAGCAAAGTCACGTCCTTGTCCATTCTGCCATTTTCACTCTCAATGCTATATTGAGATGTGTCATTACTCATTTCTGACAACGTGTTGGAGACCTGGTGAGAAATGGATAATATCAAGGCCAGCGTCGGCCAGTGGTGACGGGAACGCACAGCAACTGGATGTGGAGTAAACTCTTGGATATGCAGCCAGGTCAGGTAATCAGTCAGTTCTCTAAATGTGCGGTTGTGTTGATGTCAGCAGTATGTACATGGAGAAAATAATAAATTCAGACACATCTAAAAAAAAAAACATGCTCCTCAACTTGGGTGTTGACAGCACAATGTTACACACTTTATTTGAATATAACCAATAAAGCATGAACACTTTTCATCTTGGCCGAGCAGAATGTAGCAATACGCTGATGACTGATGCCTATACCGGAATTTAATTAGCTGCATTAATTAATACTGTGCCAAAGTGATTATGTTACGACCTCATCTGCAGATAGTAGTAAAGAGTGTGTCCTGACCATAATCCAGACAGAACTGTTTCAAATCAAGATGTTCAAAACTGGTGCTTTTAGAAGTGAATTAAATGTCATCGCACTAAAAGCACATTAGCTCAATGTTAAGTCCTTACCTTTACTTTATTGTCGTTCTTGTTTGGGACCACATTTTTGATAACCATGCTTTGAGTTTATTGTAGAGCAGCTTTTAATCTGTATTTATAAACCATCAGGAAGAAAATATGAACAGTTTTGATTATCAACAATCGTTCCTTCATCTTAAAACGCATGTCTAAAATAATGTCTTTGTTATCCTCTGCTGACCTGAAAAAGTCATCCATGTGATGATCCATGTTTCCCTTGACTTCTGTCACCGTCACACTTTTTCTCTCATCTGCTGATGGTGCCGAAACCCAAGGAGGAGGCTTTTAACAAAGTCTAAGAGACCTGAGCATCATTTTCATAATCCAATTTTAGCTTCTCTATTTCAGCTGTCAACTAATTTTTTTTATTTATTTACAAAATTTGAACAATCACCTTCTTCTATTTGGGACCTTTAAGATGGCTGTAAACCAGATTGGAGCAGAACCACCTAGTGACCCAATGTGTCTCACTTCTGTGAGGGACATTGCATAACATTAAATCAAATACAGTATTCTCCAGTGTATTCAACAACATTTATAGCTAGAAGCAAAAACAATACAAAAACAAATTGACTTTGCATCTGTTGTTATGAACAGTAAATTGCAGATATGAGTGGAGCTGGACTAAAAAACTCAACACCACACGATAGATGGTCTTGAAAATGATTCAAATATGGTTTGTTTATCTGAAAATTGATCACCAGTTGAAAACTTGGCTGGCTTCTTAGTTCCCCTTTTATTTTTAATGAAAACACCATTAGGCAGGAGGTCTTATCAATGCTTTGAAAATTAATGTTTTTCTTGCTGATTTTGTACATTTATGTGACGTTAAGCTTTTTGGTTTTCTCACTCCCCCGCAGTAAAGCTAACAAAAAAAACAAAAAAATTGTAAATTAGCAGATATATTAAACCACTTCAGCAAAAGATGCAGGGCGTAGAGGAACTAATGTAAAAGAGACAGACAAGGGCAGTAAACAGAATTAACAAATGAGAGCTACAGAACAAGCTGAGGAGATACAGCGTGAGTGGGACGGAGACAGACAGAAGAAGATTATTTGGGTTGTGTTGTATAATGTGAGCTGTTGTGCTGTGGTTGCAAGATGTCACATTTTAGTCATCCCCAAAAAGCCTTACTGAACACTGAAAGCTTGGTTAGAGAAAATCTATTTGCCATTGCAGGATGAGGATTTTGCATAGGATGCAATATTACATTTCATTCGGCGCACGAAAATGGATGAAACATAACAAAAGCAAAATAAATAGGCTTTTGGACTCAGATTATTTTGCCTCTTATCAGTTGTTACATTTGAATGGTGCCTGTTTATGCCCCCTGAAGGCAATACAATGTTCTGCATAACAGTTGTTCTGCATAACACAACCAAAACAACAAGGAATAATACACACACAAAAATCCATATCCTGAAGCATGCATTTGTTAAATTGAAATGCATTCTTCCATTAATTCACATATTGATCGGCTGCAAAAAAAGGGGAATAAATTACTCATTGAATACAGAGTTTTGCTCATAATAGGAATCATTAATCAGCCACTTCTCTCCCTCTGGGCCCTTGGTACAGCAAACTAGCAGCTCGCACTGAGGAATTAAAAACTGATTCCCTCCACCTTCGCTCCCAGCACTTATCAATTATCACCAGCCAATATTTTCTGCCATCATGTCATTTGTTATGCCAATAAAATCACCTTGGAATGTTTCCGCTCTGCGCTAGGCAGGAAACAAAAGGAAGGTTTGGGCAAATGCAAAATCCCCTTTTAACAACAACATAACAAAGCAATTTCATTATGAAAATGTGATCTCCAAAAAAACACCTACTGTGTGGTACAATAATTGAAAAAACACGGAAGAGACATCAAGGCTAGCGCAAGAACTATCTCAAATTTGAGATTTAAAGTTCGCCGTTCGATTGCAGTGGATGCTGTGAGCAGAGTCATTCCACAAGTCAAACCCCTGGCTTATTGAAACAAGCTTTCAAATATGCCATGAGTTAGTTACCGATTCTTCAAAAGCGGCTGCTGCTCTGAACACGTGTTTGATAAGCCACTTGAGACTTTGCCGAAGCGTGGGGCGGGGAGCGTGGGGAGTGCGGGGAGACTACAGGATATGGACAGAGAAAGGAACAATAGATTTTCTGATGATATGAGTCCCAGAGCTTGAGGAGCTCTGGGAGATTAATTGATAGTGAAATAATGAGAGCTTTTAACCACCCTGTCTCAGAAGAGAAATCTGCCTCTAACTCTTATTTTTTTTTTACATCTTTGTTTCTTCACTTTACCCTTAACCTAATTCATGCGCTTTATAACTATTTGTGCTATGCAATTAACAGTCGATTTATTCCACTTTAGGATAGACAGACACATTAAAGCGTCTGTCCCCCGGAAAGATAAAGCACTTCATTGGAGATATCAAGCTTCGCTGATAAAATGTGATTCAATCTTTGAGCAGGAGTTGAAGGAAAGACAAATACGTAGATTGGTGAAAGAATGGTGACGGTGTAATAATGTGCCATTTGTTCCAACTATAAGGGTTTTTGTTGTCCAAAGCAACGCTTTCTAACACATCTAAGAGCAACATCCTGGTTAAATTTATCTGGAGGCCGACTGTAGTTTTTAGCCTCAGCCATCTTCCCTTGGTAATAATAGCACTGCATCCTGTTTACAATCTCTGATCTTCTAACCACTTTTTGCTTTTTCATACTCCATTGTGATAATGCCAACATGTTCCCAGGGCTCAACAATTACCTCTCTGAGGTTGTACTGAGGCAGAGCAGTGCTGTGATATCAATAGTAATGTCAGCATGATGTAATGCTGGTAAAGAAAAAAATAAAACAAAAAGCAGGTTAATGCTTGCAATGACCACAGTCTTAACTTATTGTATTAGATTGTCAGAACTAAACACAAAATGCAGCTGAGCCTGATTAGAAAATCTGTCATTATTTTTGCAGGGATTTAGTCATAAACAAAAGTACTGGGCAACAGAAAATGTTGACGTTATGGTGACTAAAAGTCAGAGGATCACCAAGGTGAGTACAATCCATCCAGATGAATACATGTATGTAACAAATTATACCTCAGTCATTTAAATATTTGTTAGTACATTGAAAACACAAAACTTAATACACAAACCGCATGGTAGGGCTAGATGTAAGGACGGGAACATTACAAAGGATTAATGTACTTGGGAGACACGTCTGCAACATTTCCTGGAAACGAAGGCTATGTTCAGACTGCCAGCCCAAATCAGATCTTTGTCATGTCCAGTTTGTATCCAGATCGATTTTTTTTTAAAGTCTGAACAGCAAAAAAAGCACATGAAATGCAATTTTTGCAGCTATGATCCAAATCACATTTGGAGGTGGTTTGAAATGCGGTTCCAATCAGATCTCTGCAGATGCGTCTCAGTCCGGAAGCTCCGGTGGCTCAGGATTTCGTCACATGCAGCGTGACACTCTGCGAAAACATAATTTTCAGAGAGTGAACACAATCTATGCCAGCGCTAGCAGAAAGTGTAGATTTGTCTGCTGCTACTTCCATGCCGGCAGCTTCCATGTTGGAAGGCCATCTCACCAGCGTAGCTGCGCGCACGTCGTTACCACAGCAACCCATGCACATAGGTTAGTGATGTCTGGACACAACAAATCTGATCTGTTCACTTGCAAATAACACTGCAGACAGTCTGTCCTAAAGATCTGATTTACCTGCAGTCTGAACATAGCCTAATAGTTGCTGGAATATTTCATCCTGAACCAAAGTGGTGGACCGTCTGACTGACACACTAAAACCTGACATTGCAAAAATGTAATTCTCCAACTAAAGCTACCAATGATCACGAATAAAATGTTCTGTGAAAATAAATATCTCATGGAAAGCGAACACACAAGCACAGAAACACATTTATCCATGCAGAGAACAGAGCATACGGTGATATTAGTCACTAGGAACTTCCCTTCCAAGAGATAACTTGCCAAAGACTAATTTACTTATATCCTCAATGACTTGCCAATGTAACACCCATGGACTACCTAACCAAATAAACGATGGTGGCAGACACAAACAAATGAGAGCCATATCACCGCCGAAAGGGATGGAGACATTCATTAAGCTGGAGGCAGGAGAAATGGTAGCAGCAGGACACTGAGCACTGCAGCACAAAGACAGATGATCTCTGAGAGAGGAAGGGGAACACAAGCTGTACCTGCAGTCTGTGGAAACTTTTCCAAATCAACTTAGTGCATTTGGACAAAGCAGAGGGAGAATTGAGGTATATAAAGGATATGAATGCAGGACAATGGTGTTAATTCAGGTGCATAGAGTTTTTGTAAGGAAGTCAATTTGCTGGCTGTGGGAAAAAAATGTCTGTAGATTACACAAACAAAGGGACACATTTGCAGAGAAACAAAGCTCAACACTGGGGTGCAGGCTTACTGGCCAAATACCCATATAATTGAAACTGGCCAGTGTAATTCTTCACCGACCCAAACTTGGTGCAAAAACATTACGGGCTGTTTATTTTGCCATGTAGAAAAGTGTTTCCTTCCTCTCACACTTCCACGTGATCTCATGCAAAAACAACGACTGAAAAACAATAATAGAGAGAAAATGATGCACATGATGGTTATTCATCCATGTAGAAGGGGGTTAACCTATATTCTAATATACAAGAAATACTTCAAGAAGACTGTGTTCACATGCATGTGTTAAGAAGCACGTGTTAACCATATGCGAACGTCACAGTGGGACCATTCAAAGTCTTTCACTTTTATTGTGACAATTCAAAGTGTTTATCACGTTTACAAGAGGTTCATATTTTTACAATTGGAATCAGTTGTTATTGCAGCAGTGCCAGAATCTGACACATCTCTGGTGATAGTAAATATTAATCTTGTGATCACAAAATCACGCGAGATTCCATCTTCAGGCTTCATGTTATGTGTTTGTGTCTGCACCAATAGAGGTTCGGGTTTAGGTGTGACGACGTCGGGAACCAACTGTTCGTTCGAAAAACAACAATGACCTGATTGGTTGAATTTCGTCCGTGGTAGATGGGGATAGACAGATGGCTCATCCAGTCACCTGCCAAAGATTTCTTGAAAGGGCCTGCCCTCTTCCAAACAGTTTCCAGGGACCACTTCTCAGATGGTTCTATGTAACAAACCATCTGGAGCATCAGGTTAGGTAACGATATGTTTATAGCTTTGGCAGAACACTGCTGTTGGTATGCGGCCACGTCCAGCAGCTTTCACATGTTCAAGTTCAGAAAAATAAATTATCTTTCTTAAACCTTTTACATACATTTCCTTGTAGATGTAACATCAATTACAGTTTTAGAACAAAAAAAACAAGCTGGGAATGATGACGATTACTTAAATTTCCACATCACTAAATTTACTTTTTACCTTCTTCAAACATCCATTTGGTTTGAAAAAATTATGGATGTGGGTGTTTCCACACTGCCAAATATGGCCTCTCTGAGGTGGTGCAATTATGTTAATAGATGATAATTAAGGTTGCATGAGCGTGCTTCACATTTATAAGTGATTACAATTCATCAACATATGCATGAATGTGACTGACAACAGATGCCTCTGAACATTTGATGAATTTGGTTGTTAATGTTTTTAATTTGCAATTAAGATCACTAATGTATGAATGCTTTGTGAATAACTCAGTGGCTGGGTTTACATCCCAGAGCAAATCTCTAATGCGGAGTTATCCATTTTGTCTCGTCATGTAAAGTAACAGTTTGACATGAAGCAATCGATTATTAACACTTAAAATGACTCTTTAGCCTTAGAAACAGGCAATGAGGGCTGACAACGATTAATACCATCAGCATAACCACATAACACCCTCAACAACAACTGATTGACTGAGTCCACTTACTTTTTGTACTTTTCTGTGCAGATTAAACCAACAACACATGTTTATTATGTGTTAATTATGTGCTATAGAGGTGGTGGTAGGTGGACTTTGTTACTTTTGAACACAACCAGGCTCGTAGTAGCTGTAGTCTCATTTTTACATCTTTAGTACGTGAGAGTTTAGTACGTCTTCTCTTCCAGCACTTGACACAAAATTAAATAAATATTTAAAAAAATTAAATATCAAACGAAAAAACACCTTCTACTCCTCTAACTTACCCGCTGGCATTGCTATTTAATCACTGTTACATAATGCCCTGTTTTGCTACATTACAGTAACCTTTTCAAAATTTAATGAAGCGTAACCTTTTCACTTTTGATGAAGTATAAATAAAGAAACTAATGAAGAAAACACACACATGCGAGTGCCAAATTCTCCTCACCCCGAGTGTGTGCGCTGACTGAACCGGCAGTCCGGTGACGTCCACCTGTGCTACGTCATCCGCGCGTGCACTGAGCCCGTGGATGAACAGGACCGGCCCACTGGAAGGAACGTCTCGTCGAGGTACCAGGTTCAGATCCCCGTCCACGTGGAAGCTGGGATCCGTCACGTCGAACGTCACGTCCTCGTTCCCCGCACAGTCGTCAAACTCGACTGGAAGAAAGACACGGAACAGGCAGATACTTTGACATCACTCCGAACAAATTACACATAGAAAAGTGAAGACAAATTTTGCCCTATGAAATGCAGCCACTGAGGTATACACTGCACTGTAAGGAGAAAACGTAAGGGGCTGTCAAACAATCCACACATTTCTCAGATATAAGCAGATGCCCTGAAGACAAACAAATACCCCGAAGAAAGAGTGGGACGTTCTAAGGAGCTGTCAGCTAGGCTACGATAAAAGTCAGTGATCTCTATTCATACAAGCCTGCTGCAATATTTATGACCCGCTGCGTAACATGCTTTACATTGTAGACCTATTGATGCTTCTAACTTGCCTCTGCAGGACTGCTACTTTTACTACGGAGAATTCATCTGGTTAAGAGGATGAAGAAAGGATTTAAGATGCAGGAGGAAAAAAAAGTGTCACCTTCAAGTTCTATGTGCACGTGACACATGTAGGACTGTCTTGTCTGACTGAGGGAGATACCGCCAAGGACTCTACCCGGCTTTATCCCTTCTGATCATGCTCATCCTCTCTTTATCTGTCTCTCGCACACTCCCATCGGTGTTGTGGCATGATCCCCACGTCTTCCCCCAACCTCAGCCATGACAGTCCTCCCCGCCCTCATCCTTCACCTCGGCCTCCCGTGATGCCTCCTAATGTTGCGGATCGGAGAGGGGTCCCAGAGGAAGTGTGCATGCGTGGATGTGTACACATGTTGATGATTAGAAAAGCAGGTATAACAGGAATCATGCGGTGCTGTAGAACTCTCAGCGTGGGTCTGAAAGAGCAGGAGCATTTTGAAGCCTCTAAGGGTCTACCTCAAACATATGGTGGCTTATATAAGATTTCATGATCTCGAATTTAATTCTGTTTGAAAGCAGGAATTTCCCGCAATAGGAAACGTGGTGCATCGAATATTCCATATGGTTATCATTAGTAATTGAGACACATGATTCTTCGACTGACATGTCTACTATTGCGAAGTCAACAAAACAAGAAAAACTTGAGACAAGAAAGATTGAGAATGTTTATCCTCTCCTCAGGGACAATCGCAGGATGGTAGGCTGTCAAGACAATGTCCTACATGATTCATCAATTATGGATGCGATTCATAGCTTAACGCATCACAAAAAAACTAAAACAACTCTGCAGTGGCTCATGAGGAGCTGGAAATAATCCTTTACAAAAGATGCGAAGGTCTCTTCTCTGTGGTCTGCTCACAACGGGGACTGAGTGGCCATCGTTCTGAGGAAGAGACGGCTTTAGATTTGAGCCGGTATTTATCAAGTTTCTCTGAGCAGCTTGTGGATCAGTGGTGTTTCTCTGAAGATAAAGCACAGCTACGGTCATCAATGCAAAGGCTCCCAGCTTTCTCTGCTGAACCAGCTCGTTAAAAGTTGAAGCCAATACTCCAACTGCCTTGATGTCTATCTGTTCAATTCTCACTACCTCATGAATACAATTTATTTTAATCTTTGCAGTACATATATCATTTATACAGGATCAATAATTGAACGTGGCCTCTATTGAATCCATCTAACTATTGTCATTTTTGTATGCTGTTTGGAGGCATTACTTTTTCCTTTTGGCTGTATGTTGTTGTTGTTTTACATTTAATCCTTAAGGTTTACATGAAATTAAACTCTGTATTTACATTTTGTAATTATAACTCTGAAACATTAATTATTTTTACAGAGAAGGGATTCCCATGAAAAGATGAATGCATGTAATCCAGCTTTATTTTAGTAATTTCACACTTTCTTTGACATAAGCTTCACTGTACGCTGTTTACTTTGTAGCACGGTATCAGAGCATTATGTGTTTAGTTATTGTTAATGCAAACAAGCGCTTCTCCCAGAAAGTCGATGGGACCCATCAGTCGACTGAGATTCCTCCGGTTGAGCAGTATTTCCTCAAGAGATCCAAAAAGGCGTGACGGGAAGAGTAGCGGAGAGCGACAGCTCCGCCGTGTGCCGTCGAAAGTGGACGAGACGAGAGATCCTCTGTGATCCAGAGACAAAGAAGTGTGTGATGCAGATTTTCTGATTACCAGCTCCATATGAAACAAAATAATAACGGTCAAATCTTTGTATTGAACAACCAAATCTGATTTGAATGAGAACATTTAAGTCGTGTAAATCCAATGTGCAAACCGAATATTTTCAACTGCTTGAATTGCTATAACATGCATCGTATATGTACCACTTGGTTATCACTGACAACAAACATTCATCAGAAACAGATCCACAACACAAAACATAACAACGTTTTTCACAGCAGATTTAAGTATCACAGGGGGCAATGGAACAAAATGGTGTCGGCGACAGTGAACTGTTAGATAAAGGGCTCCAGACAAAAACCTTTGCGCTTCCCTGTTGTGTAGCAAACAGCTTGTGCACGGGGTATATCTGTGGTATTGAATTGTACACATGCTGTTTGCACCAGTAAGCTCAGGTGTTGCTTAAGAAACCAGGAATGGATTATTAAGGAACCTATCGTGTTCAAAGGGCCAACACAGGGAGACAGGCAACCATTCATTCGCAGCTATCGCCAATTTAGAATACCATTTAACCTAACATGTGTCTGGACTGTGGGAGGGAACTGAAGCGAAAACCCACACAGGCACAGCAAGAACATGCAAACTCCACACTTCATATAATTTCAGTTCAACTTCTTCTGCAAGTTTGTTAAAATAGGTCAATTTAAATTTCTTGGAGAAAGTATCTTCCCCTTAATTTTAGAAACAATGTGCTGACTGAGACGCACAAGCCAAACTGTACGGGGACATTAATAAATGATAGTCCTAATGCATATAGATTAGCACACAGTAGGCAAAAGGGTGTAGCTCAAATCAAAGACAAAGGGCAACCCACTGCTGTAATTAACACATAATGTCCGGCGTCTGAAAGTCGTCTGACTTTGTATTGTTCATGTTTCACAATAACAATGAAATGCAATGTAGCTAGGCATTAAAAGAAGTTCCTCGAAGACTCTAATGTCCACTTATTCTGATGTCTTCCCTCTCCTCCAGCCTCCATCTTCCGGGAACAATAGATGTACATCGCAGTGAACTCATCAATCACTACTGGTCTATCTTCCATCACGCCAGCACCGAGTGTAATGCGAAAAGTCCATGGCTAGTCGTCTCTGACTATAAAATCAATAGGCTGAAGTCTATCAAAGCACTCATTTAGTACACTTAACCTTTGTGACTGTTTAGTCTGGCTTCTTTAATCGCTCTCACTGCAGACATTATAAAGTGTTCCCTCTGGACAGAATCGTTTTTTGCCATCTGGATGAAGGGAATGGCGAGGGCTACAATGGACAATGAGGGAGAGCTACAAAGTCAACAACCTACTCTCCAGGGAAACAAGGCTCCATCTCAATATTCAACTCTCACTTCTAAAGCAGAGCATGAAAGATGTGTTCATTTCCATTCCCATTACAAACCTCAGATTTATTTCTATAACATGGCCGCGCTCTTTAGAGCCTGCAAATTGCAGCACCAAACAGTGTCAGTGGCATTTCAAAGGCAGCCGGAGAGTGTTTGATGGTATTCTAATGTTGTCAGGTTTTGGGGGATTTCAGAAGAGAGCATGGTGAGCTAGCAGCTTTGAAGTCAGGCAACAATGACAGAACGCAACTCACCCTGCTCAGCACCCGCACCGCCACACACCCACTTTCTTTCTTGCTCAGGGTTGAAATAACTGAGCACAACATGGATGAGGGTCACCGAAATCCCTCGCTGATGATTCAAGAGGAGAAGGGAGGTGTGGGGGCTCAACTTTTTCCTCAAGTTTGACATTCGACTTCCTTTCAGGCCAAAAACCTCCCATGGAGCCTGTGAATGGCAAATGTTCCAGAAACTCGGTCGCCGAGGGCCCCAGTGACTTCAGGCCTGATCGTTTATTCCTGCAATTTCCTCGGCACCAAAAACACCATTTTAAAGTTTTCAGTTAAGCTTTTATTAAGATAATTAAAAACACCTGACCCCCTCTAGGGTTTGTATGAATGAGAATTAAATTCCAACAATCTAATTTAATAATTGTATTAAAAAAACAAAATTTAAAATTTTTTTCTTCTTTTTTTAAATTATTATTCAGTTGGGTTTCAAGTAACTGGAAGAGGTGGGAAATAAAATAGTCTCTGTGGTCACTGGTAAATAAGTTCATCACAACTTTGACAAAATACAGAATCACTTAGGATAAATTTTGCAACCTGACGCTGGAATTACAGTAACCCAGTTGATGAGTTTATGAGGTGAATCTAACAGCTTAGATTTTTTTTTTGTGTCGCCATTGTTGTGTTGCGTGGTTAACATGTTTCCATCAAATAGATTGGCTAGAACATTTTCAGCAACTTCAATCTTCACACAAATAAACATATTTCCCATTTCACATTGGTAATGTGCAGAAAGAGAGGATCATAGATCCAGACAGGATTTAAATTAAAGGAAGACTAGCAAGTTTGTAAGTTCATCTTTTCCCTTACCTCCTGCAGAGAAATGGAGGAATTCAACATAAATTCCCTCCACATAAATATATATTTCAAGAACTAAAGATACATTTCACACTAAATCATTTCAGTTAGCTTTTAAAAGGTGATTCCAACAAGACCACCAAAATAATGAAAACAAATATTTAGACAGAAAATTATAATTTCTGTCTCTTAATGATGAGATGCAGAAAATCATGTGGAATAATTTTGACATTAAACCATCAAAAATGCTTTTTTTTTCAGGTCCTAAAGTTTTCCTTTGAGGTGTTTTGAAGACAATTTTCTGTCTTGTAACTAAATGTCAAGTCTCAATGATGGGCGAGATGGGAATCAGAGGCGTAATCTCAAAGGGGGCAGCGCGGGTGTGTTTGAGCTGATAGCTCACCGTGTCTAACCACACAGACTGTGCTCAGCCTCATAAAAAAGGCTTTGGAGGACACCATTCTCAAATAATCACCTGGCATTAGAGAGGAAGCTGGCTTTTTGAGAATGTATTTACGCCCTGAATTGCATTTTCCCCTGAGTTTCCTATCATGGAGCATTGTGTAAGCTCCATTTCTGGGATTGGGAGGTAACAAGGCTCAGGCTTTTCATCTAGGAAGATAACAGTTTGAAGGATTCCGCCGTCTCGGGGGGGGTTCCTGATGCCAGAATCTTTCATCTTGGGTTTAACAAATGATTAAGACCCCTCCACTCCTACCCCCACCTTCCCTGCCACTCCAACCAATCCAATCATGTCAGATGTGGGGTTGCTAATCATCAGCTGAAGCAGAAAAATCGTGTGATGTTAACAAGTCACATGGTATCTTTCCTGTTATTCGCAGCAGGGGAATTGCATCCATCACATGTGTCAGTGTAAGCGTTGGTCTGTGCACACTGGTATTTATGCATATTTGTTGGTGTAGGGCCCTTGATCATGCTTTGATGTATGACCCTGTCCACTGCAGTGGTGACTAAAGCCAATTAAAGTACATCTACTTTCTGGTCTGAGAACGCATCAAAGAGTTTTAAGGTGGACCGTTAAAGGTCAGCTGAGCATGCTAACGACCTGCTTAAATGTTTCCATCCTCTCAACACATTTGAGCTACCTCTTCTCCTCCCTCCTTCCACAATTTGATGTTGCCCGGTTGCCATGCATTTTGAAAATTATTTATATCCCTCAGTTTTGTATGAAATATGAATAATTTCAGACACACATGGACTTAATCAGTAAATGTTGGCATCCCTAACACCCCCCCCCCCTCCTCCCAGTTGTGTTCTGGTTGAATATTCTCTCTGAAAAAAAAGTTTATTTCATCTCATTAGAAAAGAGGTTGAAGATATCCTCCACATACATCAAATGAGGAGGTTATTTGAACCTTTTCATTAACAATGTGGGCTGTTTTATTTCAGTTCTGTCCTCCGTGGCCAAATATTACCAGCTGAAGAAAATGGATGGGTGAGATTATTATTTAAGGGCAAAGTGTTTAAAACCTGTTCAGAAACATCTGTGTTCATCCATCAAATGGACAGACCTCCATTTGGAACCACACCTTCCAGCCAAAATATTATGCTTGAAGGTTATGGGAGAAAAAAATTCTCACTAACAATCCGTCTCACAGCTCTGGTGTTTTTGCTTTTTTGGGGGGCAATGGCCGCATTTCAGTCGGTGGCACCACAATGACCACACAATTGACCCTACGTGATGCTTTCGATCAGATGAAACTGTGAAGATGCACAAAGAGTGGAAAGTTTCCAAAGTGGAAGCCCACACAGAATAACACCCAGACCTCGATAGATAACTCATGAGGAACAATCAAGTGATGAGGAGGAGGGTCCCGCTGAGCCTGTAACCTTCCAATCAAGGAATGAATGAATGTTCTGGTCTATGTCCAGGCACTCTATGAAGCGTGCCATCTGGTTGACTCCAGGGCTGACGAGGCATACCATAAAATGGACTGATGACCTCAAATCTTGTTTTGAAATGGTCCTAAGGAAGCCAGTTGAAACTTTAGTCCTGAAAATGTTCAACTAGGAAGGAAGACAGCAAAGAGGTAGACTGGAAAGATATCCAAACTTACAAGCGGCTGTGGGTTCTTTATAGATCCAGAAATAAATCCATGTCTAATTTACTGCATACAAAGTCTGGATTATTCTGGGTCCAATCACTGTTTGACAACAGATATGCTTTCTACTGCCAAAGTTGCTGAGCTCAGGGTTTATGTGTAAATACACCTTTATTAGTAAAATAAAATTATAATGGCGAGTTATAACTGTGGACAACATATACTGCATGTCCTATCTGCTCTTTGACGAGTGATCTGTGATACGTAGCAGTGTTATTTACTTTATTTAGCTGTATAAATTCAGTTGCAACAACATATGTTCCAAAAGGAAATACTAAAAATGTTCTATTACGATTTTAATGAAGATTTATACACATATTAGGTCAATTAAGTTTGACGGGAGATGAAATAAAGACAGTCGGATACATAACTGCTTTTTGCCTCACACCACTCTACTTCATCCAATCTGGGTACATTAAAGTTGAATTTATGCTTTCCGGGAGGTATGCAAGCAAACAGACACGGTGTTCTTGTTCAAATGTATTCACATGTGCTTTTTCTCCCATAGATGTACATATTTGAGATAGAACAGAAGTGTCCATTAAGAAGCAGATGCCAGGTTTAAAACCACGGTGTAAGAAAATATGAATCTGTTTGCTCCCTATGACGGTTTACACAGACCCTTACATGAATGAAACAGATGAGCTGGAGAGATTTATGTATGAAGGGGGAATTTAATTTTCTGTGGTCTGTTAGGAAATTATATGTGACAGTGTTATGCTAAAATGTACGCCATAATTCCAACTATAGAGAACATTTCCTGATAGGATGTTGGACTAAAAGTGACTTTGAGCAAGTAACATGACATGTGGAAGAAGTATTCAGATTCATAAAAGTATCAATAAAGCAAAATAAAACCACTTCAGTACAAGTACAAATCTTGCAAGAAAAAGTAAGTACAGTGTCAGCATCAAAATGTGGTCAAGTTTGGATGTAAAAGTACTGGCTTTGTCAATGATATATTATGGCATTATTATTATTAGTATTATATCAATTGTGAGGCATCAATATGTAAGCAGCATGTTAGTGTTGGAGCTAGTTTGAACTACTTTATATCCACTTTTATAAACAGGGACAGCAGATAAATCTGAGAGGTTGTCAGATGATTACTGAGAGAGGAAAGTAGAAAAAAAACTATGTTGTGATCCACAAATCTGTTTTCAGTTTTCTGAGATATTGAACATTTAATGAGCTGGAACCATGTGAAAAGTTTGGAGGGGGGAAATCACTGTTGGATGGAAATGTTAACGACGCATAGACATCTGAAATGTGACCCAGACTACACACTGCCTTTTGTAAGATGTCAGATACTAAATGGGATGGAAACCACTGCTTCGATCTTTAACAATGTGTTGTATTTTAAAAGCTTCTTAAATTACCCATCGTGTCAAATCTCCATCTTAAAAGTAACTGGCAACTAAAGCTGTTAAAAAACCTGTGAAATGCAGTGGAGTGGGAGTATGAAGGAACATCAAATGGAAACACTCATGTCAAGAATACCTCACAACTGTACTTAAGTACAATACTTGAGTAAATGTACTTGATTCCTTTCCACCACAACTGCCTCTCTGCAAACTGCATATACAAAAATGCAGCAGCTACTTTCCTCAAAAAAATGTTATGTTGAGAAAGCAATTACATTTCCCAGGAAAATGTAACTACAAGGACAAATTATTACTATATATGCATAATTTCTCGAAGAAAGCATTGGTTTTACTGACAAAACAGTAAAAGTTTCGAGCATTAGTAGGGCAATCAAAAACTAGAAGAACACTCGCGTTCTTACCCAGAAAACTGTCGGACAGAGCATTAATTAATGTCACACTAAAGCAGCACATGTTTTCTTTTTAATAACAACAGGTTTTTTTTTTTTTTAAACATATCATTATTAACTTTTATAAAAAAGAGGAGCAACATAAACAACAAAAATAAAACATACGCAGTCTGAACATCTGCAAGTAACACACCAATACAATGACTTTTTTTTTTTTTTAAATAATAAAATTAAAGTCAGTTTTCCATGCCTGCAAGATATTGTTTGGTGATTCTTTGCACTTGTTTACAAACAAATTATACAATAAAGACACTTGCCCCTTGACCTCCTGGTGCTCTGAAGTGATGTCTTCCAGAATAAATAAAGTGGGAAGCTCTAAACTGTTGCTCTGACTGAACATGATAAAACTTCAGATCTGAAGTTAGTTAAAAATGTGCTTTGTCGAAATTTCATATGTGGTCTGAAGTTCTTTGAATGACATCTTGGATATTCCTTTCGTACACCAGGATTTGAAACCTGGGTCTGCCCTACCTGGCCGAAAGTTCTCATTACCGAAAACCGGTGAGAACTGGGATAGTTGTTGTATTTCACCAAGATGTTCGAGCGCACTGCCAGACCGTTATTGTGTTTTTCGGAAATGAGTTTTGTGTCCGTTTAATTAGCTTTTTCTTATCTGCTGAATACATATACAAGTTAATAGAGATGGTAACTGATTGGGATTCCATCGTGACCTACACTGGGGGATAGTCCTCAACAATATAAAACATAGCTGCTGCCCAAAAGTACCATATGAGATTAGGTAATTGCAGTCCACCTCTGTCATATGGCAAATATAGCAAGTGAAGTCTAAGTCTCGGACGTTTGTTGTTCCAGATAAAATGTATAAAGGTTTTCTTTGTGTTTGAAAAAAGGACGATAGTGGCAAAAGTGGGAATGATTGGAAGAGATACAGAAATTTAGGTTCAAATTATAAATAATGTGGACAATTATAGTTAACGCTCAGCATGAATTATTATTGTTCGTTCATGTCCAGCATGCATTATGGAACATACCTACTGAGGCACAGTGATCTTCAAGAGGTCCTTGTAAGATACTATTATGTTGTCTAGTTTTCGTCTTCCACGGACTCCCGGTAATAGTCCTTTTAGTTCCTGCACAAACTTCTCCGCTGCCGGCACCGTGTTGAAAGTGTGGCGTTTCATCCTGTGTGCTATCAGGAGTTTAGCCGGGTGGATAATACCGTAGGGCAGGTCCGGGACGGAGAGAGAAGCCAGGTCCCTTTTCACTTGATCAAAAGCTTTTCTTCGCTTGAGGAGCGCAGTAGAGATATCCGGGAAGAACATGACTCTTTGGTTATGCAGGAGTATGGGACCCTTAATTCTGGCGGCCTTCTTGACCCGGGTCTTGTCCTTGTAGTTTAGGAATTTCATTATCGCTGTTCTGAGTCGCACCGCTGAGCGAACTTCAGCGTCGTTAACTGCACCGGTTCTGTGTGCTCTCTCGATCAGCAGCGGCCCAGGAAAGTTATCCTCATCCGAGCACATCAGGAAGCCATTTCTTAAAGAATAAACACATATCACTCGTTTCCTTCTTTTCGGGGAGGCCCGCTAGACGTAGGTTGGAGCGGCGGCTGCGGTTTTCCAAGTCGTCCACTTGAAGGACCAGCTCCTCCATAGCCGCCTACGCGGCAGTATTTGGAGCGAGAAGGGATACGATGTCGCCCTGAATAGTGCTAATTCTGTCGTCAGCTTCTGTGATACGCACCGTGACCGATACGAAGTCTTCTTTCATTACTTGGGTAGCGGTCAGGATCTGGCCTGGGCTGGTCGCCGTACCTGCATTCGTTGCTGCTTCACTGGCATCGCTGTTAGCTTTCTGTGTAGCGTGGAGTCTGATTTCGCAGGTTTTTGTGCCTGCTTTGCCGGCTTTAGTGGCATTTAGACGGTCACTCCGCTTGTGTAGAGGTCTGTGGTTGTAGTGGTTATTTGGGGTTGTTCGGCTGTGAAGTTTTTAGAAGTTGGTGGAGAGGCTCCAACACCTGTCTGCTCAGCACCGCGCCATGACCGGAAGTTGTGACGACAACAACAGCTTTTTAATTCATATTTGATTGTATTGTCAGCTCAAATTCTTATAAGAAAAGTATTTCAGTAAAACACGTACATTTAACTTTAGATGAAACCAGGAAAATAATTGGATATCTGCTCATTTTGGAAGCACAGCTTCTTATTAGCGTTGGAAAGTTACTGTTTTCTTGGGTTGTTCTCTCACACTTTGCAATTAATTAGAGCTAGCAGAAAAAAAAAGAAGGAATTGAAACACATGATGTGATGATAAATAACAGGGCTCTAAAATGTCACTGTGAACATATGCTCTCAGAAAAACATTAATGTTGTTTTATTTCTTTATTTATTTTAAGCTACAATAAACACTGTCAAAACAGTGGAGAAGTTACACAGTGCAGGACTGACATTCTTAAAATTATTTACTTGAGCTTCAGAGATGTTGAATCACCAGCTTAGAAATGTGCAAAAGCTGATTATGATAAGCTGGCACTTACAAAATAGAACAGTCACCAACAGCTTAGCAGCCAAGTTACAGTCATTCTACAAACTGTGCAGAGTTGAAGCTATCTGAAACCACAGCAGTTTCATTCAAATCAGAATCACCATCTTTTACCTTGTCGTGGATGTTATTTGTATTTTTTTGGTGTAAGTGATAAATACAGCAGCTGGACTGGTCATAATTTGATCGTTTGGTCTGTTAGACTCTCCTTGTTATCACAGTCAACAACAACAGATGCTTAATTCTGGACTGTTTCTGTCTGCTGTGGGTACTGATGTTCCTATTTGTCTTTTTCTATGACTGTAAATCAGTAAAATGGAGACAAAGAAAATATGAGCGAGTGAGTGAGACACACAGAGAGTAATTAGGCTGAGATAACGAGGGGGAACTTGGAGCTCTCTTGCTCGGGGCTCAGGATGATCCTCTTCTTGTTATCGCATTGAGTTGCAGCTCGTCCACCTTACCAGGCCAGGAATGCCAAGACACTGCTGCCAGGCAACACACACACACACGCACACACACATGCACGCACGCACGCACGCACGCACGCACGCACGCACGCACACACACACACACACACACACACACACAATTTGCACAGAATAATGAACTTAATACTAGTCTCATTCTAATTTATTGCAGTATCATGTAAAGCTGACACCAGACGTCTTATCAGGCGTAATTTATGAATTGACTAATAGTCACATAGAGTCCAACGATTATTCAAGTTCTCGCTGTGCTTGTGCTAAAAATGGTCTCTCTCCCAATGCTGCACCACATCTTCCTTCTGCCATCATTAAAACCAACACTTATACACAACTATAAGTCTATAGCAATGTTAGCAGCTCTTTAAGGGTGTATGTATTGACTTTGTTTCCTCTTGCACCACCTTGAAGTTTGTTGTTGGTGAAATATCTCAATCATTGCAATGACATTTGGCTCAGAGAATAAAGTCTTACAGCCTCCTGACTTTAGCATTACCATCAAGTCAAAGCTGTCATTCGCTGAAATGTCTCAGTATCTAATAGATGGACTGGCACGTTATTTTGTACAGATATCCATGTCTCTTTGAGGATGAATCCTAATAGCTTTGCTTATCCTTTGAGGTTGACGGTTTTAAATTAATAGCTATTGGCTGAATTGTTGTGTAACCATTCTGATGATTGGCCGATTGGCCGATGGTGACTGGGATTTATCCTGTGCAGATATGAATGTCTGTACAAAACTTTCAAACTGGACTGACTGACGTTGCCAGCCATGCTGCTAAGATCACTATAAACAGACCATTCATGAATAGAACATGTACTGTGTACTTTCTTTAAAAATAAACGTTTCAATGGGCAGCAGACACTTTTGCTGGCAGCATGGATCAGCTGTGTTTCTTGTTTTTCGCCAGATGTTATAATGCATGACAAGGACAAGTGAATTTGCAGCTGCTTCAGATGTTGCCAGAACCAGGCCGCTAAACTGCTGTGGGTAATTTCTAAATAACGTACATTTGCAGTCTTAAGAGTGGCCGTTCTTTAACTGCATATACATTAAATTATAATAATCCATGCACCTAATAAAAGGACAACCAAAAATTCAAACGAACAATCTATCCATCCATCCTCATATCTATCATATTTCTCAGTCATATTTAACTTGGATATTTGCAATCACAATATTCAGCCTTGACAAAACATGAAAAACAACAAAGAACCTCAGGCTTATTTGATTTTAACAAGGTTTTCTGAGCATCTCATCTCTGCCATAATTGCAGTGTGTATTTCTCCCAACGGGCTGCAGTACTTTTGTTTATAATCATCCACGTTCATCAGGATACAAACAAAGTCACAGGCTCTCCTCTCAGTTGTTCACTGATAGTCACACACTCGGGCAGAAGACAACACCCACCAAATCAGACCCTCATTATTACGAACAGCACTTCATAGAGGGGTCTGAGGCAGATAAGGACAGGAAATTGCACTTGTCAAACGACGACAGGAAAAGCAAGTGTCTTACAAATATCTTTATGTATTTATTCCATGTTGGTTAGGGCCGGTACAAGTTCAACATATCCAGGATATGTTTTAGTTATCTGGCTTTGCTAAGCCTAACAAACATGATCACACTAAGCAGTCACGCGATGGTGGTTATCAACTCAGGGTTTCACAATCTAGCTGAGCATGTTCACGTAAAAGGGGCGGTCTATTCAGCATATAACCAATCAAAAACATGGACAAGTATACTGCTTTCAGAGCGACAGATTTGATAAAAGAAGAGCAAATTATAATATTGTACAAATAGCCAAAAGTTAAACACATAATCCAGGTATCCAGCACAGGTGCAACTTCTGAAGGTCAGCCGGCAAAAAAAAAATCATAGACCATGTGATTGCGTAAATAGATTGAGTTAATGTCACTGCTGCATGATTAGGATACGAATACATCTGACTCATCTCTGACTGATCACATTTATGTATTCCATTAAAAGAGAACGTTGCTTCGACCTATTCTTATGGTGTTATGACAATTTTAGCCTTATCGGTAAGTAGGCTTGCATTCATCCTATAAGTACAAGTACAAGGCTTCAGTGCTTCAATCAGTCACTATTGCAGGATGATATCGGCATACAAAAGCACAATATAATTGAATCAATTTGTCTCGTTCAGAAAATCAAAAACGAAAGCCAAAGGGGTTTGCCAATCTCTGAACACGTTTGTCCCCCTAAGAGACCTTCACTGTCCACGCTTTGCACTCATTAGCATTTTATTCCAAGATAACTGATTGGGCGGTAGGTGGTGCTTTTATACGTTTTGATCCGTTATCATAAACATAATCTCATCTGGAGCAGGTTAGATCTGCAGCATAAATTACCATGGCAATGTATTACAGTAAGAAGTGTGTCGTAACCATGAAAACCCAGGGCTAAACAGGAAGTTACCTTGCAAACCCACAATCCTGCTTCATAGTACGGGCCTCTGGTGCATGATGCAAGAAAGTGGACCTGTCAGCGTTTCCCAGTAACTGGTGTAAAGCCGGTGGGAAAGTGAACAATTTCCACTTAAATTTATTTAATTAATTCATGCATTCATCAATGAGCATGCCAGCCCACGAGTAAAAATATACTCGTCAAGGGTTTTCACTGTGCCTGCATATGTAACACTGACAGCAACAGTAAACATATCTTGGTGTCTCAGAGCAAGCTAGGAATGTTTAGGCCTACAGGCTTGGTCTTTGAAGTTGCCTGCTTCAAGGTTACACCTGTTTAAATATGAATTCATTTCAATTCCTATTTCAAAACCCATAATTGCACTCCTCACCCGGGTTTTATGTGAAAATATAAATGAAAATATACCAGCGTATCTAAGCGATTGAGATGCCCTGAAGCCTAGCTTGACAAGGTTAACCACAGCAACAGATCTGAAGCGAATGAGTGAGGTTTATTCGAGCACCATAACAAACTTCAATCAGCCTGTTTGTTTGTCAGTGGCAGGGCGAAACGTTTCATCAAAGAGGGCTGGGGAAGGGCAGGATGCCATGAGAAGATAGTAAGACAGCCTGCCAGAGAGAGGCACACAGAATCATAGCTGTAGTCATATAAAGACACATCAAATGGTCAATCAGTTTCAGTGCTATGTAGTAACGGTACATCTCTGCATCATTAACAAATCAGCATCATCCGCAAGCCAGATATCAAAAGGTAACATTCAGTGCATTAGGTGTCTGATTAGTAGAAGAGCAATTTAGAAAAAGGAAAATCTTGTCGGTCATTCATCTGCACCACCAGGCAGCCAGTAAAATGTATAACGACCGACTGTCAGTCATCTCAGGCAAAACTGACCAGACCATGAATATATCAGCAAAACAGCAGTTACTGGGTCAAGTGATTGGTGATGAATATCTGAACATGTCTCCAGATCAATAAACCAAACATAAGCCATCATCAATGGATTTGGCTTAAGAAAAGACAAACGCTCCAGAGATCACAGATTAATGCATTTGATGAATAGCGCAAAAATAATCATAGACCTCAGCGCCAAAACAAATTCTAGTGGCCAAAGGTCCTTCCATCTGCTTTGAAACATATGAGTGCAATTGACTGACAATCTGGCTTTTCAGGAGCAACAGGGGAGGACACCGAAAATGTCAGTGACCATTAATTAATTACTGCAGCAAGCAGTGCTTTTTGGGTTCTTAAAGTACTAGAATGGTATGTTTTGTACCTGCATCTTCCACATACTGATCACTGAAAACATCCACTTTCCTAAATCTGTAAATGTTATGGTTGATGTCCATGTTTACTCGTGACCACGAGTGATGTATTTCAGTGGCGCAGTCACAAGGTCAGCACTTAAACATCTTGACATAATTCCCAGAAATTGCACTCTTTCCTTAAGTCTACAGTGCCACAGACTTTGCTTGAGTTCTGATGGCTAAACTGAGGTGGAAAAAGCAGTAAATAAATCATTCACAGCACTCACAAGAAAATATTTACGCATGTTTTTGTTGTCCATAAAAAAAAGCATTGGCCTAAAACTAGAGTTTGCCAATGAACATAGAGTATAGACAAAGAACAGGCCTTTTGGAATAATGTGTTCTGGAAAGACAAATTAAAGAGTTGTTTGGCCAAAGTAACAGTAGACCAAAGATGCAGATCAAAGACAACCCTTCAGGAGAAGACCCTCATACCAACTGTGAAGCACGGTGGTGGAAATGTTATGGTTTGGGGTTGCTTTGGGCAGCTTGTAGTCATTGATTCATCCATGAATTCTACATCTTCATGAATGACAGAGTGCTTGAAGAAGCCTTCTGTCCAAAACTATTCAACAGGAAAATGATCCAAAGCACACTTGTAAAGCAAAGCCCAGATTTGTGGCACTTGGAATGTTTTGGGAAGATTCAAAACTATCAGCATTCAACCTTCAAACACCTTGAAATTAAGAGTTGTCAGAAATGTCAGCAAGCAGATTGACTGGTGGACAATTACTCAAAATGATTATAAGCTATTTCTGCTACAGAGGGGAAATACTATCCTCTGAGACCAAGGGCGTACTTACTTTTCCGACAGAAAAATATTACATCAATTCATATTTTTGTTAAATCAATGATTGAAACAACTACATTTCCTTGTGGTGTTGTTCAAGAATATTACCTTTATCTGTAGACACTGCTTGTATAAATATGTTAAAACAATCCAACAATTTCTATAGGATGTACTTCCTTTGTTTGTTTTTGTCCGATTTGATTTGAAAATATTTGTGATTACAGTATTCAGAAAGAGAGAAACAAACAGTGTAACTCCGCGCTCGCCAAAGATGTGCCTTTGTCTCATATATCTCAAAAAGTGATGTCAAATTCTTTATACGGCATTTGACGTTGGCCTCTAGCCCTCGTACATTTACACGTGGTAAGTGTTAGATAAATAAATATGACTATAATTACTATCATTTCTGAGCAACCACGGTTTTTAACTATGCAAGGGTTCAGTGCCAGGTGCAGTTGAAATTAAAATTGGCATGTTTTCACAGACAACCATCATGTAGGTATGTGACACAAAAGCAACTGCAGTGTGTGTGTGCGAGCCTCAATTCAACAAAATCAGGTGATTAGTTCTGCGTTTAACACAAGGACCAGTTTTATTTTTACCTATCATCTATTGTGCAGTTTTATTTCCACATTAGCTTCAAATTCCCTCAAAACCTTCAATAAACATCATAGAGTTTTATACATTATATAATTTGAGTTTTTTGCACATGGTCAAGTTCATCACAAATAATATGTACCTTTGTACATACAGTATGAGGGGTGATCATAAAGTATGTCGCCCGTTTTTCAGTGTCCTGTGAGAGTGCGTGTTGTCATGTCGGGAAAACCAACGACTCAGAACATCCCAGTTAAACTCTGTGTTGACAGTCTGACCCAGTGGAACAAATTCGCTGAGCACAACCCTGCGAATTTCCAGAGTTTGACACAGAATTACAAAGGCGCTCTTTGCTCAAGTCCACGGTAAGATCCTAAATAAACACACGCCATTGGTCACAAAAATCCATGGAACACAAGGGCTGCTTTTGATCAAGCACCATAACTTGGAATGGGTATTCATGGAAGTTATTGCCTTCACCTGCTTAATTCACATCAGTGTGTTTGCGTCAGTCTGTAAAAAATGGTATCACCCCTCGTATCAATCAGATAAATTAACTTATGTTGTTATGTAATTGGTATGTCATTATAAATCATAAAAACATGCCATCTCTTTATCTGTTATTGTACAAAACTCTGTACTTAGTTGATACTGTAAAGATGATCTTTCAATTGTTAGCTGGATCTTAAGTACAGCCACAGTTTAGGTTATCTTCATTTTAAGTTTCAATGTCAGGATTATTTCAGCCATCAACAGCTCCATCCTTTGATATGGGAGATTGGCTCTGTGTTGCATTATACTGTGCTTGATATTGCATCGATTTGACAGGCTTAACAAGAATATGCTCCCTGATTTTATGGAAACTGGAACGAGGCATAAAGTCTACGCTTTTCGCGATGCAGAACCTCAACCAAAGCTGTGCCCTGTTCGTCATGTACCTTAGTGCTGGTAGAGTGTAGGAGTGTGCCTGTACATCTGTAAAGTGAATGCACAAGATAAGATAAGATGCCAGATGGCATCGAGATTAGACATGTGTTCATGTATATATTTGCTGTGGCTTCATGCCCCTTCCATAACACATACTCCATGAGTATTCCCTGTGAACAGCACCAGTGCACTTGTGGCATATATGTAAATAGGTTCATGTCTGTTTTTAAAAATATCTGATTTGGCCAAAAGAAAGCAGGGCAAATCTGCCAACCAGATAAAAGCTGGAAAAAAAGAACTCTTCCTGCAAACTGTAGTAACACCCAAACCTCTCAATCAATCAGTGTATTGGACATGCACATAAAAGTACACAAATTCACATTAGCACACACACAGCCTCACACACAGAAATCTATAAGCAAGCATAATTTCACACAAGTCGACATCCAGCAACGTATTCAAGCATTCAGGCAGATCGATAGGCTTTCAGGAAGTCAGTAACACCCAGGTTGAGCCCCCGAGGCTCCGGCCAAGTTACTCAGCACTTTTCCTGGCCACTCAAGAGAACCCATGCTGGGCTCTAGGCCAAGAGCCAAAGACGAGAAAGTAGCATGCGGGTTTGAACAAAACTTTTGACAATAATTCTGAAAGTAATTCTGTCACTGCTATGACAGCCGCCATCATTATCTCTTAAGCGAGTGCACAGGTCATTTAAAACGTCTAGTTGACGGTGTTGTGGAGGTGCTGCTTTTGTTGGTGCAGTCAAAAGTATACTGTGGAGGATTTAAGGGTGCGAGCGATGCTTTTTTGACATTATGTTCTGTATCTGGACACGGACACACACACGCACACACACACACACACACACACACACACACGCACGCACGCACGCACGCACGCACGCACACACACACACACACACACACACACACACACACACACACACACACACACACACACACACACACACACACACACACACATTACAGCTCCTGCACACAGTCATTGCATTTTAAGAAGTTGTTTTGAGGTTTTTTTTTAATTGTTATTTTTGGTATGCCCATCAAGTGCCTGTATTTAGACTTCTCAGTGGAGCAGATAATACGTCATGCCCTTTGAAAGGAATATCTTAAAAATGAAGAAACAAAATCAGTGCTCAGAGAAGAGAAGAAAGACAAAAAGCAAGATGGAAGGACGGAGAGAGACGAGGAAACTGTTTGCTGTTGTGGGAAACATCTAATCGTTTTCTGTATCTAATCGTTTTCTGTATCAGAGTACAAAACACAATGACAGCTAAGAAAAAACTGAAACACTGTAAACACAAGAAAATGAATTCTTCAGCAATTTAAAAAGTCACTGAAAACTACAGTAACAATTGATTTACCGTCTGTGTCATAAATGAAAAACAATTAAAAAAAAAAAATAGGCAGATTTTGTTTGGCAGTTTGAAAGTCTATCTTCAAAATTTATATCACTTCCAATACAAACACTGCTGCTGGTAGAGCAAGAACAGATAAAGTAAAAATACAAGCACCTAACACAGGAAACACAGGATATTGACAAAATGTGTCATCAGATACACTATTTGTGTTTACACCCACAGGTATACAAGCAGCAAGAAGAAGAAAGGAGTCTCGTAGGCTCACTTTAACTTTTGAAAGAGGATATTAGACAGTTCGTTTTAGGTTGGACCCAAAGATGGAGCATGGAAATTTAAGTAGTCTAGACATCCGTTTAAATTGTGACTGACACCTGGATTCTTTTTTGAAAATTTAAAACTCAGGGATTGGCTGAATGCAAATGTTTGTGAACTTATCATGAAATAACAGGTATTCCAAAATAACACAAAACACAGCTGCCTATGTCTCGTTGCCAAAATGGAACTTTTCTCCTGATAATCAGAGTAATACTTTATGTAGTGCATAGAAATGAAGCATACAAAGAATGCATGGAGAGGAGGTTATAAAATAATGAGGAGCAGAAATTTGTGCGGATTGTTTGTTTGTGAGAGTGATGGGAAGAGAAATGTGTGGCTTGTTTGATGGCTGTCCTTTGCAGCTGCTACTGACAATACCCATGTTTAAAGGCAAGACAGCTAAACATTGCAGTGGAAGAAACAACCGCATGACACCACGCACACACGGTTTTATAATTGCAATGTGTCACACACACACACACACACACACACACACACACACACACACACACACACACACACACACACACACACACACACACACACACACACACACACACACACACACACACACACACACACACACAAACAGATTCAATACCTACAGCAGAGCTTGTAAATACAGAGCTGGAACATAGCAAACCTAGTACTTTTGTTCTGAAATGAACCATTGCATTATGTTTAAATATTATTTTTGAGGCTTTCAGTTGCTGACGTGTATGGATGTTCACCAAAGAATCAAACCCCAGTTCATTTTCACCTTTGTTACATGCTCCCCTTTTTCTTTCATTTTCTGTTTGGATACCTTTTTCAAGGTCGTGGACAGAAAAGCTTTCACTGAATTTAATCATGAATTTGTTTGTGCCAATGCTTACAGAAAAGGAACCTAGAACCAGTTCCCATGTGTTTGCTGTGTCTAAAGACGGCAGTGAAGCTGAGGTGGCCCACATTTATCTCCTCATACCTGGGAAAACAGTTTACCAGGATCAAACCAGAGATAAATTTAAGTTCCCAAGAGTGCAGCACAAAAGTTGAATTCCCTCCAAAAGTACAGACTGGCCATATCCTCTTTGGACCAATATAGAAAGCTAAAGAATTTACGGGACAGCACAGAATTCATGTCCAACACAAAACGCCAACTCAATAAAGAACATAGCTCTGAAAAAAATGCTATACATTTATGATGGTTAAAAAAAAAAAAAAAACTAAACAGGATGTTTCATTTGGAAATCAATACAATTTTAAGAACTCAAAATGCGGTTTTTCATCTTATAATGAAGAGAAGCTGTGCATAAAGTCATTTCAACAGGACATAAAACATCCCCTTAAACAGTGTGAAGGAAATATAGTCTGTAATATATTCTGTGGGAATGTTGCAAATACCCAAAGTACCAGAGGTAGAGGCATACAAACTCCTATGACTTACAGCTGCCTGTAGATAGACGTATCAGCATACCAGACCTGTCTGAAGCATTGGTGGCTATTCGGCTTTCTGTCTTTTGCTTCTTCACAGGTTTTGGAGCTATGTGTCAAATATTTTAAAAAGAGAAAACTGTGCAATCACAAGATAGTATCAGGTATCCTCTACAACAGGGTTCAAATATGGTGGACTCTTGAATCATGCAAACACTTAAGGAATCAATGGCAGTTCGACTGCAGTGGAGCAAAGCTGATTTGATTGCTAGCAGGCAAACTGACACCTCCTGTCGCTGGTTTAGTCAGAGACACTTTAATAAACTGTTAGAATTGGCAAATAAGGTTCTTCCCTTTACAGAAAGAGTAATCGTGAGTCACGCTGTGGGAGCTGCTGTTTATATCTAAATATGATTGGATGTTTCTACTCAGATGGTACAAGCAGCTCTGACTGTGAAGCATGACTTTGCCTTTAAGAAGGGACACTTAAATGAAATAATGTCTTAAATGTAAAGTGTGCAGAACAATTCAATTCAATTCAATTTTATTTATATAGCGCCAAATCACAACACAGGTTATTTCATGGCACTTAACATATTTAAAGTCCTTACAGCAGAACTGTACAATATTATACAGAGAAACCCAACAATTCAACAATTCCCACATAAGCTAGGGGGGAAAAACTCCTCTTAACAATGGCTAGCACAGGCTTGTGGCATGTTATACTTTACATCCTGCACTGCATCATTTGTGTTTGCAGGAAACTGTACTTTCATATCTACTGACTATCATTCATAAATCTACCAAACTGTCCAAGGACATTTTTGCATTGCACAGGGTTGTCTGTTCTTTCAGGACAGAAATCCAATGATCATATGTGTCTGTTTGTAAATAAAAAATAAATAAAAAGAGCCTTTTGGTGCTTGCAATTTGAGAGTTATTATTTTGTTTCCACAGTTTTTCATACTCCCCTTCCACCCAGAGGAAATGCATGATCATAAAATTACCAAAAAAAAAACATCAGTTAGGAAAGCGTTTCTTCAAAAGAAGCTCCTATTTTAAACAACACACCTCCAAGATGTTCCCAAGCAGAATCCCAGCTGGTGCAAACAGCTCTGGCTGACTGCGGTCTCTGATCATTTTAGGCCATCGCTTCCTTTTTGAATTAAGATGTGCCAACATCTGGTCAGAAGAATGTAATATTAATCTTGACAGTTTATATTTGCCTGCTAAAACCTGCCCCCTAAATTCCTTCAAAGCTGCAATTAAAAACATGATGTTACTAATTGATGAACAGCCTCTTAGTGAACAGCCTGCATTGAATTAAACATGTGGGGTTTATTTTTCATTCCAGGAGTGCTGTGAATGATGTTTGTTAGACGTAGCAGAAGATGTGAAGCAATTTGCATCAGAAATGTAAATTTCCCTGTTAAGTAGGTTAGGCAGCGTCAACACAGGAGTAGGAAGGAAGCAAGAGTGATCTTCAGGGGTGTGAGGAGGAAAGAGAAAGTGAAAGAGGCAGAGGGCAGACAGAGCAGAGAGAGAGAGAGGCAGCTGTAGTCCCGTATATCAATTGGTTGCCAGTTACATCATTATTGCAGATGGGGTCTTGGCACCGCTGTCCCTTTGCCCCGATACCCCGTGATTGCAGCCTCTATAGGCGGCCTCTCAGGGCTGCTGATGCCAGTTTGTGTGCCAGAGGCACCGAGGTGCCTGTTTGCAGCTAGCAGAAGGTGTTCTGACAGATAGGTAAGATATCAATCTGAATGTCACACATGAAATTTTATACTCTAAGAATAATCACATAAAATGCATTTTAGCATCAATAAAGTCGCTTAATGTAGTTCAACTAGTTAGACTGACAGCACATGACTCAAATGTGATCTGATGGGGTGCTTTATGCTTGACTGCAGGGTATTGACAGGCAACTGCCAATTTAATGAGAGGAAAAATAGCCTGGTGTATGTGAAAGGGGTCACGCTGACTCTGCAGTTCCCCTCAGCATGCATTGTCTTAGCATCTTTGAGCTTATTGTTTTGGTTTTCCTTCATCCACAGCTACCCTGCTTCTTTTTTTTTTTTACTCTTACTGCCCTGTACTTTTTTGTTACTGTTTCATTTTTGACCACAGCATTTGTAGAGAAGAAGTACTAAAAACACAGAGTAAATGTCCAGCAAAAGGGAAACCAAGTTAGCAGCTATCCAGCAAACAACGTGGAGTATAAAGCTGCTTAAGTGCCACATATTTCCCTCGGGAGTTGGCAGACACCAAAATGCTAAAAGGAGATTAAATATTGGATTTATCATCCATCAGGGATCCAGAAACGTTTCTTCAAATTACCTTTAATGTTGCTTTATCTGCTTGGATGTGTAATTAGGGAGCTGTTTGCTAACAAGTTAGTCAATGTAATGTTCACAGCAGGTTTCTGCCCCTCAGTTAGTGAAGGTTAACAGGAAAAGTCAGTAAAGCAGGTTTTTAGCCATTGTTTTCATTCAGCCTAATGGAGCAAGAAACATGAACAAGAAGCATTCAGTGATTAGAAAATGTTAAACAAAACAAGCAAGTATTGATGTGGAGGTGATCTGGAGGTTAACTGCCCATACAATGGTATTTGGGGGGAAACTGATGCGTATGTACAAAGCTGATTAATACAAATTAGTAAAGGGGTCAATAAGCAGTTTGGAAGAAAATATTACGTAATTATATGATTTTCTGACCCTTTTTGGCACTTTTTTTTTTTTTTTTTTAGCAATGTTAACAATGAACTAGTACATTAAGACTCAAGTTATCATCAGCCAGAAGTTAAAGAGAAGCTTCTGGCCAACATATTGATATATATTTGGAATTCCAAAGCCATAATTTCCACGAGTATGTTAAAAAAAAAAATCAATCACCTTTGTTTTGCATTTTCCTGATATACATTTATCAGTGGATTTGAACAAAGTTTTATAACACATATTTTAGAATCAGTCTGTACTTAAAGATATATAAATATACCCGTATGTGTGTAAATAATTCATAAGTTTTGTTGCATGACATCACAGTAAACCTTATGTTTAAGGGCCACATACCCACATACGAGGTAAAGTGAAGTCCATAAGTCTCATGGTGTTTTCTTTTGTCACCGATGATTTGTGATGTGCCGTGGGTCAGATATGTCCACAAGGGACTCGTATGGATTCTCTCTTTACCTTGATTCACTTCTCACACACAGTGTCACCTGTTAGAAACAAATACCCAGGCCCCGGTGGTGCACACTGTACATACAATCCTCAGATTCACAAACATATCGTATTTAGAGACTCCCACCCACACACTCGCAGACTGGTACACACATAGACACTTGCATACCCGCACTAGTAATGGCCTTTCCTGTAATTACAGTCATTTGTCAAAAGCGCACCTTGATTTATGGTCAAATTAAAAATACACCGGAAACGAAGCTGCAGGTCCCGGTAACCGCGGCTACGGAGGGTGATTAATGCTGCGCCATTACAGGCGTGAGAGTGGCATGATCCGGATATGCACTCTGCCATGCAGAGCGAAGTGAGTACGAACATCAATCCATGCATCCACAGTCTCGGGGTGACAGAGTAGGTGGACGGTGGGTGGGTGCTCGGGGAGGCATTGGTGGTGTGGGGCAGGTTACATTGCCAAAATTAGTAAGTAGAGCAACAATGTGTGTGACACAGCTCTTTTAAATCACGGTGGAGGTAGATTGCTCATAGCCTTACTTCATCCCCTTGAATCTCCTTTATCATTTGTTTTTGTTTTGCTTTACTTGTGCACAAACCAAAAGATAAAAACATCTGGCGAAGGGCCATGAAACACAGCCCCATTAGGAATTATAATAAATGCATATTTGAAATATGATTTTTTTTTTTTTTTTACTGGAAAATATTTCATGGTTGTTTGTCTAAAGCAGAGGTGCCAAAATTCTTGCCATTGAAGGGCCACAAATATATCTGGATGGAGCTTCATGGGCCAAATATAAATGTTTATGTTATGTGAAAATACATTTCATTAAAGTTGAATATATTTGAAAGAACATTGACATTCTAAACCTGAAATAGAATTTCAGTATAATGCAAACACTATTGTTTATTCTGCATTTTAGCACATTTCTTGTTTTGCAGACATTAAAACAGTCATCTTGTTCATTTGGACTAAATGTTCTCTTGTCAGTGTGTCACTGTCTCGATCTTTCATCTTGACTGGCGGCTCTAAGTCAGTGATGTAGGACACTAACAGCACATGAGAATTAGCAGCAGGGAGAGAATATTGGAGTGTTTTGTAGATAAGACTTAGACTAATGAGATTTAATAGGGAAGCTTAACAACACAATGCTCTTCACTCACATAATGTACTTTTTAGCTCCACAAATTTGACAGTTCCTAGTCAGTGCAGTTAGGATTTCAGCATTTAAGAACAAGGAGAAAAAGCATGAGATTGCCAAACGCCGTGGTGGGCCAAAAAAAAGAAGAAGGTGAGGGCCAAACTAGGCCTGTGGCCCCCCCCAAAAAACAGTAGTCAGATAATTAGGCACACAGTTACTTTGCAAAAGTTTCAAAAAATGTGCTGCTTTGTATGACATTAGGCAGTGAGCAATGTACTGAATAGAAAAGGGAATAGATGACAGCCCTGTCCTGATTGAACAGATGCAATGAATGAACAGTCGCTGAGAAAGTAAGCAACCTTTAAAGCAGAAATAAATCACAAAAGTCATCCTTCATATACAGTATGATGGACTATTTGATGAAAGATGAATATGTCTTTGTGTGTGTGTGTGTGTGTGTGTGTGTGTGTGTGTGTGTGTGTGTGTGTGTGTGTGTGTGTGTGTGTGTGTGTGTGTGTGTGTGTGTGTGTGTGTGTGTGTGTGTGTGTGTGTGTGTGTGTGTGTGTGTGTGTGTGTGTGTGTGTGTTTGCAGCTCAACAAATCCCTTATTGTGGGCTCTAAGGAGGAAGGACAGAAAACTTTGTCATCTAAACTTAGAAAGTGGAGCCGAGCAGCAGAGAAGCAAAAATAAAACAGATGCGAGAGCTGTTCCATTTGTTCAATTTATCTAAAACCACTAGGCTGTATCAGAATTCAAGTACTTTTAAATTGCTTCAGTGATAAAGTTGGAGGGAATACAGGGAAGAGACAAGAATCGTGCCAGCAAAAAGATCTTTAGAGCTCAATGCAGTTAATATGCCTCGGGCCCTATGCCAGCCAGGAGAGCGCCATGTCCACAGATTGCTGCTGAACATGAAGTGGAAGGTTTACTGTAAGCAATGCCAAGTCTGGAGAAGACCATCTCCTTAAGGTAATCTTTTAAGTCAAGTCTTAAGCAATGCTTAATTAAGGAGGGTGAGGGATGGTATAGAGAATGCTGAAGGCTGCCATGTTTTTAGGTGTAATCATGTTTGGGGGTGGGACTGTAGAAAGGCTTTGCAGAGCCATAGTCTGGCTGTGTAGGGAACAGATAAGGTGGCTCCCCTCATTTCTTTTTCACATTTTATCAGCTGTCAATGTGGTATGCCGGATAGCTTCCCAAACTATTTCCCCCGAGGTTTACATAAATTAACAGAATGCAATGTCTTTTTTTATGATGGTCTCTTGTAAAAAAAACAACCTTGGCTATAAATGTTCAAGAAGAAGTCCAGTATTTGATGAGTAACATCCCTGATTCTATGAAGTGCCATTATTACCGACAGCCTGCCAAGTTGGTGACGGCAAACTGCACCAACTTTTACTGCCATCTCTGAGAGGGCGGCGACGAGGCGGGAAACAAAACAAGCTTGCAAAACTAAGGTGAGCTACAACACAATCAAAAAATCAATATGTCTCATTGCTGTATTTCTCTGCATCGTGGCAGAACCCGCTGAGAGAAAGAACTATCAAAGTTCAGAACTGAGAACCTAATTTATGCTTCAGTAAATGTCATTCACCTAATGAGTCTCAACCCCGTGGAGACATTGTTTGGTATTTGAAACAGCGAAAGAAATATGGCTTTTTTGTTGTTGTTGTTGTTAAAATGAATGAAGGTGGCATCCACATTCAAATTTAGAAAACAGTTTGGTGGTTTGTGTTTGTCTACAGAATGTTTCCTCTTTAATCATGGAGGTGGTTGCTGTTGCAGTGAAACAGAAAAAGCCTTGTATTATCATATTATGTATTATAGTATTTAGAACGGATAAAGGAACAACTCCATTGAGAATAGCAACTCCATATGTATTAGTACAATAATTAATTTTATTAGTTATTCAGCAAAGATGGTATCCCTCGCCCTCGAGTCAAACTTCTCTCACATCTGAATAAATTCAACTCTTAGCTAAAAACGCAGGTTCCAGGCTCAAATTAATTTCTTCTTTTCAGAATGGTTTTTAAATTGAGCTGTGGGCTGTAAAGCAGCATGAGGTTAATTCAGTCTAGCAAAGCAGATGTGCAGATTTTTGCTTTGAATCATAGTTTGTGCTTTTAAATATTTAGATGAAATTGATTTTGACAAAAAACTTTATCTGTTTAGGAATAAAAAAACAGAAGCAGAAAATGGTTTCCCTCTGGTTTCACTGAATGATGACAACATTGACACGACACATAATTTAGAGAGGTTGGAGGAGAACACAGTATTCATCCTGAAGGCTGTGCACTTTATGTCATATATCTAAAAATCTAAATATATCTAAAGAATTGGTCTTTACATTTAGAGCGTTTGAAATTATGAGTATTCAGAAGTTACGAGGCAAGAAAGAGAGAGACGTGTTCTCTTCTGCCAGGCATGATCTTTGCATTTCCATTTGCTTATATATTTAAACCTCCACGTGCATTTATTTTAATGATCCGCTGAGTAAGAGGAAAGGTGGACTCAATGGAGACTGGCAAAACAGCCAAGAGCTAGAGAGAGGAATTGATAAACTAGTAGTGATGGAGTGACAGAAAAAACAAACCCAGCACGGCCACCATGACTGGGAAAGACGGAGAAAGAGTGACTCTTAGCACACTGTATGTGTCTGCATTTGTTTCACAGATACGGCCATTTGCTGAAATGGATGTCCTTGAACCTGGATCTGCACCAACAGGTATCTCTCACCAATAGACCACCCCTCCACTGGTAATTACATAGGGAGGTCTACAGCAGGTGGCACAGGGCTGAGCAGAATTTAAATAAATCTGCATGTGTCACCGGGCCTGGCCGCAGCCTCTGGCATTCTGTGTGAACACCACTCACACTCAGCAGACAGTTTGTTCAGATTGAACAGAAATAGATAGTGAGGAGGTGCGAACAGCATCAACGCTCTCTCGAAGACTAAAACACATTTTGGTGAGCCCATTCATGTGCAAACAAATGGCTTTGCATTTAACGTAGAAATCAAACACACAAAAGCGCACAAACATTGCACAGAATAGACACATGCTCAGCACACTGTTAATTTGCTTTGACTACTGTTATAAAGCTAACATTGGTCCATCTAATGATTAAAGAGCAGTCACTACCATGAGCATAGAGTAGAAAGCAATTACTCATCTTTTTTGGACAGCTGAATGCTAAGATCAAGCCCCTTATTTGTTTCCTTTGTAGTTTTTTATGTTTCACATATTTTCATTAAGGGCCTATTTTTCACTGCAAGCTGTTCAGCTTTAGTATCTGCCGAAGCACTGTGTTGTTTGTGCAACTGCTTTCAATCTTTTAAAATGGTCAAAACAACACAGACTAGAACAATTTTGTTTTGCAGTTACGTGCAAAGTTGATAATAAAACAGTCTGCAGCAGTGGTTTTAATCTGCGGGTCGTGAGATCGACCAAATGCCATATGATTTTGGAAAAAATACGTGAATATCTAGTTTAAGCCAGGACAGTGTATGGCTTTTAACTTGAAACAGTCAGCATGCGTGCATTAGTTTGTACCACAGTGTCGTCCTTAACTGTAGCCAGTTTTGCTATCTACAAAACACGGAATGACCATGGAGAAAGGCTTCCCATAATAATTATTCTAATTCAGGACTGTCCAACAAGAGGTGACAAAAGGTGGGTCTCCTGAAAGTCTGACAGCATTATTAATTCCAATTGTACTTTGAGCTCCCAACAAGCATTGGAAATATCACTTCTTTCTGCAAGCCCAGCCAAAAACAATGTGGAATATCTATTGTTATTTGTGCAGAAGTGTTTGCACATGTAAGCTCAAAACCAGTTAAACCCGAGAGACATTTGGAAATAAAACACACCTGTCACATCAACAAACCCTTCGAGTTGTTCAGCGTAAAGAGAGGGAAAACTGTGCAGCCAAAAGATAGTTGGTAGTGATACCGATACAGTCCCAGCTGTATTTATAGCTACAGTATTATTATACCTTTACGCCTAAAGCAGAAATGCTGACTGTGATAGCGCCCTTATTAAATACATGTTTTGTTGTTGTTCTCTCTGTGGGCAAAGCAATGGTCTTCCAACGAGGCTGCTGGTGTTGCGAGGGTTATTCTTTGGGGTCACGACTTAAAAAGGTTGAAAATCACTTGTGTACAGAACACATACAAGCATCCATAGTTTATGTCTCAGGTTTTTCTTTTTAAAAGTCCACAATAAGGATGCACTTACATTTTTACTGAATGTTTGTATGTGTGTGGTCATTGCCATGCCTTTACTTCTGTCCATAAGCAGCAGTGATCTATGGGACCCCCCTCCCCCTCTTCCCCCTTTACCCCCTTACGGCGAGAGGTGTTTCTGCTGACAGGAGCATATTCAAGGTAATGGAACCACTCTGTTGTCCCAGAGAAGAGCACTAAAGCAGAACTGAGTTCTGTCTCCTACTACACGCACCACTGAGCCTCCAGATGACAAAATGCCTCGCTGGCTGACCGAATCAAATACAATAAAGCTGAAAAAGAAGAAAGAAGATTGAAGGAGAAATTCTCAGATTTGTCATATTTTGCTGTCTAGGCAGGAAAGTATGTATTTTCAATTGGAAAAGCTGTCTGTCAGGTGATGCACCACACAAAAAAAAGTTTGTTCTGTATGAGAACACCTCTACAAGCACCGCATGGCACTCCAACCATAAAGGAAGTGAATGTGTGTAGATACACGGCACATGATGTGCATGTCAGTGAAGCAGGTAATCATATTCTAACAGTGGAGCCTCGTAATGTGGAGAACAGTGGGATGATGAAATAAATAAAGAAGAGGCTGAATAATGAGAGGGGAATGAAAACAAGTTCCACCATAAATGACAGACTGCGTTAACAACCTATAAATTATTTTCATTTGGATTTACATATTTCCGTTGTATTTCATCATATTGTACAAAAGAACAACAACAACTGAATGGAAAAAGAGATTGAATTATTAAGCAAATAAAAGAGTACAAACTTCCCAGGCGCCATAGTAAAACTCCTGGTAGCTGCCTGCACTTTGTCGATTTGTGTGGAGAGATGTGCCAGCAGCTATAACTCACAACCCCAGAGGAGCGCACTGCTCGCCAGCAGACATTATCGCTGATCTCTGTGGAGACGAAGTGGAGCTACATAGATACGCATAGCTTGGAGAGCCCCAGAGGAGCAGACTGGCCCAATAAGTTGTGGCAGCAATATGGAGTTATAAGATTGGACTTGTGGCCCAAGTTTCGCAGTGCAGGGGGCTTTGAGGACCCTGACTGGTCGGTACAGCAACGAGGCTGAGTTACAGCTGCTTCAGAGATGGAACTGAGACAATAACAACTCAGCCGTGAACTCTGAGACCTCCCCATTACCTCCCTCCGATATCTTAAAGGTTTTGAAGATAAACCCACTGGGATCAAACACAGTTTGTACATACAGAGGAAAATATGACTCAGAGTACTGGCTGCTGAGGCTACCAGGGACTAAGTTCCCTCGGAGGCTAATTCGACTTCAGCATGGTAACTGGTGCACTGGGACTGAAAAGCTCGAGCAAAATAGTTCCAAGGCAAACACACATGCATATGTGCACACAACACACACACACACACACACACACACACACACACACACACACACACACACACACACACACACACAATAAACTGAGCAGCACAGCACTGTCTTCAAGGGAAGAACAAAAAAGAAAAAAACAGACTTTTGTAAATATCATCCAATCAAGGAGAATAATTCATTTGCAGACACAAATTATGTTGTTGTTATTGTTGTTGTTGCTGTCATAGTGGTGCGAAGGAGCAACCAGTTCTATTCTGTGTTATTAACCAGGAATTACATGAATTCTAATGAATAGGAAAACAAAACAGCCCAGACACACACACACACACACACACACACACACACACACACACACACACACACACACACACACACACACACACACACACACACACACACACACCTTCAGACGCTTGTGTGGCCCCTGAGAACTGTAAAGAGCAGCCCATAAAGGCGAGCAGAGCAAAGTCACTCTCCACGCCAAGGTGATGGTGTGTGTGTGTGTGTGTGTGTGTGTGTGTGTGTGTGTGTGTGTGTGTGTGTGTGTGTGTGTGTGTGTGTGTGTGTGTGTGTGTGTGTGTGTGTGTGTGTGTGTGTGTGTGTGTGTCTCTGTACAACCACAATGCAAATTTGTGCTGTGAAATTACATAAAGAGAGGGAGCAGAAGAGACAAACTTAGAAGCAAAGAACAGAAGGATTTAATCGCATATGTTTTTGCTGTCCATTTTCACTGACCTTGCATAAGCGGCTGGCCTTTCTGGAAAGGTCCGCTGTACGCCACCTGGTAGTTTTTGACCTGGAAGCCAGGCACACAGCCCTCACGGCCTCCATCCTCTTGGCCACCCACATGGGCAACCTGCAACACAGAAAACAAACAGAATAGACACACATTAACACATGGTTCCTGTGCAGATAAACTTGACAGGGAAAGGATAGAATATCAAGACAAGATGTTTACATTTTAATGAACTAATCTTCATTAACCCATTAACAGCAGAAACATGGGTCAATAACTACTAGCAAAGGTTTCATAACTATCAGATTTTGCATTGCAGTTTTATGACATTTTTAGGTTGGAAATTGACCGTTCTTTTTAGACGAGTCAAATTCAAAACAATAAAACCCGAGTTATCACTTCTTTTTTTTTCAGACATTCTTCCGTATTAAAACCTGACTCCTGCATCCAAAGAACTCTAGGCCACAGTACAACTGGAGTTTGCTCTGCTGGTAGCTAATGTGGCCTTAAACCATTAACCAGAAATATAAATAATGTTCAGACTTGTAGTCTTCAGCCCCAACCAACACTGACTTAAGTGACTCCCACTGGAGCTACAAAAATATTTAAACAACTTTTCAGTGTGCAGTTGTAGAGCTAAGCGATATACTGATATTGCTTCAATATTGTGATGTGAGATGAGACATTGTCTTAGATTTGTGATATGGCATAAGTATTGTCTTTTCCTGCATTGAAGTAAAGTGATGTAATTTTCTGAACTTATTTCTCAAACATCTCATTGTGGAAATATTTATTTAATAGTTATCCTCCCAATATTGTCACAATATCTATATCGAGTCATGTGGGATTGTGTCCAAATCACCCAGCTGTATTCATTAGTATCCTCTAGTCCTGTAAACATTATTATTATTATTATGAAAAAAACCAGTGCAGTTCTGCTTTAAGTAAAGTCACAGGTCCAATAACTATTACTGCTTTTTGTCTTATTGTGGTGATAGTGTAGCTACCAGATTGACCTGTTTTTATATCTTTGATAAGTAGCAACAAAGTCACAGTACAGCAGTTATGCAGTTTGCTTAATTAACTCATTGGGCATCCAATGATGGATTGGCTGTGCTTAAATTTAAAAGTAAAAACCAGTATGGTAATTCCAAATTTAATCACTGTACCCTCATTTAACATTTAAGTAAGGTTTCCTGTGTCCCTTTACACTTTACTTTGAAATAATTACACACATACATAACTGGTATTCCAAGGAGATAATTTCAGAGTCAATAGTAAGACACTTTGGTAATTAATCCCAATTAGTCCTCATAATTGTTGGCTGTTATGTGGGGTTCATTAGAGTGACAAGACAAGTATAAATTAATTTAAGGTTTGATTTAAAACAGAATGTGTTCACCAGCTTTCCTTTTTTTCCCTTAGTGTGAAGGTCAAGATGTTGTTTGCCTGTTATTTAGAATTCAACAATTTATTTAAATGTAAGCAGACTAAAATGTCTTCAACACTGCCTTTGTTGACTTTTTATTGACCAATTTTCTCTAAAAAATTCCAAGTAAAAAAAGTTATGGAGCTTAAAAAAAGGACTTTAACTCTTCTTTTGCAAGATAACTTTCCTTTAAAGGGTGGGTGTTCCCATGGAAACAGACAGTAAATTGCCTCAACTTATTCTTGGAGATGGAGACCAAACATCCTTTAGGGAGGAGCAGATACATATTGAAAAAAAAAAAAAAATGTTGTAAGTGGTTATGTGATATATCATTTCAAAGATATGCCTCATACTTTTTCTTTCAGATTATTATTATTTACTGTTTCAAACTGTTTTAGTGGCAGCATGGCCCATTTAAATATGAAGCTGAGTTTTTTATTTTAGCCTGTCATTGTAAAAACATGTGTTTTACAAGCGAGTACGATTTCTTTAAGCCAATTATAAAGTTTCAGGGCTCAAGAGAAATACATGGATAACTCATCCAAAAATCAATTCACACTACTATCGTGTGAATTCAATTAAAGATTGATAGAGCCAAATCTCGAGCTGGAACTTTGACCTGGTAAAAGTAGCAAGGACAATTGGATCCACTCTGGTAAATTGTCAGTATAATGTATAATACATTTCATTTTCATGAAATAGAAAGCTTAGAGTCTGTCAGACTGAGTTCAAGTCGGAAATATATAAATGCCAAGTTTAAAATTCAGTCCACAAAAGATTCTGTGGCAATGGGGTTTGTTGCAGACACTGAAATTTCGGTTTATCTAACCAGTTAATATGTCTGAAGCGGTAGCAAGTGGTGCTAAACATTTTTGGGGGTGCAGTTGTGCGTCACTTCTGTGAAGTTTTATAGAATGGATGAATGGATGTCACTCAACTGTCCTGGCTCCACAAGGTCCTGAGGTTGGCCTCTCATTTGAAAGACTTGACATCTTAGTTTCGCAGCCAGTACTTTCAAAACACAGATGCCAGTGTATGAGACATTGAAATAAATGTTTGAAAGACCTGCATAAATTAAACAGGATGTTGCCTTATATCAAATGATGATTGGCGTTGTGTCAATCCTGTCGGTGCCTCATTACAGCCTGCCAATCCCAGCTCCAGTAATGATACAGGTCTCTGAGGAGAATGTTCCCCATAGCGAGAAGCCTTACTCATGTTATCAGAGAAGGACAGTCAAGAGATAAGTAACCTCAAGTGCTTTATGTAGGGGTAATAGCTACGGTTATGCAATGTTACACCACTCAAAGCACCACTTCAGAAGCAGAACCGGGTGTGTTGTAAAAATTCACAGACACGCTCCAAATAAATCAACTCTAAAACTGAAAAGCTTGATGATTTTTAGCAAATCCAACAAACCCAAATGGTTTTCTTGAAAACCACCCCCGATCCTACAGTAACTAGGTCAGCTTGGTACTGTGTGTGGAGAAACGATTAGTGACGCGCTGTAAAGAAGCAGCTAAAAAAGTGGTGACGAGAGCCATTAGTCATTAATAGATCCAGCCAGCATTGTGAGAGGGTTTTCATACACTGGACTGAAATGTGGGCGGTGAAGATGGAGGGTTTCATGCCTCGGTAACGGTCACAATCAAATATTTTCTCTTCGCACTCTTGGAAAACGCCACGTTATTGTCTGAAAATGATTTCATAATAGATGGTGATTATACAGTATACATTATGGCATACGTTATGCAAATTTAGCAAACTTCGGAATCTGTCACCAGTATCAACAATAAACCTCACCTACTCATCCATATATTGTTTGACCCATTCCTAGTGACTCCCCCTGATATATCCATCCATTATTAGCTACATTATTTCCATTCAGGCTTTAGAGGGCTGTAGACAATCCACCCTGACATTAGGTGAGAGGCGGCGAACACCCTGAACATGTGCCCAGTCAATGAGACAACCTTTTACGCTCACAATAACACCTACATGCAATTTAGAGTGGGCCGTCGACCTGCGTGTCTTTAAACTGAGAGGAAACATCAAGAGTGCTTCAAAAAGAGAATAATAATTGGATTTATTTATTCAGTACCAAATTTGTATACGTAGGCCTCATTCACACTAACACGTTGGCAATGTAAAACACAACTTTTCCTCTGTTTGCACAGAAGCAAATCTCATCAGGGTCAATAAACCACAGCATTTACGTAGCCTCCACTTGTGTGGCTCACCCGAGTCGACAACATCACCCAGTTTCAAATTTTACATTAGAACATCTTACATTCGAATGTCAGACTCATTTTCTAGTTTGCCACATATAGTATATGTGGCTTCAACTTGAGGCTTCTGTGTGCAGCTGGTTTGCTAGCATCCGCTGGTAGCATGTGAAGCGTTGAGGGAACATCTAGGAATTGTAGCATCTTGTGATCACTTCCATGTGAGGTGTTCAGGGGACATCTTTTAAATGTAGCTATTGAATACAAGCTGGGTTACGCTCTCCCTCTTGGAAATGCAGAAAACTCAAGATTTGTACTGTAATGTGAAAAGCAATCATCTTTTTCTAAAATTGATTTTTATGAAATTGCAATTGAAAAAGTATCGTTGGGGAACTGGTATCGAAGTTAAGGTACTGGTACTTAACATTTTCAAACAATACCCAGCTCTCTCTGTAACAAGGTGTTGAGACATCATTCAGTGAAACAGCATGACAATGTAAGATTTAAAGGACTCTTACCAAGAATAATACAGAACTGATGGAGTACGCACAGTATATGTTTCTCAGTCTGAGCAGCAAGAGTACAAAACAAAGGATATGATGTTGAAGAGAAATGGTGCAAAGGGCATTATGTTATGATGTCAATATTGATTAAATATATATTTAAAACCAAGCAAACAACTATATAACAATAATGTATTGCGGTTTCACTTCTTCATTTGTTAAAATTGAAAGATTTTAAAGTCAAGGTGATAAAACTGACTTTCAGATATTTCAGACAATATGACACATTTCATTGGGTGATACATCAAGTAAGACAAGAGTTTCACACAGCAGAGCCGGGGCTCTCTATGGAGATCTGTCTGCATGATGAACAAGCTTTGGCAGACATTCAGCCATTGAGGTCATTACATGTAATGTTCCAGGGACGTAATCACTGCACCCGGGGGACTTAGTGCTTTTCCAGCATGTCTCAAAATGTTAATTCAGTTCTGTCACAAGGCTTCCTGACAAGGTGGGATACAATAATTGCTGATCCATAAACTCTATCAGGTTGACTAAAAGGCCCGAGGGCCGCTGGCATAGCGAGGGTACATGGGACACACATACAAATGCAAAAACAAAGACATTACCATACGCACACAGCGCTGTACCCACAAGCGAGCGGATACCTGAAAACACACCACACACATCCCTCAGCAGGACAGAGCAACATGAACACCCATTTTAATGTCCATTAAGGGGGAAATATTACAATGCAGCCCCAGTGACTCACAGTAGGACAGCGAAGGCATTAAGGCAACGCAATGTTAATGGCAAATGTTGTTAGCAAAGGGGACTATTATTGTGGGCAATATTCTCCATCAAGAAACCATTTAGGAACGCACCAGCCATTTGAAGGTTATACTATCTGAGGCTGGCAGAATGAATTGAGGCCTTTTATCAACAATGTCCATGTTTTTACTTAGAAGTACTTATTATAAAAGAAGAATACATGAAATATTATAATCTAAAAGGATTTAGAGATACACTGCGTAAACGAGGAGACCCACATCATGGCTTGCTGTAAGTTTTTGTGTCTGTCTGTGTTTTTCTGTTTTAAACACTTATTTACTTTTTCATGCTCGGACTGTTTGCGAAACACATGAAAGGATCTGATCTCATACACAATTTGTGCTTAAGCGTGCTCATTATTTTATGTTTGGTGGGAGTTGAATTTGCAGCACACCAGGATTAGTGTGGAGTGGTTACAAACATCCATATCTGTTTCAAAGTAAACAAAAAGTAAGGGTGCAAACGGGAACAACCGGGTTTTTTAAAAAGCACTGACAGTCGGTTTAATTGGTGACTGAACAGCGAGCTCGCATGTTGAGGTTGAATGTTTCGTTGACCAATAAAATGACTTGACCATCTCCCTACTGTATGTGGACCTTACTCTATTACATCACGTTACTTCCTACTTTGCGTCTGTCATAACTCTATTCCTAGAGCTTCAACAGCAAAGTTCTCCATCACAAAGGATTTTCGGTAAAGTTTATTATATTGTTTGGACCCTTAAAACTGTCTCCCTGGATTTACTGCAACTAATAGACTTACAAATAGCTTCCTTTCTTTCTTTTGTGGGTCCAATGAAATAAATTGATCTCTGTGTGTTTCATGTCCAGTATCTTCCCTGCTTGACGTCTCTGTGAAGGTGTCATTGTTCTGCTGCGATTGGCTCGGTATGAGTTTTGTCAGAGCAAAGCGCTTACATAGAGGGATAGCTCTGGTAGGAGAAACAAAGAGCTTTGAGTTTTACGAAAACAATATCTATCCAGCAGGAACAATTATCATCCTCAAGCAACGCCAGACCCACAGAAAATTGTGTATAATGCACCAGCTTAATGAGATGATCGACACGGAGCCGAGGAGATAAATAAATCTGTTAGCAAGGCGTTTAGCGGGATATGGGGGCTGAGTGACAGGGAGAAGTGGAATAAACTAAATAGACCAGTAATCCCAATCCATTCTCAATCCCGGTCAAATAACAATTCATTTTGTTGAAGCCTGCAGGTGACTCATAGATACGCATGAGGTGCCATTTGACTTCTCCGGGATACATACTCTATCTATTACATATTTTCAATAAAGCTTATAGCCGACTCTTACACTCAAAAATAAAACAATTATTTCCATATGACAGCTTTAATTGTTTAGCAGTTTGTGATATTGCATAGGAGCGTACTTTTCTCGGTCATATTTTGTATCTGAGCCCTGATCTTAACATCATCGAGTCTGTCCAAGACAAAGACCAAGTTGCAACCAACAGTGCGGTCCCTCGTCGGTTTGTGAATGGACGTTATGAAGCCTCGTGTTTGGATTTTGGCCGGCGCCATTTTACCAGTCCCATACCATACTTGGATGAGCTGGGAGGGACTGAGTGGAAGATCTGACTCGATCTTATTGGAAACCCACTGATATAAAGTCCGGCACACCGATAGCCATAACCTGACTGCACCACAGGCCTGTCAATCAAACAGACACACCCCCATAGAGACGTCTTTTTGAGGGTGATCTCACAAATGAAGGAATTTTTCTCAGATGGACCGCCAGAAAACTAATAAGAAGGAATGACTTTAGCAAGCAAAACCGAAAAAACTCTTAGAATCTAACTTAGAATTTATGAAACTAGTCTTTGGAGCCAGAGGCTTTTTGGACCCAACCTCTAGTGGCACTACGTGGTATTGCAATTTACAGCACTTCCGCATCAGCCTCATAAAAAAATAAAAAAATAAAAAAAGGGGGAAGAAAAAAGTCTGAGCATTGGGTGAAACACTGAAGCAGGGAGATAAAGAAACAGAGGAGGGCATTTGTTTTTATATGGATCAGGTTCATAAGGGAGACATAAATACAGTTAGCTATTGACAAATACTTGGAGTGGAAGTCTTTAGGTTTATGTTAGCTCTCTAGCGCGGCCAAGGAAAGCTCAATCAGGGGAAAAGATCCATACACTTTACCTCCAGCATTTAGATCGCAGAACACCATTAAAGAGGTGGATTCCAAGCAATAAGGTGTAAAGTGCTAGAAACATATGGAACAAAATACACTTTCCATCATCGCAGAGTCAGTGAATGCAGGAAAAATGTTTCTGTACAGGAATGAGGCAGAAATTATTATTGATTAAAATGAGGGCAAAGGACGATTAAAGGTCTAATGTCTGAGTGGCTTCTGCTTGTTGTTGTTGTTGTTGTTGTTGTAGTTATGAAGTCGATCAACTCATATTCACACAAGTGGGGCAACAACAGGTCAGCTCACCGCTTGAGAGTTTGACATCTGATTCAGTTCAAGTGTGAAGGACCAGTCAGGTTATTAAGGCGATGACTTGGGAGAGCATACAGTAAATGTCACCTCTGGTGGAAATCAATACGGCCTCGAGAATCCACAGTGCATCGATAGATAGAGATGGAGAGGGCCACTATACCGGATATTTTCTGAAGAGGGTAAGTAGGGTGAAAGAGGTTGAGAGAGAGGCTGTGATGGCAGTTAGAAGTGATGTGTCACTATGTGTACGTGTAGCATGCGTATTCGTGAATAAATGCGATCAGACAGTGGAAGTAAGATGACAGGTAGATTGATAAAGGAAGTAAAGAGGAAACACCATCCTGTCAGAGCCTTTGTGTTTCATACATTCGAATGTTTATATTATTTAGAGTTATTTCAGATGCTTCTTTTTTTTATTGGGCCGTGCAAAGCAAATGGATGTTGGGGGGCTTTCACCTGAACACTGGACAGTCCAACGATCCATGTTTATTTTGTAAGTACAGTCTGGTAGTTTCTATTTAATCAATTAGATTCAAGTCAAAAAAATTATATATATATGTATATATATATATATATAGCGCCAAATCATAACAGAGGTTATTTCAGGGCACTTAACACATCAAAGTCCTTACAACAGAACTTTACAACATTATACGGAGGGGCCCAAAAATTCAACAATTCCCAAGGAGGGAAAAATTCCGACAGAGGGAAGGAAAAACTCCCTTTTAACAGGAAGAAACCTCGGACCAAACCGGGTTCAGGCCGTCTGCCTCGACCGGTTGGGGTGAGGGGAGAGCAGAGAGAAAATAGGACAACATAGATATCCAATGAATGCTATTTTTACTCAAGAAAATTGTAGTCTACAATTTATGATATGCCTGTTACGAGCAGTTTTCTGTGAAGGTTTACTGTGTATTTGTGTGTCATTTACAGCATGTTGTGTCTGCATGAAACTCTGCATGTATGGATTTGCTAATTGATTTATGCATGCATCTTTGCGGTTCATGCACACGTCTACGGATATTTTTCCAGTGCGTCTGTGTGTGTTCGCATCTCTCCGTTTCTCTGCACTCACGCTGGATAGTTTTCCAACAATTCAGGCAGACAGCTTGCCAGTATGCTGACATTTTATCCAGCCACCGTCTCGCCTTCCCCACTCGACATTTCCCTTTTCCCCTCAATCTTGCGTTGCCTCCGTCTCCATCAAGATAAATGTCAGTGCACACACCTCAGAACAGGTCTGGCTGACCCGTCCAGGACTGGCTACACCCACAGCAAGCCAGAAAGCCAGGAGAGAGAGAGAGAATCAATCAGGATAGGCCTTCGACACCTGCAGCTGGCAGTTTAGCCAGGCATGGAGCACCTGAGTCATGAAACCATCTGGTTTGTGACCCATGCTGCCAAACCCTGGCCACACCTGCTGGGCCTGTAAAACAACACTGGAGCAGTAAACACACAGCCACACCATTGAGGAAGGCAGCCAGGTGAGAAGGGACGGGAAGGAAAAAAAATAAAATAAATAGCACCTTTGCTGCTGGTCGCTTGTTGTCACTGTGTGAATGCAACATTCAGGTAGTAATTATGGAGAAAGCAGAGCAACAAGGGAGAGACACGGGCACAAAAACAGTGACATAACCACAAAGAAAAAAGCCTGTAGAGGCAGATACACGCGGAGAGGACATGTTGTTTTCGAGGGCTAATGCATACGAGACTAGTGCATTAAAGGTCCTGGCCAAAAAAACAGCTTGTACTTGCCAAGATAAGATCAAATAAGATATTTCCCCAAAGTTGCCCTCTGGTAGAATGACTCATGACGTAAGATGAATGAGATAAAAAAAAGTGTGTCTTACTGTTAAATTGGATCATTAACACTTCAGTGTGCCTTTACGGTAATTATTGTTTATGTAGTAGACACTTTCAGTATAACAGGTTAACAGGAAGTTTCTTTCTGGACTATAGTAAAAAATAAGTCACCACTATCAAAGTCATACAGCTTTTTTCAAACAGCAGTCATCATGCTACTGAGGCAAGGTTATGACCAGCCAGTTCTTCGGACCAGTATACCATTGTAAGAAGTGAATATTTGAACAATCGCACGTTTTATTTCTTTGGCCTTTGTACTTCAGCAAACTCCATTTGAAATAAAGTAATGGATGCGATATAAAAGTGCCAAATCTCAGCATCAATTTCATTAGGTGTAAATCAGTATTGAAAAAACTACGAGGGACGATATAATCCTATTAACACTCAGTGCTGTAATTGCCAGGATTTAAACGTAACTAGAGACTTTGTTTACCAAAGGTTTCTTGAGTAGCTGCGGAGTCTTTGAACTTGAATTAATGCACAAACAAGTTCACGTGTTTCAGAGTTAACAAAGAGTTGTGAGTTGTCAATTAGACTAAGGTGGAGGTGTGTCAACATGAGGAATACAGAGGTTACTAAGCAAGTGAAGAAAATAATGAAGCAGAAATGTATCAAAGGTAGTTTGTTCAAATCAACAGTTGGGTATATTCTTATAAAAAATAAAGTAGGAATGAAAACTAGAAAAAGAAACAGAAAGTGTTGTGGACAAGCAGAAAAATATTTACACGATGAAGAAACCTTTTATGACTCCACAACAAGTCTAGAAAGTTATCCAGGATACAGGGCAGGCAGGCATAAATGTTTCCACATTAATGACCAAGAGAAGAAGTGATGACCAAAACCTTATACCAAAATGGTATAAAAAAGGAAAGTTTTGACAAAAAAGCCTTCTGGTTTATCTTGGGAATGTATGGCTGCCACCAGAACTATAACCTGGGTATTTATTAATGATTTTACAGCTGGAAGAAGCAACGGGATGAACAATAGAACTATACAGGAGCATTATTTGTATTTAGATTCAGCCAAAATGCATCAAAACTCATTGGACGATATCATCCTCATCCCTCAGCGGGATCTGGCACGAGCAACCAAGGAGTGTTTCAGGATGAATAAAGTGGAATATTACTGACGGGTTTAATCAATGACCTGATCTCAGTCCAAGTGAATTCCAAATGCTGAGGATCAGAATAAAGACAAAGAGACCCCAGAACAATCAGGAGTCGGGAGAGAATCACCAGAGAAAATAAAAAGTGTCTGCTGATGGCCAAAGACTTCAGGCAGTCAATGACTTCAAAGGATTTTCAAATATGATGATTTAGTTTAAGTTCATCTGTCCAATTACTTTTGAAGCCCGGAACGTGTGTTGTACTGTGTGTTGAAATGGCTACGACTCCCACACAGCTCTTTGTATACTGACATAAACCTACTCAAATTAAAGCTGATACTTGGCACTTTAATGTAGTACCCACTACTTTATTTCAAACAGAATGTGCTGAAACATAGAGTCTGAATAACAAAATATGTGCAACTGTCAGGACATTGTGTAATAGGGACATAGCATAGACTTTACAGTGAACACCCGGTTTAGGCATCCACTAATACCTCAAAGGAACTCAAATGGTAACCTCAGGTTTTTATAGGTACAAGTCATAGTTTAAAAAATTTAAATCTTAAACTTAAACCAATTAAAATAAATCTACAGTGCAAGACTGTAAATTGCAATCAAAAGATCCTGGAGTTAAAGACAAAGCTGTGCTGGTGTAAAACTAAAATGTTTCTCGGGGGTTGCAGAAAACACACAAGAATGAAACCAAGTGTGTATTTACAGAGTTCTTTCTATTCTTAGATTCCCAACTTGGAGCCGACCTGAGCAGACAGAAAGCTTCCCTGGCACATCAGCAAAAAAAACCTGACTCTTGAAGAAGCAGGAGAAACAATGAATTGGTCTGGTGACTCATTGAAAGCATCTGAAGAGCTTCCTGGCACCGGCTCCCACGTTGTGTAATGAGGACTTACACCGCTATGAAAGTGATTTGACTTTGAAACTTTTAGCGCTACATTCTATTCAAGCAGTCAGGTCCCCTTGCGATGCAAATCCAACATCCCCGAGGGGGGTGTAGAGTTGTGTGGTAAGTGAGCTGGCGTAACCCTGACAGTATCATTTCCTCACCGCCAGTCTGCTCAAATCCCCTCTCTAGTTGGCAAGCTTGTCAATACCTCCACCTCACACACCTTCTCGCTCACTTCACCGCACAGGAGCGGGGAGAGAGGTGTGAAGTGAGGGACGGGAAAACAACGGGAGCGTCAGCTGCAGGCACCAGCTGCTATCTAGCAGAATTCATTTGAATGCACTTTATTTTTTTTGGCCTGTTGGGATTTGGTATGTCAATCTGAGCACTTTCAGCTTTATCTAGATGGCATGTTCATTCACCTTGAAAGGGGTGTTTTTTTTTTTGTCTAATAGCCTCCACACGTAAACTCGAAAAAAAAAAAAGTGTTTCTTTTATAAAACAAAATACCAGTGACTTTCTCCAGTCTTTGCTTGTTGTGTTGAAATAATAGTTTTTAGCCAATAAACCCTTTGGTCGTGGTGGTGACAGATGGGAATCCAATGCGACGCAACACACTGCTGAAACTAAAATGGTGCCCCATTGACAGGGAGGTCACACCTTTTCAGGTGTTGTCACTGAGAGACAATATCAGAATGGTGGTGCTATCACACTTTGTTCTCCAAGACTGCAAATTGCAACACAATTTAAGTTTGAATGTGTCTAATCAGGAGCTCACCTCCAGACACAAGGCTATCAGAGGCCGGCATCAGAGCGTGATACACCGAGGGCGGGGGGGAGGGACACGACAGGAAGAGATAAAGAATAAGAAAGTGTAGGCCCGGTTCTGAAGCTTTTATTGGATGGCTGCTGGGCTGCACTCAGGTATTTACTGGGGTGGTCGTTAGACATAAAGGATTGAGGACTGTGTTTGTTTCTCTTTATGGTTTATCTGCCGTTATCAGTTTACCTTTCTCCTTTCTGGCTGACCTCCATTCATCAAAAGTAACAGGTTGCTGCTGATACTCTTTCTTCAAGTTTTCCTGCCTCCACCTTGAATTGACCTGCACCCAAAAACCTTTCCTTCTTTTGTTTTGAGCCTTGTTTATGAGCCGAGTGAAAGATTACACCTCTTCTCTCATCCCTACTTTTGTCTCTAACACTTTCTCCCAAGACTCAGCTCGTCTTCACCTGTTTTATTCCTCCCTCCTTCCCGCAGATAATTGTTTGTTTTGCCGATGGTGTCCCTTCCACCACTGTGCTTTCCACCCTCATTATGTAACCTGCATATGTGTATGATTCAGTCAGCTTACTGATCACACTTATTGTTGACAACCCAGCGAGGTTAATCAACATCTCAATTAAAACTTGTTTTGATTGCATTCCACTGGAGGAGACTGATGAAATCAGCACACCATTCAACTGCAAACTATATTTGAAAGACATTGTCTCAACTACATCTCATTACAACACAGTATAGACTGGACTAAAGTCTCTGTAGTCTTCCCCTCTTTCGATCACCAATGTTGAACACGATTATAACTGAAGGACAGGGACACACGTCAATTTAACAGAAATCAGCCAACACTCAGACAGAAAGTCATAGATAACTAAAAAGGACATAATGCAGTATGCAGATAATGAATATTCATATCATGAAGTCCTCACATCTATTTCATGTAAGGCCGTAATATTATTCAAAAACTGACTTTGATACTGGTTCCTAAACAATACTGTTATTTTTGATACCAAATTTATAAAATCCATTTTAAGAAAAATAAAATGATATTACACATTATGGTATAAACCTTTTGTTTTCATGTTTCTTTTCAGTCCAAGTTATCGCTCAAATTTGCACTCCATGATTTTATCCACATGGGTGGACCTCCCAAGTAGAGGCTACATACGGTAAACATGCGCTCAGTGATGCTAATGAGATTTAAATGGTGCAATACCAAAAATGTGTTAATGTGGAAGTAGCCTACAGGTATCAGTATTTGGTATGAAATGACAGGGCATTTTTTGATACAAGATAGTACTGAAGAAATTCAGTCTGTGCCATAAAAGTTTCAAAGTTCGCTGCCCAGGCCTCGTTTCATGTTACTTGTCTCCAACTCTCTCCCATTCTTCTCTGACTCTCTTTCATCTTGGTCCTATTCCTTCACTCTCTCTCCTTCACTTGTCTTCTGTGTCCTCTGTCCAAAAATCACTCAGAACCATTGTAACCTTTCTCATGCACACACATAAGTTTAGGGGGATTGCATGACTTGTGCATTTAAGTAATGATTTTTCCAAAACTGTACATTTTGTTTGCAGAGTCATTTGACCAAAATAAATTACACTTGTCAAACTCAAGAGTCTGTAGTTGTTGCCACATTTGGTTAGAACATACTCAGAATATGGAGAGACAGCAGAGACGTTTTTTGTGCTGGAGGAGTAGTTAGAGAAGTTTGTGAGAATGCATTTATTTTGTATTTCCCTGCCATGAAAATTCATCGACAGTGAAATTTATTGCAACTGACGTCAATCCAAACTGATCACAGCCGCAAGTTTCTGTGAAGCTGAAAACTTTTCACAAGCCCAGCAGGTGTGGATCGAGTTCAGGATCACTTTAAGCAAAGAGACTAACTCTGGTTTATATCTCTAACAGGTTGTTAAATCATTAAAAATGAATCAATTCTTCCCTGCAGAGAAAATGATCCATGTAAAAAGGTATACTACATAGATTTCCTGATAAAAAAAAAAACAGGTTTAAAAAAGACAGAAATGTTATATTAGTACACAGAAAATCACTTTTCCTCACTGTACCTGAGGGATTTCATCTTATCAACTAAATATGATCTACGCTCCTGTCTTGCTCAGTACAAAAGCAAAGAAACAATCAAGCAGAATTATCAGCAGCCAACGGGAAAACTAAAGAAGCACAAACCATGCATCATAAAACAGATATGGAAAAGACACACAATTCAAGTGTAGATATATTCCAGTGGGGTTTATGTATATCTCTCTATTACCAGCCTTGAGAGAAAAACACATCACAAACTAAGGCTGCACCAATATAACAGAATAGCCCAATAATCTATTTCCTTTTAAAAAGACATTCAAAGACTTCAGCCCTCATAAGTCTACAAGAGTGGACATTCATGAAGTTAATTTAAAAACATTTCCCAGACACGGTAGGTGGAATTTGATTCTTTTGATGAAATGTCAGAGGGGAAATCTTAACCTGATTTCAGGAGCTACGGAAAAATACATTTTGAAAATTCAAACGTACATCCAATCCTATTTGATCCTGACAAAAGTACACCATAAATTGGGAATCCTATTCCAGGCCGTTTCCCAGCTGTGGGCAAACACTCAGTTCCGATGAAGAGGTGGATGTATTATTCTTAAGCAGCCAATGCTGTCTGGCTCCATTGCCCTTGGAAGACATAAAATGATGAGGACAAATATGCTGTACGGGGTCTCGTGCAGGTCGCTTTGCCAGAATGCGACTGAGTGGCTCCAGTTTCACTGTAACTCAGCTGACACTAGAGCCAGGCATCACTTTCACACAATGAGCCACGCTGCTGTTTTACTTTATATTAGCTGCAGGTCATAGCCAGTGTACATTTGAGCCTATGTATCTGCTTTATACTTTTCCCCAGACGACAATACTTTCGCACCCTGGGTGTAAATATGTCATTGGAACAAGTGCTTCAAACAGCTGCATATAAAGTAAATACAAATTCTCCATGTGGACTGCTCATTTTTTTATTTTTATTTTTATTTTATTTCACTTTATTAATCCCCGAGGGGAAATTTCTTCTTCATTATACTGTTATTTAACAATATGGAAGTTTCAAAGTAGTTTTATTTTGTTGTTATCTTGCAGTGCGTTAGTATGTCGGTTGCACCGTGTGTAAAAGCAGTGCGAGCTTTGATGAAGTGAACTGGAGGCCCAGGGTCATCTATATCTGCCGCGGACAAGAGAGCTTTATCATGACAGGCCTACAGGTCTTGCTATTCGTCTTTTTGCTCCTCTTTGGGGAGTGGGTGGGAGAGAGAGAGAGAGAGAGAGAGAGAGGAGAGGACTCTCCAACAACAGCTGTTTTCATCACACAGAGCTGACAGGTTTTGTTACAACCCTGCAGCCATGGATTTCCCCTTTATTGACAAAAAGAATGTGCTTTTTTTCTCTCTTTCTCACACACTCTGACCCACTGCCTGTCACCTGCAAAATCATACGTCATTTGTCCCCTTAGACTATATTACAGATCAATTGCAAAGCGGATTTGGTTCTGACAGGGCTGAGGGAAGTGAATTATTGTTTGTGCATCACAGGATGCTAAAACAAAAAGAGACCTTCAGCCTGAATGAACCAGAATGCAACGCCACAAGACCTGTTGCATTGTTTATTGGGCATGACCGTTGTTGTCTTTAGGAAAACAAGGAAGAGGTAGCTTGGTGTAGGATTTGGATAATTGATTCCTTACTTCCAGCTCTGTGGCAAAAGTTCAAAGGTTTGTGCAATTTAGTATTTGGCTTAAACAAAGTAGGAGAACTCACAAGCGAAAGAAAAAAAAACCAACAATCCACTTAATTTGACTCCTACCTAACATGGACGTGGCCATGTCTTTGTAGAGCAGAGTGATTTGTTTAGACTTCAGAAAATGCCCCTTAAAACTGCACAAGATGTCATTAGTTTTCACCTTAAACGGTTTTCACAAGCTGAGCAGTACTCAAGAAACAACTTTAAAATTGGTGGAATTACCCTCTAGCACATGAAAAAAAAAATTACAACAGCTCATCACTAGAAGAATCAAAAATGTAATGATTTAGTTGGTTTGGAGATAAATGTAACGTCAACAAGATTGAAAGTAACTGACTGCTTATCTGACTGCGATACAGCGGATAAACCTTCCAATTCAGCCACTTCAGCTTCATTGAACGACTGAACCTTCAGTTCCATTTTTTTTTTTAGATTTTATACACTTTATTAATCCCCGAGGGGAAATTTCTTCACTACAGCAGGGGGGCTCTCAGGGGGGAGATGCTGCAGCAGGCTGCCACGACCGCGGCGCCAGGTAACCTGACCTGAAGTGCATGTTTTTGGATGATGGGAGGAAGCCGGAGAACCCGGAGAGAACCCACGCAAGCACAGGGAGAACATGCAAACTCCGCACAGAAAGGCCCAGGACCGGATTCGAACCTGGAACCTTTTTGCTGTGAGGCGACAGTGCTAACCACTGCACCACCATGCCGCCCCGAGTCCATCATGAGTCCTATTTCCAGAAATGTTTGTGTGATCAACAGTTTCCACTGTGGGAAAGGAGCTGTTAAGCTTTAGAAATGCACCAAAGGCATTTTATAATTTATGAGGGAAACATGATTTTAGTTGGTTATTAAACTGACAAAAATGCATCTTTAGTAATAAATCAGATGTGACATTTAAATGTTACTTAAATCACAAGTGTGTAACTTGTGTTGAATAAATGATCAGTGTTAACCTATTATTAGGACATCAATTTAAAATAGTTGAATTTTTGTCATTCACAAATTTTTTTTATTGTTGTTATTATAAAAATTTATTCGTGCATTACAATGAAATCATATATGTATGATGTGTGTTTTCTGTAGTATTTTGATGCTCTGGATATATTCTGGTCTCTATCTGTATTAAGCATTGCTGGGCTTAAATAATTTCTTGTTCGTCCTTCCTTTCTTGTGTTGTGAGTGTCTTTAATCAGAGAGCATATTAAATTAAAAAAATATATATCCTCACCACACAGCAAGGAGCCTGCCAAAATATATTTTTTTCATGTGATGTTCCCTTTTGATTTCGGAAGCACTCAGGACCAATTAAGTATGGCACCAGACGCGGATATATAGATGATTAGATTATGCAATTGGCCTTGAGGCAAATAGTATAAATTATTTCATATAAAATAAGAAAAGGAATCAATTTCTGCCAGTGTATGTGGACATAAGAATATAGGTAAAAACACTTTGTCTTATTGAGTTACTTAATCATATTCTGCATTACTGCAGTAAGTGTGCAATTATGTAATTTGGTTTTATCCAGTGCAGGTTTAATAAAAAAGTAAAATGTGTTCTTAAATGCAATCACAAGTAGGAAATAAAAGTGTATTTGGAAAACAATTTGTTATAATATTGTAACAGTCACTTTGCTGGCATCACCAGCAGCACAGTTTGCACAACTTTTTCACATTATCATATGATTTTTCCATTGTTATTCCATAGGAAAGGAGATAAAAGCATCCTCAGGACTATTCCGGCTGGAGCCTGATGAGTGTTTACAAAGTGGTCTCTAGATTTACTGGCAAAAGGTTCAGAGGGGCTACTTTCTAAATGTCCTTCATTTGCTATGTTTTAATGAATAATCCATAAGAGTTTGATTTAATGATAACTCATGAGCTTTTTTAGAGTTTGCCTTTTGCCGATGGCAGGGCTATGCCAATAAATATGACTGAGCATTAATGAATGCTGTAGTTTTGCAAATTGAACTCCAACAAGAGAGGAGGGAAGCTTTCATGGAGTGTCGCCCACTCATCTTCCAATTTGCCACTGAATAAGTTGTACCAACAAGTATGATGAATGCACAAGTATTAAAATATTAATGTCCTACATAATATGCTGTACTCTGTCCCTTTGTGCTGGTACTGAGCCACTATTAGATGAACTGGAAAAAAAGAAAGAAAAAAAAGTAAATTTTCCTCTACCCATTGAGGGTAGTAATGTCTCCACAAACTTACACGACGCATCTTCTCTAATGTGTACTTTGCAGTTCAGTGCAGAAATAAATTAGGTTGAGTGGGACAAATATTTGACTGTTTTTCATTTTCAGTCACTCATAATACAATTCCATAAAAGTTCCATGAATGCAATGAAGAGTTTTCTTTTCAGGTGATTTTCTGCCTGTGTAATGTACTGGATAATCATTACAACCTCACTCACCACTCCAGAGGTATTTTTATCCCACTGCACCTGTATTAACACAGTAGACTGTAAATAGCTCTGTTTCTACAGCCTTTTCCTCTCTATAGCAAAGGATCAAAGCAATAAATATTATGGCAGTCCCCTCCCCCACTTACATAGTAGTAAATATTGAATATGTTGAATGTACTGCAGTGCTGCTGTTTGGAAATAATTGTAACAGACTAGTAAATGTTTCCTCGGCCCCCTCCCACCCTGCTGACCTTCCCGGTGTCTCTGGCCCTGAGATGGGATGTTAATGCCTGTGTCTGGACGGCTGCCACGCTGCAGGCTGTGCTCTAATGGATTGATAAAAAAGCTCTGAGCACAGAATCAATCATGATATAAACCTGGAGTGAAGCTTGTTAAACTCTAAGGAAAGTTCCTCAACTCTAATGCCCCTAATCTTCAGCAATTTGCTGTCGGACAGAAAGATTGCAGTTGTTACCCTCGTCCTGCCATGCATCAGGAGGCCAGAATAATTTTTGGGGGGGATGAACCTGTGGTGGATCTGAGGGAAGTGGAGTTTGTGCGACAGTTTTCATGGAACTAAGGTCTCCTGTCTGCGACGTTCTCATTCGGCACAAACGACCTAAAATGTGACACAATGGCTCTTGGGTGCTCCGGCATGAAAACACGCCTGTTGCAGTTTCTCACCCACATTAATAACATTTAATGATAAACTGTTATAATTTTTTGTTCCCCAAAAATTGTACACACAATTTGATGTGCATTGTCCAGCCAAGTTTCAGGTCCAGGGTTCACAGTCCATGGTTCATAAAAATGGGTGTAGCACAGGGGCTGATGTTGGCCAAGTGACGTAACTTGGAATACTTACTTATTATTAGTTATCACTTCCTCCTGCTCTATGTACGTTACAGAGCTGCAAATGTTTTTCATGCACAGCAGGGAAGGTTTCAGACCTTTTTGATCATGGCTTGTATGGTAAGTCATTGCAGCTAGTAGGTAGAAGGATCTTTGCTTGCTGTGGCATGAATACCAAAATTTAAAAAATTAAAAGCAAAGGAATGGGAACAATAAAAGTACAGTGTAGATGCTCTGTAGTTTGAAATGTGCTGTAGAGGAACAGAAACTCCCAATGGAAGTACTCTTCAGTAACCAGGATTAAAACAAGGGAGCAGCAGAGTGACCCTTAATTCACAAGAGTACATAATGGAAATATAAATGCAAGTGCACAAAAGAGTGTCCTTGTGTGAGATAAGGAACCAGCTGGTGGTTTGCGGTTAAGATTTGAGTTATTCTATCTGGAATGGTTTGGTCATGACTGATGCTGTTGCATGTGAACATTTTCATGATTATGTTGTAGTTTAATATGCTCACTGCCTGAATTTTTTTTTTTTTTTAATTTTTTTTTTTATATAATCGGAGAGCCGTTTCCCCGAGATCCAGACGGCATGAATAAAATTAAATGGTGGAGAAAATCATATGAATGAAATCTACTTGGACCGGGGTACATGAGAAGCACATATAAGCTTGTTGCTGAGAATGCAGTCTGACAAATAAATTCAGTCTCTAGTGAAGTGATGATCTTGGAGCCTGAGGGAAACTTAAAAAGACACTGAATAAGCACAAAGCCACCATGAAGTTATTTCGTTGCATTTATGGTGGCGAAAGCTCCCCATCGGTCATTCTAGCTGTGCCAATGTCTCATTATCACACCACTTAAATGCACTTAACAATTTCCCTGCACTGTCGACTTCTTTGCAATTACAACATCAATAACCAAATGATTACGAAGGGGGTGTTATTTGTGTAGAGCTATTATATGGAGATTGGAAGAGGTTGTTTTTTTTTTCCAGATATTTGTCTTAACTGTAACGTATGTCAGACCAGCTCAAGAAACAAACTTCCATTTTTTTCCTCTTCCTATATCATCTTTTCAGTTAATGGTTTATACCATCTGCATCCCCCATACCAGTCAACCCTTAAATATTCTTTCTAAAGTCACATCCCAATGACAGGAGGAACAATGGTTAAATAGTCATGCTGAGCTTTTGCTTCTTTAAGTCTACAGCCCATCTTGTACTTCCTGCCGTTAAGCAGCACTCCCACGGACCCTTCCTGCTTACTTCTCCGGTGTCATTCAGAAAACTGAATATAACCAATTCCAGGGAGCAAATTGAGGGACTATCAATTGTAGTGGAGGGGGCATTTTGTCACTACGGGTATGTCAGAGCAGAGACAGAGTGAGGGCAAGCGCGGGAAATTGCAGGGGGGCATGGCTCAAGGGACGGGGGAGCTGGGGAGATGGGAGGTGGGGGTACTTCTGCAACATTTCTGTGGGTCAGACACTATTCTATTGCTCAACAATAAATCTGATTTAATATCTATTGTGCTGCAGGTCCTGTACGGGTGCGAGAGACTGTGGAGAGCGAAAGAGAGGGAAGACAAGGGGAATGGACGCCAGCAAAGGCGGAGTGGTATAAATAAAAAGTGAAAGGAGAGGAAGCAGAGTGGGGTATTGGGGGCATTGTTGTATTAAATCAGTATAATAAAGCAGTAAATGCACAAACAGTATCTAATAGAGACGTCTGGGAGCTGCAGAGTCACAGTTCCCCGGCAAATGATTTCGGCGGTCCACATTGATACTGACACAAGGACACAGCTGCAGTAGCCAGTTTTAATCAACGCATAGCGATGCATCTCCCACTCACAGAGTAAAGTGGCTTATACCATAAAAAAAAAAAAAAAGCCGCTCTGCTTCTCCGGGTCCGTAGGCATGAAGTGTTGCTGTGAAGTAACGGGCTCTAGCACTGGTTTAAACTGTGCTGTAACCTGTTGTAATAGTGTCAAACTCCCTGTAGCAGGTTTGTCAGATTGTAACAGAGCTCGGACGCTGCCTATGCTAATCGCTGCCATCGGAAAACACTCTAAGGGCTTTATGTTGCTGCTTTAAACTATATATCCTGAGCAAAGCAGTGGTAGATAAGCACTGCGCTGAGGTCTCCATGGATCCTACAACAGTTCTTAGTATGTGTGTATAGCACCCTGTTCCACATTGCAAAAGAGATTGGCAACAGGACCTCTACATTCATCGCGTTGACTGTTTGCCATAAGTATTATGAGTCATGCCGTGCACATTTCTGTCAAACAAATTTGTTACAGAAAAGCAAATGAGGATGCTTTGGAAGTTATTTTGATGTCTTCTACATCTAAAGCACATCATCCATGGAAATAGAGAATCACCAGTTCCAGGTGCTACAAAGTTGGGCCCCAGATAGAGCACAGAAGACATTTCTGGTGGGTCTCCAAATGAGCTGTGACTACAGATATGGTTTCTTGGAGCTGGGTTCCAAGGTAGGAGAAAACAATCTTATTTGGAAACCAGGCTGTAAATGCTGCTTGGTGAGGGAATTATGTAGGACAGCTCTTAAACGATTGTTGGACTAAATCAGGTCGATCACATATGCGGGTAGATCGCACTTCATTAAAAAAAAAAAACTAAGCCATCAGTTGTTGTTTTTCTCATCTTCTGTAGCTTGAGCTGACTGCTACATTTATGCGTTTTCCATTCAAAGACACTGAGGTGGCCTCAAACATCGCAACACTGTCTCATCGTCCAAATTACCCCGGAGCACCCGCAGTCATCAGATAAAGTTGAATAATGAAATGTATTTGTTTGTGGTAGATCACATTGAGCTGGTCATTTTAGAAGTAGCTCCCAACCCATAAAAGCGTGGGCACCCCTGGACGAAGTTACAAGTTCAGCATCTTAATATGAGAGTATCGATAGTCGATATGAGTTCAGCCGTGTACCAGTTAAAATTAAATTTTCTGTCTGAATCTTGAAAGGATCCTTCACTTGATACATTATTGTACCAAAAGTGAGCAAAGTATAATCCTGCAGTCTAAAATGAATCCAGTGCTTTTATATCTCATCATCACAATACAGGATTAATGATTGACCATGCACATTATGGCCATTCAGACAGTTGTTATACATCGAAGCAGAATCAATAGTTGAAAAAAAGTTTGCTCAGCATTCTCTTTTGTATTTCATTAGAGTTCACCATCAGTGCCTGATTACTTGTCTGCCTTTGCTCATTATGGCAGCTCAGATAGATACTGTATGTCTGCCAGCTCTTGTCGTTATGGATAAAAATGTCGCTTGTTCAGAGACACCCCCCCCCCCCCCCACACACACACGCACACACACATTTCTATGACAGCAGAGCATCAGCGCTTGACCGCATGTCCCTTCCTAATTATTGCGACTCAGGCAGAGTTACATCAGCTGGCCAGTATCCAGCACGTCAGCTCTATTTCTGATTAGAAGCAGCCACGCTGCAGATGTGAGGTCAGAGCACACTGAGATAGCTGCCAGTTGTAAATATTTGTTCGTACATACAGGTCAATGGGTACTTTGTCTCACTAGATGTTTATGCCATTGGATCACCTCGTAAATTTAACTGCGGACTAAGAAATTGTACTTTTTGAATTGCAATTAACTCACCCAGAAGATGATACTGGCAGACATTCAAAGAGTTTCAACACAGATTCAGTCTTTATGTGATGGGTTAAAATTTAAGTAAAATTCACTGTTTGCTGCATTAATAATGTTTAATATACCCTCTTGAATGCCCTTGGTTTCAGGCACACACAACAAAGAAAACAGTTTCTTAAAATGCCAATAAGTGTGCACTTGTGTTGTTTTCAGAGGAAGTCATTACATCTAAATGAGGGAAAACCTCCTTCCTTAACTTTCTTTTAATTTGAAGGCTGTGAAAAAGGGGTTGAATTGTGTTATTTAGTAATCAGCGTGTCTCATTATTTACATCTTGCTGCAGTTTTGGAGAGAATAATCACACAGACAGTCTTACATTCAAAAGGACATTTCTAGTACATGCACATTATCTCTCCAGCCTTCATAGAAATTCTATCTGCACCTTCAAAGCATCCAAAAATAATCTGCACTGTTTGTGCTTCGAGATTACCCCCTGCATGGTGCTGTGCCGTTGTTTAACTGAGGTTACACACCTTGGGCTGAATCGCAGACTTCATTGCAATAATTAGAGTCAATATGTCAGATTGATTGTGGTCAGTCATGTAGCTCACTGTAAAACGCTGTGGAAAAGATAAGCAGATTTAATGCTGGAGTGCAGCACTGAACCAGCCATGCAGAGCTATTCGCTTCGCTGTGTGCATGTCTGTGAAAGGTGGAGAACCGTTACCGTGCGTGCACTCTCACGCTAAGATGCCATGATGTTGTTTGATTTAAAATCAGTGCGCCCTAATCGAACAAGAAACGGCTTCGCGCTGCCTGGTTGGAGATAAATGAATACGGTGCAGGACAGGAGCTGAGGTTGAACTGGGGTCAAGCACCATTCTGCCAGACAGCCCTGGAGACTGCAGTACCTGTCACAACACAGATACCCCTGGAGGGGGACAGGGAGGGGGGTGGGGGGTGAAAGCAAAGGAAGGGAGAGAGGAGTCAAGTACAGTCAGCTGGGGAGGAGAGCAGAGGCAGAGAGCAAAACTTGGAGAACTAGGCAGCGTAAGGCCCGGGACACACAGGCTGAGGCGTGAGTTACCTCTCCAGCACTGCACAGCTGCCGATCATTTGCGTGTGTGTCCACGCCGGGTGTGTATCCACGCCGGGTGTGTGTCCACGCCGGGTGTGTCACCAGCGGTGCTGCTGCTGCAGGTCCTATCATTGAATCAATGAGTTTTTCTTTGATAATGGCCATCGGTAATAAATGTTTGGATGCCGCCGAACCAATTCGGACGGTGGCATAAAAGTATCAAAGGTACCCAGCCGTAAATGTGGCAGAGGGGCCAAATTTAATCTCTGAGAAGTCTCTCATGGATGTAAAATTACTGATGTATTTATTAGAACTAGATACCACTGACAAAAATGGCGCTAAATTCATTGATTGAAAGTAGCTCTCTGGCATTCTCTGCCACGCGTCAGTGGGCTTTCTCAGACTTGAGACATGAGTGTCCTCCTCCAGTCGAGCCAGCTGGCTTCCTGTTGGCTGCCCGCACATATGGATGGGAAATTCCACACGTTATTGGTCATTTCAAAGGGTTTGTCGAGCACTAAATAAATGTCTTTCCACTTTCACAGCCATTCCTTTTCCAGTGACTGTGTATAGGAAAATGCCTTTTGATAAAGTGTGCATCAGAAGGTGAACATGAAAGTTGTAGTAATGTGGTTCCGTGACTGTGCCAAGATCACAGCACTGCCCAGTGCAGTTCTTATATGCTCGGGTAAAAGCTGTTCACCAGTGTTGTGTCCAGCCTCAACTCTATCGATCCAGTGGGAATTACAGCAACCAATCATCAACTCTGGGGAGTAGAGGTTGCTTTAGTGTCATCACCCCAGCCAACATCTCTCACCCACTGCCAATGCCATCATCGTTAGGCGGCTAACCATTAAGAGGGATTCATGCTCCACGCAAACTGCATGTCGAAGGGTCATAGAGTGTTGATATCCGCCTTCTCCAACACCTTTCAACGTTTGATTGGTTGTCTGTGTCAACCATTATTGGTAACTTTCCAAAAGCAACAATCAGACATTTACACCCATGTTGCATTGTGACTGGCCAGCTGTGCGGCGATGAGAGAAGAGTTAGACATTTCTATCTATCTTTTTCCATTTGTTTCTCAACTATTTTTCATATGTAAAATCCAATTCAACCCATCAATGAATGTCTGGAGAGACTGCACAACGATAAGCACTGCATCTCCCAATTTCTAAACTACATTGCACCCCTCCAGTGCCCACATGACAGCTGACTTTTCCCTCTGCCTTCCAATGTGCCGGACCAGAACGGCTATAAACACATTTGATTTCCAGTGCGGTTGTACAGTACAATCTTCAGGACTACTTCTGACAGACCATAACGGAGCCCCTTAAACAGCCCTAGTGAGGGTGTGCGGTGAGTCGCGGGGAAACCTCTGGCACTTGCTCCACTGATAACCGTGTTATTGAAGGTTGGCGACGTAATTAGAGGGCGCGCCAGTGAGTACAGAATGTGGAACATCATTAACAAGCTCACATTGTTGAAGGGGGGACTGTAATTAAAGGGTGGCCACAGCAGTGGGAGAGGGCTTTGATTGGAGGAGGAGAGGGACAATGTGATTTCACTCATCTACCACTAGTGGCTTTGGTGACCTTCACACCAATTGGTAGTAGACCGCACGTGTAGATGGTGTGAATGTGTGTATGTGTGTGTGAGTGTGTGCGCCAAAACTGTGTGTACTTATCTGCGTGCATGTGTATGTATTTTAACTGCAGTAAATAATAGAAAAAAACAAACTATTATTGTTGTAATATTACACACAAACACACACCCATGTGTGTATGTGTGTGTGTGAGTGTGTGTGCCAAAACTGTGTGTACTTATCTGCGTTCATGTGTATGTATTTTAACTGCAGTAAATAATAGAAAAAAAATCTATAGGGTCAATTAGAATAGTGGAGTTGATATGGAGTCTGCAATCTATGACGCTGTTTAACCGAGTAGGAAAGAGACAGGGGGATCAGGGATGGAACAGACAATTCAGTGTTCTCTGTAAAGAAAAAGGTCAGACAAGAAAATGTCCAATGAAAGGACAAGAAAGGAAGTTATATGCAAGCCCCTCAGGGCCAGACACAGAGTACAAAGCTGAACTATGAATCTTTTGCCTGTCCCTTGAGGAGGTCTTTGTATCTATTGAATGCATGCAAACCGATTTACCATAGTTCCTTTCCTTTCTCCTTGTAACTTTTTTTTTTTTTTTAACATGTAGCATGAGCATTTGTGGATTTCTAGCCTTCATTCTACCAATCATTCAGTTCTCCAGACACACTCAGATTATTGTGAGGTTAAGAGTCAGTCTGAAATCCATGCATATATTGTTACTGCCTTGAATTGCTAGTAGAAGAGCTTGGTAAATCATATTTGGCTGGACTGCAAAAGCAGGGCCAGCCGTATAAAAGGTTTGTCCCAGACTGAGTGACTCCTGGACTGTATTATGCTCTCCATAACCTCAACCAGTGTCATTTAATGTAAGGATCTTGTTGGTGTAGATATGCAACTTTTTACTGCCGGTACTGGCTCTACTCTACTCGCTCTTGATACCAAGTACTTTCGGTTTTCGGTTTCCACTGTGGAAAGTAACCCCTCAGTGAAGCTCATTGTCCTATCACCGCCAGACACCACAGCTGAGCCGTCTAGTGAATAAACAAAATTGTGGCCGCTATATGGGCTTGACTATTTAACAATGGCAGCTATATGCAGGATGTCCTGTCTCGGCAATGCTTAGTCAATGATCAGTGATGATTCACTCAGAAAGCTGTTGGGTTGGAGCACAAATTAGCAGTGAGCTATTTAAACAATCACTGTTTATGTCCTGATCTCTGACAACAACAAATGACTTCAAAATAGCACAAAAAAGATCACAAACCACAACACAAAAATCTGCGAGCTTCAGTATATAAATTAGTGTATCAAAAAGCAGTGCAAGCTCCAGATGCAATCTATTGTATATTACCACTGGTTTGTATGGGAAGGGTCTGTATCCCTTTCTAACCTTTAATACTCTACACATGTGCGAGCAGAAGTGCAAATACAGCAGGGAGGCAGAAATGGGCCCTCTTGAATGCTTCATTCTCTGGCAGCATAGTTAGAAAAATTGTCACGCTCCCCGACAAGATTTCTCTCTCAGACTGAGCAGGACCGAGAGGGAAAGAGTCAGTGTGTGTACATTGTGTGCTTTAATGGGAGTGTGTGCTGAGAGCCCAAAGTTTTGGCCTTTTCAAAAGACATTTTTTTGCCATCTGATAGGTAGATGACAGAAAAAGAAAAAAAAAAAAAGCTGCTATAAACCACGTACACACTGTGCTGACTGCGCTGTATCTAACTCGTTGGGTTAGCGTTTTTCACCAGCTACTGCTGATCGTGTGCAAAGCAGCAACAGTGAGGTACGCACATAGACATATTGGCTGCATAATGGCCGTTCACACAAATAGATAATCCTGTGACACCCACAGACATCAAAGCCTTTCAGCCACTGCTAGCTCCATTAACAACGCCATTAGAGAGGGCCGATTGATTTATTTACCTGCGAAGCCACATCACTTACAACAACGATCACACAAACTACACATACTGCTACCAGGCACCCAAGAGCCATTTGACAGGTATTGATGGTGGAGGCTATTTTGTAGAAACACTCAATTTTCACACACTATACAGACATACCTTAGAAATGTGCTAGGAATTAATGCCTTGTGATTGTATTTCTCTGCCTAGGTGACTTGCAGTTTGCATCCATGTTTTCTCAGACACTTATAGCATATGTAGTGATGGCATTATGTTGGCTTCCGATGTATAGAACACAAAGTTGTAACCACAACAGTAGACAATGCTTCAAATATAGATGTTGCTACAGAGAAGCTACACAGTCTAAAAGGCTGATGCGTCCCACCCAACAGCACAGTAGACCTATAAAATCACCACCGTTTCAAGGTGGACACCCAAAATTAGTGCCACCAATTCGGTATTCGACCAAATGCAAAATATCAGTTTTTCCACTACATGCACGTATTAGTGGCAGAGAAGGGGGGGGGGGGAGCTCTGTCTTATCTCTTCAAAAGCTAACGTTTTGTAATTTTGTGCTACAGATGCTTCATATCCAGGTCAATTCAAACACCTGTGAGTAAAGCATGTAAACGAGAAACTTCACACCAAGCTGATAAAGACGGAGTAGCGGGTAGATTTCAACAATAAAGCCAGCAATGAAACACAACTTTGGTGAAGTTGGAAAGATGCGGGCAGGTGCAAATTTCCTGAATCAATAACTCATTAACTCAATGTTGTTTAAACAAACACTGTTAGTCTCACTGCTGAAAGGTAGACGAGCTACAGCCTAATTCTGATCAAAAGCAGCTGTCATCAGAGCTGGATAAATAACATTAATCTCTGTACAGCCGGGTGTAATACGGGCGCAGGGACCATCGACAAAGTGCAACACTGAAAAAACTGAGTTATTACAAATATATTCAAGAATTTAAGTCTTATTCAGTGTAGAGTACCCAGAATCGCTTCACATGTCATTGATCACTTGTTGATCAGAATTATGCATCAGCACAATTTTTCAAAATTAAGAGTTATAGTCTAGTTGTATAGTATAGTATATATTATTGTATAATCAACAGCAGTCCATTGATATGTGATATGTGAAAAAACATTTGCACATGCAGACGTGTTTTACCTCCGCTTCTACAGTCCTCTGGGAAACACTGAATATGGTCATAATCCTACCTTCTGTTCCTGAATTATAGTCTTAGTCTATTGTGTTTACAGAACATAATAATTTCACAGAGGACCGACCTTTAACCTTTTGGATATAAAATGTCAACACTACATTATTTGATCCTATTAGACAATTTGTTGAAATGTTGACATCATTGACGTATGAATTCTCGAGTTATGAACGCAAACGTGTTTTGTGAGGTCACAGTAACCTTTAACTACCAAATTTAAATCAATTCATCCTTCAGTTGAAGTGAATGTTTGCACCACATTTTAAGACATTTTAGCAAGGTGTTCCTCGGTATCCCATTCATTATAATGTAATGGACAGTGACATTGACCTTTGACCCATAAAATTAAGTCAACCAAGTCACGTTTTTTGCCAAATTCAAAGAAATATGAAAAATTATAGTCCCGAGCGTAGGACAGACCACCTGAAACATAATGCCTCCGTCCTGGACTGTTGCCATCGTAGAGGCAAAAAAAAACACACACACACACACACACACACACACACACACACACACACACACACACACACACACACACACACACACACACACACACACACACACACACACACACACACACCTTATCACTCTGTTGCTCCCATCTGTCTGGAAGGGGTCCTGATTGGCCAGGCGAACCAAGTAGATGGAAATGAAGCAAACAGCAACAATGTTAATCGTAAAAGCTTCAAGGTTTTACTGATTGTATATGATTATTTAGAAAAGATTATTCCAAACTATACTGCAGTTATAAATGCCAAGCCCGATACAAAAAAATAAAACAGCTAGATATCTGTGATTTTAAAAAGGCAAATTGCCAGCAGCCTGAGGTTAAAGACAACATGGCTGAATAAGAGATAAATAGAAAAACATTGGCCACTTTGGAGTTACAACGATATGGCAACCGTTTCATAAGGGCACGGACTGAAAAGGTCATTCTCTATTTTTAAGCAAACACCCGGGAGTGTTTGCATGTACTTAAATATCGCAGCATCCTTGCATGCATTTGACACCAACGTACGTGTTCTGGAGTCCATGTTCATGCATATGTGAGACAGGACAGGAAGCACCAAGATGAACAAAAGATGGGAAGATATGCGTTGTCTCCCTCTATACTTTGAAACAAAACAAAAAAAGGTTTAATACAAGCGATCCTGTGAGAGCCAAGTATGTGAAAGCTGCTGAAAAGCAATCAGATATGGTCACTGTGCTGACACGTATCGTAAGACTACGCGCTATTGTGCCTGTTCCGCTATAAAGAGAAAGCTGCATCTTAGATGAGCAGAGAGAGATGGGAGTTTGAAAATCCTATCCGGACAGTTGCACCCCGCATCAGATAAGCTGTTTTTTGCGTAGCTCCGTTTTTCTGTCTTTATATCTACTTTCAGTTCCCCGAGCGCGTCCGAGGTCAAACGAGTTTATCTGTTGCGAAATGAATGCTAAAGTGTACCACTGCATTTGTTTATTCATGCATGGACGCATCCTCTCTGCTTCCCTCGTTTTCACTATTCCTCAATCACTCCGTCTAACAACCTATCATCTTCCCCACTGCCTTTTTCTCTTATACCAATCTCTTAACTGTCATAGCCAATGGAAGCTATTTTGCAGACATGCCAATCATTACACATCCTGATCAAAACAACCTTGTGTCTTTTGTGTAAACAGCAAGCAGTGGGAGCAAGTTTTAGTTTGGGCTGCTGTAACACAACACGGGGGAAATCAAGCCACCAACCTCCCACTGAAAACCATAGACAAACATTTGATGTAGAATTTTGTAAGCTCTACATGAACATCCAAGCAAAGATGGTGTAGGCTGATTTTCCAGAAGAAGAGATGCGGTGTCCTGCCTGACTTGGCCAGGTCTTTGTTTTCCATTAGTCAGAGTTATAGGCCCCGAGGCACTCTGTGAGAGCACTTAAGGCTGGTGATAAAATACACACAGCCACTAAAACAAAGCTGACTGACAATTCAGGGACAACACACACCTACACTGCCTTTGAATCATCAGTCCTGGGCTCTACTGGAACACCATGCTCTCCAAAGCTCCCACTGACTTCATAGAAATGGCCCGTATATCACGTTGTTGTTTTTTAAGGTGGCAAATCAAGTGACAGATTTACAGCATGACAGTCCCCACATTCAAAGTTGAACTATCATGACAAAATGTTCACTGATGGTTTTATAATGACAAATTAATCACCTGGAGAAGCATGGTGTCATCTGAAGAGCTTTCCGAGCATGATTGAGCCTCTGTAAAAAAACAGTCATCAATGGGACAAATGGATGCAACTAAATGCTCAAATAAGTAGAGCAGACATGGGTCTAATTACTCTTTGAACAGTCTTTCAGACAGTTACTGTTATCAGATATTTCTGTGATTCATTGATCTTGCCTGGCACATATGCGCACACCTCATTAATCTGGTTCTGCTGGCGAGCTCAATCAAACACTCAAGTGGGCAACATGCTGGACAGTCAAATCTGAATCGATGCCAACAGACAGGCTTAATTCCTTTTAGTGATAATACACAGACACACTGTTTACGTTCATATGACGCTAACACCAACACGTGAGTGCTACTAAAAACACTAAAAGATTTGACTGTCACTCCCAATGCATGGTAAGTCACCAAAAGTGAACATTTGTTTAATGTTGAACATTTTTAATATTACATTATACTGCTCTTTTCACTCAGACTAGAAGTATCAAACTCTCACAGAGGCACGTAAGAGAAAGTTGAAATACCTCTGACGATGTCGGAAATCAACCGAAATTGAAAAAAAATTGGATGTGAGAGATGAGAGCTGTAATGTGTGTTTAGCATTCAACAAGTGAAGCCTAAATGAAGGACTGAAGTAGCAGTGGGAAGGAATGAAACCGAGAGAGAGATGAGTGGTGAGGAGGCTGATATTTGTTTATGTTAGCCGGGGAAAATTTAGGTACGAGGACTTCAGTGAACAAGCAATGAAATTGTGCAAAAATGCAGCCTCGTTGTTCACATAAATCATCAATATACCACAGCCGTACAATGCAAATGTGAGAGCAATTGCAATAGAGGAAATTAAACTTGCTCTGTTGTGATGTCTAATCATAGGTTATAACTGATGTTGAAACGAGTGCCTCATGTTGGTGTGTGATGTGCATGCACGTGTGTGCAATGAAATACAATGAAAATAGTTTAAATGTTTAACGACATGGAAAACATTCCAGTTTCGTCCATTTATTCTGTTACATATAATCAGTATATATTGCATGTTTATTGTATTGTCATATGTTAATTTGCACGTGTTTTTTTTTCCTCTATTGTACTAAAAGCCTACCACACCATGTCTCCAAAACCAAACTATTTTTTTTTAAAAAAACCAGGAATTGTGTGTATCCTATTGATTGTTTATAAATCTTTTAATTACATTTTAGAAATGTGTGTATATATATATATATATATATATATATATGTTTTTAATCGCTTGTATTAGTGATAGGCCTGTTGCAAGTATTACATAATCGCCTGTTAAGCGGGCCGCAATTATTTTTGCATAACTGTCAGGATCGTTTCCATTAATTTTATAGAAACTGCTTGACGAAAGTAATAGAAATGTTATATACTAATACTGCCTGGTTCTCCCCGTTTGAGCTTTGATTGGCGCTCATTTAATGATGTCATCTCATTGCGCCCTTCTTCCGATTTAATAGCACATAAGTGGGGAATAGAATTTTTTAAATTTTGATTATTGGTACTGGGCATTATCAGAAATGTCTTTGTATAATTAGTTAAAGACTTTGTATATTCAACTTTTATTTGTCATCTCTTTCCCTCCAATTTTTGATTACAAAGTCTAGAAGGCAAACAGAAATGTAAGTCTTATTTAAATGTTCCAGCCAATAAATGGCTCCTCTTCTTAATGAGGAACACGCGTTTTATTAAACTGATATGAATAGGATTATACAATAACAGTGGCTTAAACAAAAAAAGACAATTAAATCATTGATTGCAATTATTTAAATGATAATTATTCATCAACAAATATTTCACAACAGCCCTAATTAGTGATATTTGAATTCAATCCTGTGTTTTTGCGAAGTTTTAGTCTGCCTCAATATGAGGTCAATAAATGAATCAGCAATTATCCTTGTGACGTTCATTAATGATTGAAATATCACTGCTGGTGGTGATTTACAGGTGCATGTAATTAGTGGCACAGACGTTATAAATAGCCACAGCCGTGTGGCACAGTGACAGATGCTCTGGTGCTGCTGGAGATCCTCACGAGTGTCACACAATTGCTTCTTCTTTGCCGCGCTCCTCTTTGACAGGTCTAATAAGTGGCGGAGCAGGCAGACGCAACAACGTCAAATTGGATGTCTTTACTTGAGGGGCGTTTTTCCGTTCATTTGTGGCTAACTGTGGGTCAGTAAATGAGGCTAGTGCATGTACGTCCAGTTTAACGAGTTAGTGAGAGTTATAAAACTGAACCAGGCGAACATGCAGCTCTGGAATCTGCTGCAGAGAATATTAATATTAAATATATTGCCCACAAAATAGTTAACTGAACTTTAGTCGACACGAAAAGTCTCAGTTGAACAAGTTGCAATCTGTTGTTTACTCGCAGGAAGAAAAAAAAAAAAAAATCTGCTTAAACTGCACCTCGTTAGAGACATTATAAACAAGATACATGAACATTTGTTACCGCACGAGTTTCCTCCTTTAGGAAGGAGGCCTCGTGGTGACGTGAGTCCCGTGGGTGACTCACGTGAGATGTGAATTGCAGGCCGAAAGCGGTGATTAAGTAACTGTAACAAGCCATAATGTGTCTGGATCGGCCCAAGTTTCAGGAGAACAGTTATTCAAAAGTTGTGCACCGTGTTCGCTGACCCAGAAAAGGAAATAAAGGCACGGGCGATGCAACGTGTCCGCCTCTCCTCATCACAGAGGGGCAGAGTTGCTCCAGACCGTAAAGGCTCGTTACCAAATAAACACACACACACACACACACACACACACACACACACACACACACACACACACACACACACACACACACACACACACACACACACACACACACACACACACACACACACACACAGGAGTCTGCAGGTCCTCTTACAGCCTGGCTGTCAATAATCTGTTAGCAGCTTAGACCCCAAAGCTCGGAGGCTGAGATACAATATAATGTGGAAACAAGTTTCAACATTAAGATGTGGCTTGATTCGTATGTCCGCTGTTAAAAGTTAACTTTCAATGCTCATTATTACAGTTCTCTGTAATTTCCCACTTTGTTAACAACGTTACTTTCTATATTTCATGTCAGCCCTGGAACTTTTACAATTTATATAGTGCTCCAAAATCATCAAGTCAACATCATAAAAGTGGCAGTGACGCATCAACTATTGGCATGAGCAACTATTATTCAACTAGGGGAATCTTTAGTGAGTGTCAGCTCGAGTAATTACTTAGAATGAATTGATAGCTTATAAAATTTGAAGGGCTTGATTTGTCTAGTGCGGCACAGTGGTGCAGTGGTTAGCATTGTCGCCTCACAGCAAAAAGGTTCCGGGTTCGAATCCGGGCCTGGGCCTTTCTGTGCGGAGTTCGCATGTTCTCCCTGTGCCTGTGTGGGTTCTCTCCGAGTACTCCGGCTTCCTCCCACCATCCAAAAACATGCACCTCAGGTTAATTGGTGGTTCTATAAATTGCCCTTAGGTGTGAATGATAGCGTGAATGGTCTTTGTTTCCGTCTGTCTCTATGTGTCGGCCCTGTGATGAACTGCCAATCTGTCCAGGGTGTACCCTGCCTTCGCCCAATGTAAGCTGGGATAGGCTCCAGCCCCCCCCCCCGTGACCCTGCTTAGGATAAAGCGGGTATAGATAATGGATGGATGGATTTGTCTGGTCACAACTCTAAAACTCAAAGAAAATGAAGCAAAGCTTCACTTTGGGAAACTGACTGGCATTTTTCCTTCAACTTACAATAGATCATTAAAATTGTTACTCGCCATCTTTCTGTTGATGAAATACCTCCTTGGATCACTGATGGTATACTCAGAGTTTTCTTTTAATGCATTCTTGCCCATGCACTGACATGATCTTGCATCTGCATTGTGATCTACAGATGCTACTGCCACTGAAGAAGCCTTCTACATGGACAAACTGTTTTTTTTTCTGATCTTGAGCCTTGCATAGACTCAAAACCAGAATGGAAAATATGCCAGAAGTGCCAAAAGTGGGCTGGCAGCTTACAAGTTGTAAACCTTAACTGAGTCTTCACGTCAGTGAGCACAAATGATTTGAAGCACAGCAAGCTGTGTCCTGCTGCTTCACACAAACAGATGAGATGTGATTAAAATTTAGGACAGCACAGTCTGTGTTACAGGAGGATAAAAGGGTCACCGTCCACCACCTAAAGAGATCTCCTCAGACGGGTCGTATCTCTGGTAAATTAAAGCACCTCTCAAATTCCTACTGAGAGAAATAGAGACGGAGCTGTTACAGCGACTGTCACCTCATCACCTGGGGACCATTCATCAGCTCGCATAGAGAGACTGAATGAAAAAGAGCAAGAGTCTGTGAGAGAGGAGGAGGAGGAGGAGGAGAAAGAGGAGGAAGAGGAGGTGGAGGGACATGGAGCTGACAGGTTGGCACTGTGGCAGGGGAGTAAGAGGCCCAGAAGGTTTGGAAAGCGGTGAGCATCACTGAGCCGTAAACACACAAATGGACTGGACCCAAAACACACATGCACAATACTGCTGTCAAGCTGTGCCCACAATGCATGTAAGTGCATGTACACAGACTCAAAACAACACAAGGGGTGGGAGACATGGCCCTCGAATAACGTTTCAGATATTTCAGAGGATTTCTGCAACAACAAAACACTGAAAAAAACATTATGATCAATTTATAGGACGTAGAACTGCAACAAAATAAGTGTTATAGTTTTATGTCGGCATAAACGTACCAGTTTGCATTCAAATATTTAGTCATAAATGATTAATTGATTAATGTATATGTTGCAATTGTCTCAATATAATCCAATTTTTTATTTATCTTAAGCTTGAAATAATACAGGTCACAGCCGTGTCTTATTGATGAGATCCCAACATTTTACTACTTCAATTTTGGCCAATTAGACCCCTTGTTGTTTTAATTTATTTAAACTAAATGACTCAAAATGATACTTTACACATGTTTTTTTCTGTTGTACTAAACATGTACCAAACAATGACTGCCAAACTGATGACTGTACTATGTTCGTGTTAATCACTGATGTCTACTACATTACATCAATCATTTTCCCCTGTATTATTGATGATCCTTTTATTGTAACCTGAAGTTCTGTGAATTAATGTGAAATAATGATAGTTTTGACAAAATATTGGAAAATATTTTATCATTATTTCAAGACTATACAATTGTACAATTGTTTTATATGTGAGCAAAACTGAGCCACTTCCACACTCCTGCGGTCGCCACCCTTTCTGGAACTCTTGCACCGTTCAGCAACAGTTAGTGCTGTTCATAAGTTATGCAGATAACATGGGTCATACTGTTACGCTGCAAAAAAGTATGATGCCGTTACATCAACCCTGCTACACCACACTTTGTCTGTGAGGCTTTAAGGACCTTTTGTAAATGGCGGAGCTCCTGAATGAGACCGGGTGGGAACTGTAATCAAGGCAACACCTTGTTTCTGTTTGTTTTTTCCTTTATAAAAAGTTGAGAGGCCAGCAATGGACGGATCCATTTGCTGTGCGTTTCTTTGGTCACCCATTAAACTTGATAGCACAGACACAATTAAAAAGGAGGCTACGTAGGATCTCATTTTTTTAGTTGTCTTGTTTGGCTTGAATCTGAATGTGAAAAGAAAAACGCAATAATTGGGGGAATGAGTCATGATTTTCATTCAGGCTTACTGCTCGTTTTCAACTGAGACGTGGTGTCATTATTCAGCTGTAAAATTACAGGTTCAAATTTGTCACATTTTCTGGGTTCTTTCTTGTCCACTCAGTACCACTCATTTTCATCCATTTCACCCTTTGGACGAACTGTGATACTCTGCTTTCACACTAAATGATGATGAGCAACTGAACTATAATTTTTAGTCAAATATGAAAAAGCAAAACAGTTGGCATGTTCAATTTGATTTGCATAAAAAGCTAAATTTGTGGCACCATTTAGCCAAAAATGTGACAAGATGATGACGAACTAGTGTACTTTGTGGAAAATGTTGCTGGAAAGCAGGGCATAAAGCATAGTGCTGTGGTTGCTACTGTACTGACAAGACATTTCATAGAAGAAATTGGCATAAACACAAACTGTCCTCTGTGACAGTGAAAATTGGAACTGTCATCGTCTCAATGGAGCAGAATTGGAAATATAATACAGAAATCACTCAAAATCCTTGTAATTACACACACGGGCATTTAAGCATGCAACGGCAGGACAGAGAATGTCGGTTACGAACATGGAGTGTGTGTTGGTTTTTTTGTTTGCTTTTTAAGAAGATCAACTCAAATTAATGCAGAAGAAAAAAAGAATCCAGGTCAATCCTCCATTGATTTGAGAGGTTAAGTATTCATTCTGTCCTCCGAAACGTGTCGTGCATGTAAAGGCACTGGGAGAAATTGAATTCAGTTCAACTGTCTCGTACTAATGGGAGAGCACTTCTGCTGTTACATGCAAAAAAAAATTTTTTTTTTTAAATAGGGTGAGTGGGGGGTTTGCATGTGAAGTCACACAACGCGGATCTCTGTCGGAGACCCTGACATGCAGAGGCACACACAGTCACACATGCTTCAGCTCCACTTCAACTGTAATTGGGTTTTTAATTGGTTGAAACACACGGTGTAAAAATATGATGTAGACTAAACTTGTCTTCTCAATGACAGCTCGGGCTTTACACATAATCCATTTGCTTGAGGGTATTTTGCGAATTTGTTAAAGCTCAAAATAGAAGTCTGGAGCTTGCGGATGTGTGGGTCGCTGTTGAATCACCTTTGCTATTCTTTCTGAGATATTAGTATTCTGTTCTCCTCGTGAATGTCCGTGTTAACTGCACAAAAAGGTGCATTTTAAGGTCGCAGGTTTTTTTTTTTAATTTTTTTTTTTTTTTTTTTTTAGTATCTATCAACAAGGTGCCGTCTATCTGAATTCCATCCACCTATGGATATTTGACTTGTGGATAAGGATAATTGGATAGCGACGATTAAACGACTAAAGTGTGTGCTTAAAAGTAATGTGAATGTGAGTCTGTTTTCTATGTATGCAAGGTCAAACAAGGAGAAAAGGAATAGACACTGGCCTGCAGGATATTCACCCACAGACTGGGAAGCGCAGTGCCAGTGTGTGTTGCGTTATGTTAATCCAAGTTGGCATGTGCTATGCATCGATAGTGCTCAAGTTTAATCTGAGGAAATACGAGGGATCATTCCAAAAACCTTTCTTCACTTAAGGGTACAAGCGTTTTGTATTTGCACCTCCTTGTCTTTTTTCTGGCTACCTCTCTTGCTGTTTTTGCTGCTTTTCCTGCCAAAGAATTGTAAGATTTTTAGAAATCGAAATTTTTTTAATTCAGCTTCGTTGGACTGCCTGATCACATGGTAGTTCACAGGATTTGCTGCTAAAAGCAGGAAACAGTAGGTTGTTGTTCTGTCTGAAAATACTGGAAAATATAAATGTCTCTCACAAATGCTGATTGGCGGCTCAGGGCTTCATGTCCCCGACCCTTAATTTACTACCATTTTTGTCATCACATAATTGTTGTTGTTGATTTTTTTAAATTTTTTATTAATTTGTTTTGTTTTTTACCTCACAATGAAGGCGCCACGTGATAAACTAACAGAAAGACGAACACATTGAATGTAAATGTGGAGAGGGACAAAATCAATATAATCAAAGCGCACAAGAATTACATCCATCATCATAAAGCATGTCTAAGCCAGCAATTACAGTGATGATGATGGTGCGGCTCCAGCTTTGGTCCACACAACAACCAATTTGAGAAAAGCCAGACTTAACATAGCCTGATGATGCTGTGCCACCTGCTCATCAGAAATATTACCAGCCCGCATGATATTACTTGGTCAAAAATGGGTGTTACAGAGAAGCACAGGAGTGCAGAGGTCTTGTGTCCCTGCTCGAGTCCATGTCTGAGCATGAGAGCGTTTCTTGTCAGTGTGAAGAGAATGTAAAGCCAGATCCAGACACACATTACTGATATTGGCGCTGAGGAGTTCCGCTCCCTGTATCTTGGTCCAGAGCAGATGGCCACAGATCCATTCAGCCAAACCTTTAATAGAGCCACAGCTGCTGGCAGACAAAGTGAATCTCCCTCCATATGCAATTCCTTGGAAAACACGGCGCTGCTTCTCTGTTTGCTCCACTGTGGGAGTGTGACACAGTCCACAAGCTATGACTCACCACTGATGCTTCGCCTCTCGTTGCAGTCCACACGGCAATTTGTTCAAATCCAACAAAGGTTGACAGAGGACAGGTACGACCTTGTCTCCCGCTCCCGTTGAGCCATAAAACAAAGAGAAAAGTCCAAGTGTTCTGTGTGACGTTTTAGTGCTGTGCAGTTTTTGTACAAAGACTATAAACAGTTGTTATTTAGGTACACAACTTCCCACTTATTTGAAGAAGTGCTTGATGTCATGATAATACTAAATTGTAATAAAAGAGCTTGTCAAATTTCAATTAGAGTAAAGCTGTAGTATCAACAGGAGCTGCTGTGATTTATTCCTGCAGCATTTTGGATGATCTTTATAGACACACTAGCAAACAGAAAGGAAGACAGATTAGAGGAATCTCAAAAAAAATGTATGATCTTAGTCTCGTTGTTTGCGACACAAGTTTAAGGTTGTTCCTACAGTGTGAGGTCAGCATGTTATTCCATGTTTATACACATATACACTATACACTCTTATATCTGCAAAAACGTGCTTTTTCCCCCAGAACGTGAGCGTGTGTGTCCCCATGATGGATCGAGCAGCGTGTTTGTCTGCCTTTTGCCCTGCGTGTGCTCATAAGCTTCGGGCTCCCTCATGACCCTGACAAGGATTAAGCGAGTGCAGAAAATGAATGAGCGGGCTCGAGCAGGCCAATTTTAGCAATTCTGTGTTCTGAATATGAAGTGTGACTGCCTTCATCACAGGGTGGCTGTTGAATCAACAGTGCAGGTGCCTGTGAAGATTTGCAGTCTTCCAGGTCATGGTCAATCTCATTATAATTCATAGGCAACTGGACTTTCCTTGTTTTTTTAAAATGCAAGTGTTAAGAGGATAAAAAAAAATACCGGCAAAATATTGCAGTCAGAAAAGAGACGTGTAGAATAATAAATACACCCTAAAGTGCAAAGACAGATCAACCAAGAAAAGACAGGAGAAAGAGGAGAGATTTTCAGTTCACTCAGGTGAAGGACAATCAACGCTAACCAAGTGGGACAGCAAGGGGCTTGACATTTCTAATTAATATTAATTGAATCACTTGAATGCTTTGTTAACTGAGTGCGAGCGTGCACGGATCAACAATCCCAATTGCTGTAAGTGGAAAATCCCAAACAGCCAAAACAAACAAAGGAATCACAATGTGCGCGCACACACACACACACACACACACACACACACACACACACACACACACACACACACACACACACACACACACACACACACACACACACACACACACACACACACACGATGTACATAGGGGAATTCACTCAAATTACCACCACGTATTTCTGAGAGAATGTGCGGGGAGAAATGTATCACCGTCCTTCAAAGTCTACATCAGTCCAAACCATCCATAAAGTGCTAATCTGTTTTGGCACTCTTCGACCACAACCAGGAGAAATGCCCACATTCAGTTAGGCACATACACACTCGAAGTTTGGTGCGCTGGTGCTTTAAGTTGTTATCTAGCTTTCTGCAGCAGACTCATCCCTGGTGCCTTGTGGAGAGCGAGTGTCCTCTGTTAGCTCCACTCCTTTAAAGCTGCTCCTGTGAGTTTCTGGAAAGGTTTGTGTTCAAAAAGATGGGCGTGTTGAGGAGGGAGACAAGAAAATCTTCAGACGGAATGACAAGAACCAGGGCGGTGATGTGGGGATGGTGCTTTGAGGTTGTCTTTTTGGAAACCTCGTCGGCTATATGGAAATGAGGAAAAGATCTGCATAAAGGGCTAGGCCGGAGATATACCTGCTGTTGAACCACACATTCGTGTTGACAACTCTCTGCTTTGTGAACGTATTTGTTCATGTACTTGACTGTGTACTAGGCAAAGCCAACACTCCAAACGGATGCAGGATACGTGAGGCAGACATCATGCGCACGCAAACACATAGTTTAAAGCAAGTATATCTCTGGCCTTAAAGGTTTGAGACAAACAAAGTTGACAAATATAATCTGTGGGACTTGTTTCTTGTTTTTTTTTCTTCAGTATACTGTGTAGCTAAACAAAAACGGGGAACGATCTTTAGAATTACTTTCTAAAGTGGAGTGAAAAGGTGGCAAAAAACGTCAAATGCTCTTGCAAGGAGGAGGTGAAGTGAAGTGAAGTGGCGAGGTAGAGGAGGGTGGGTGTGTAAAGACTGAGAAGCAATCATGTGGATTGTTTGACATTTACTGAAGGTTGCAGGGAAGCGGTTTGTAGTGGCTTTGGTCAGCTGATGAGGATATCAACTAGAATGGACAGTTTGTCAAAAAGAGATGAGCTGGAGGGGACGGTATGAGATGAACTGGAGGATGCTCAATATCAATAAAAAAAAAAAGATTTGTGGAGTGGTGACATTGAGGGGTGTAGAACTGGGAGGCACAGATGGTGTTTAAACACCCTCAATGCTGAGAGAGCTGAGGACTGTGTCAAAAAATGAACAGAGGGTGTGCTGGTGTCCAGCCACTGGTACGGCACATATCCTTTCCAACTGAAATATGGCAGGACCTCATGGCACCAGTCTGGACAAGCTGCACCATCTGACCAGCATGGGCAATCTGACTATTCATGTTCAAGCAAACATACCCCCATACACAGTTGATACAGTGGTGCTTTTGTCAGTAACTGACTGTTGTGTTTGTCCACTTTAAACCACCAAAGAAACCACCATCCCGAAAGAAAAAGAACAATTACAGAGGAAAACTTAAAAAAAACTAAATCACAATCTGTTGTTCAATCAAATAATCCACTGAATACACACACATGACAAACACAAACCAAAGCAGATGTAAAAGTGAGAACGAGGACAGTCACACTCCCCCTATGTCTCATTCAGTCACACCTTCAAGTCATTCCCACAACATCAGCCACACAGCAGGACTCTCCGCTGCTCAGTGCTGCCGTGACAGTGATTACCAACCTCTCTGATAGAGAGGCATGCATCAACAGCGTGCCAGTTCACAACGTGCATTGGAACATAATTGTCTTCTAAACAACACAAATTACAACACCAGTCAAACTCTGCATACGTCAGTGGGGTTTGCAAACAGAGCTTTCCGTAAAGGGAGATTCTGTTTTCATAAAATTAGAATTCTGAGTATTTTTTGGGGAGATTTCCTGTAATTACTGTACTTTCCGAGTTAATTGCAAAGATCTAGTAACACATTAAGATCGTCTACAAAGGGTCAGACACAGTGAGAAACACGAGTGGTTGCATGATCAGACAACTTTTGAACCAAGCCCTCTTTAAAACAACATTTTTAGCCAAACTGTCCATATTAAACAAACCTCACAACCTTCTTGTCCAATTTCAACACAGCATACTTGAAGTACTACCAAATAAAGTCCAGGTTGTAATAAACTAGAGGTTTCCTTTCAAGGAAAACTTGACATTTTGATGAAAAAAATGCTAATTCTCCAAGAGTTAGATAGAAAACTTGCTGCCTGGCAACCATAAGAGACACCTGGAAGAAATAGTCCGGCATATTTGTATATACATTTGCCATACTGCAGTGTTTAACGATAATAGTATTACCATTTTTAATATGATAGATCAAATAAGGTCAATATTCCAACTTGTTGATGCAGCGTAACGGTGTGTTCTATGTTTTTTGCATAAACCTGTACAACAACAACAACAACAAGCAGAGTCAAGGAGATGCTTTCAGGAGGTGTAGTGTGGAAGTGGTTTGGTTAAGTTAGCTGACCACCGGTGGAAGCTTCATAATTATTGTACAGGTTTTAAGAATGATATCAATCTAAATGTTGACAAGAAAGTCAATTAGCATATTTCCTCAAATATCCATGTTTTCCTATAATTATACTCATATACAAAGACAAACACTTTTATTGTAAAATAAACCCATTTCCAGAGCACACTAAGATAGATTTGCAAGTAAAGAATTTGAAGGCCATCAACTCATAGGGGGTACCGTCATGTGGAAAAAGAGAGTTTTTGGTTGAATTTTGGAGATTACATGAGCTGAACAGGACCGCAAAATATAAACTGATATTTGAACTGCTTGGTATGAAATGGTAAATGCAGAGACTCTGCATTTCATGAAATTATCCATCTGACTACAGGCAACCATGCACAGCCCATCCCTCTAAACAACCCGCTGAGAGGGTTTACCCTCTGATCAAGGTCTCTCACCTGCGAAGACTCTGAGCACATCAACTGAATTGAATATAGATATGGGTAAATGAATTATGAATTATGAATGGGCATCAATCCAAAATGTGGAAATGCAATAGCTTTTCAAATTAAAATGGATTTTCTAACCATCAGGGAAAGTGACAGCCCTTGGAAACTTTGCACAGATGGTGAACTCCTGCAGATGGGCAGACATATAGAGAGCTAGACGGGAGAAGTGAAATATGTTTGCAGGTCAACGTAACGAAGCTTTTCTCACATTAAGTGCAAACTTGTGCTGTTAAAGTCACAGCGATTTAAAGCAAACTGGGACTAAGTGCTTTAAGCAGGGAACTAAACATTTGAAAAGTTGTCAAGAAGGAAATACTCGGAGGGTAAAAATATCTGTTTGTATGTTGGATGAAGGTGGTGGAGCAGCTTCTCATGCAGTGAAAGTCTGTCGGGTGCATAAGGGTGTGGGAAGCTACGGGGGGTGGGGGAGGGCAATCTGACACACACACACACACACACACACACACACACACACACACACACACACACACACACACACACACACACACACACACACACACACACACACACACGCAGGACAACAATTCTGCTATCTGTCAGAGCTATTCCCATGTAGGGACAGCTGAAGTTGATCTCATTAACTTGCCCTTCATTCAAACAGCTAATTACATACAGACACACAATCACAGCTTTCACAGCACAATCACGTCCTGACGGAGGGAGAGAAAGGAAGACGAAGGGGGTAAGAATGAGACTGGAAGTCAGCAACGAGCACAAAGGAAAAAGGAAAGTGGAGGACATATTGAGAAAGAAAGGAAAACACCAAAAAACAAATGAAATAGAGCAGAGAACGAGAGCGGAGGCTTTATTAGTTCTAAGCCTTCGACAAGTATTATACTTAAGTGTAAGCTGATTTTCCCTCTCACGTACGGCAGTGGATTGGCTCCAAGTCAGAATCTTTCTGAGAAGCTATTTGTTTCCTGTATCCCTAATAAAGGAATTAATGTTATGTTAATGACTTTTAGCCTATTACTGCACTGCTGATGGATCCATCTGTACTTGAAAATGTCTTTTCCTCCAGAACCCTGCCGCATGGTTATTTGTGTCACAGTCTTTGTCAGGTAATTTATGGGGGGACATTAAGCCGTTAATACATTGTGTTAGAAAAAAGACGACAGTTTAATGGCATTGCGTAGATGAGCAAACTTGCCATCAATAATGCCGTATAATGGAGGCCGTTGAAAGGCCTGTTGAGAACGGAAAACAGTGGCTGCTAAAACTTAAAAGAGAATACTAAGGGTTTGTGTGTGAGAGAATGCTGGCCAAGCCAGATTAAAAAGTAAATGAATGAAGTCGCGGCAGGAAAGCTGATGGTAGAAGAGAGTGGTAGCAGAACAGGGACGGTGTCTGGGTGGCACCTGCCTACAATTCCTCAGATAGCATCAAGGTTTTCGATTGCCAGCTTCCCCTGGGGACGCTGTTGCAAGCTGATATGCTGAGCTGAGAGGTTAATGATTCTCTTATCAAATCTTATATCCACCTTTTGCCTGTTTTAAAATTAAAAAAAAAAAAAAGATTCAAAGAGATAAAAGGCTTTTCATCTGGCGGTAACCATCCCTTTTGCCCAGTGAAATGAAAAACTTAAACTTGTGGCAGATTGTATCTGAGGCAACTAATTAATGTAACTCTGATTAATATAACTCAGTCAGTTGCAAGACCAAAGGCCAAATTAAACTTAGCTGTTATCGTCTCTGCCAACAGAACATAGTTACAGATGTCAACTGAATCTTTGACTGTTCTTACTTTTACATTGAAAAGGCTTAAAGGAACTGATAAGGAATTTAAAAGGATTCAAAAAGGGAGTCAAAAGTGCCTTTGTTACAGGAGTCTGGTTTAATGAAATGTGTTTGACTTGAGCTTAACTAGCAGTGATGTTTATGGTATGGTTACAGGCTTTACAATGAAATATTTACAATATATTTGTCATTGGGAAGCCAGTGAGGAATCGTACTCTTGTTGCTGCACTGATGACTCCTGATGGCAGGTGTACAGGAGAAGAGGGGGTTTCTGGGGGAATAATGTGAAGCTCCTCATATTTTGATCACCAGGTGAAAAGAAGCAGCTGAGAACTCCATGTGCACTGAAGAAGTATTTGGTGAAGTAAGGGACATTTCAATAAAAGGATTATGAAAGAGACGATTACAGTCACAAAACAGTTTTTTGGCCATCATCATTCACTCAACCACTCGAGCTTGTTCCCTTCATATCGCCCCACTGTTCACCTTCACCTCCTTTTGTCTCCCTCCCTCTGTGCTGTCACACCGTCTGAGTCTGAGGAGCGCTGCAGTTATGAAACATCTTTCTTTGCAGTAGACATATCTGAGAATCTGCCATCAGTTTTGTCTCAGCCTTCGTCTCTGTCTCCTTTTTTCTGTCTGCATTGTCGCCTGTCTATTTCAGTAAGTCATACAGCAGTGCACGTTCGACAGTTAGCGTCTGTGAATCTCAAAGTGAGGTCAGCGCTGGGTCTGTTGTTCAGGTAACACATCAGCAGCACAGCAGGCAATTCACCCCGTCAGTGCCCATAGCATCCTGTCTATTCTTCTGTCCAACAACAACAGATTTAGTACCATCCCTATAAATGTGCAACAAGTCCAACAAGAAAAACATAAATTTTTGGTTCTATGGGACACATGGTCTCATGCTCTGTTTCAAAAAGATGTTTCGAAAGGAAATTTAACACAGTTAACAAGTTAAAAATGAATTTGCCTCAACTGTGAGAAAGAGAATGGCTCTGGCATGATTCATTGTCTAAGTTGATTCTTTGAAATAAAACGTTTAGAAAGCCTAGCCAACAGACTTTCATTTACACACGTGAGTATAGAAAGACACATCAGGCCACGGGAACATGTGTTTGACTGAGCTGGAAAAGGAGCATCTATGAAGTGTGAAGGACAACGGAAAATAACTGCTAAGTTGCGTTTGGTGTAGAAGAGGGAGAACTTTTCTGTGGCTGTCAGCTTCTCCGAGTTGCCTGTTACGAAGTGACAATACATGGGTTATTCATTTTACAGGCACAAGATTAAAAACTTTGCACTCCATACTGTACACACATATCCAGCTGCTGAATGGAAATGCTCAGTTCAATGGTTGGAACTGAATGAAGCTTTATCAAAAGCGGATTTTGTTTTATTGAAATCAAAGATCATGTTATTTGACATTTCAATAGGCCTGGAGGGGGGCGGGACGGGGGCGGGGGTTTAATCCCTATACAGGAGTGTCATACTGTGGAGCAGAGCTACACTGCTCCTCGAAAGCAGCCTCAGCTGCCCTGCAGTCAAACAGACAACTGGGAATAAAATGAGCTAAGTAGCAGAAGATTAAGACGGATTATAGCTGGTGTAGTAAACCATCTGAATGCTGCCAGTATACTATGGAGATGAAGGCTTATGATGGTATGTATGTTGTGCCAAGAGTATGGACAGTCAAGCTTTTGGATGAAATCTACAAAAGTTGTGAAGTGTACATATGTTAGGGATGGCCATTTCAAGCAAAAATGTCATTTGATTTTTGCTACGAAACAGTCAACTATTATTCGAAGATTTGTGATGGCTTCAGTCTTTGCATGTTTCTGCTGTTCGTCCCGGAGCATCTACTCTCAGAGCGCCACCCACATTTTACCGAAGCCTGTGGTAGCGTGTTCTTCTTTACCTCCTTTTGTTGTTTAATGGCAGGTGGCAAACAGCTTTCAGGTGCATTACTGCTACCTTCTGGCGATAGAATTGCATTACTACCAGAGGCCGGCCCCCACCTTTAGGGGGTAGTAACATGTTACGACCAGGAGCCACTAAAAACAAGAAAACAAGAAAAGACTGTAGTCACGTAACCGAATCAAGTTTAAGTTTTAATGAATATTTAAAAATTCTAAAATTATGACCCATCCCAAACATATGTGTGATCGTACATGAAGATTAATTCAAAAATCAAAAACCCACTGCACACTGCAACAATAGTGATACAGTGACTCATGAATTAGACTGCATTTTTTCAACTTGCGAAAACAGTTGAGTGAAATGAGTTGATTGTAATGGTCAAGTAATCTTCACATGGAATTCTCAATATAAAAATATCAAAACCTGACTGCACTTATTTTACTTGGTAATACATATTTAGAGTAGTATTTTAATTTAGATATATGTGCAAGGGTTGGATCCGGTGTGACGATATTGGGAATTGGGAAACAATAACTGCACATGGTTTTTGCCTCATGAGCACATAAACAGCAGCTACAAGTGGTTTACTGTTTTAGACAGACAGACAGACAGACAGACAGACAGACAGACAGACAGACAGATAGATAGATAGATAGATAGATAGATAGATAGATAGATAGATAGATAGATAGATAGATAGATAGATAGATAGATAGATAGATAGATAGATAGATAGATAGATAGATAGATAGTTAGTTACTTTATTAATCCCCAAGGGGAAATTTTGTTTAACTCTAAATTGTAAACTTTACTTAAAACAGTGTGGACAAGATTCACAAAATTCATTTTTAAATTTGGTAAATTTGAAATGAGCCTATTCCTGTTTCAATGTTATATACAGTGAACCCTCGCTATAACGCGGTTCACCTTTCACGGTCTCGCTGCTTCACGGATTTGCATCGTGCATTGAAATCACATTACGACTATATGTAACGTAGATATATTTGATGTCCAGTTCTATCTATTTCAATTGTAAAATAAAGGTTACTACTTCACGGATTTCGCCTATCACGGTTTCTATTTGGAACGTAACCCCCGCGAAAAACGAGGGTTCACTGTAGATCAATATTCCAGGAATTTTTCCCACAAAAGCTTTAGGAGGATAAAAAACACTTGAAAATCTGTTACTTCACATCATTTGTTGGCCACTTATTTTAAAGTATCTTGACATCTCTTTCTCTTTCTTTTGAAACATTTTTTTCTCCTCCTGTGCTACTTGTGTACATGTCTTCTCTGTCTTCATCTCTCAGCTTCTCATTCATCATGTTCAGTGGTGACAAAGATCCTCTACAAGGTATTGGAATAAATGGCTCCCTGCCCTACTATCGACAGGCTCTATTCAATTGAATTTATTGCTTGGCTGCCCTTGTGTTTTCTTTGTCAGTCTTGCAAACAAACTCATTTATTTTAATTTCTTGATGTCTCTATTTGCATCTGCAAGGTCTAACATCAACTCCACCCTTTTGTGGGGCTGCGCTTGACTAGTGCGGAATCCATTAATTAACCACTTAATCAGAACCAATTAATGTAATAATGCACGGCTTGATTAACAGAATTGCTATAGGCATTTCAAAACAAGATATCCGATATCCAACACAAATAGGTTGAGAAATGGCAGGTAATTATTCCCTGCCCAGTTAAGTGAATATCAGTGGATAACAATGTGGCAGAGTGGTTATACTGAGCTTGAGCAGAAGGGAGAAAATTATTTTTTCAGAGCATCTGCAAGTGATGACAAGCGCTGTCTGTGTGGGGTTAACAGAAGATGAGACTAAGATAACTGGCTGACCATCAGATCAGATATGGACTTGTATTAAGATAGAAACCGCAAAGATGGAGACTGAAAGCTGTTTGCCTTCCGACTTAAAAGCTAAGAACAGAATGAGAGCAGACATCAAAAGCTCTGAGCATACATACTGTGTGCATACGATCTCTTTTTCAACACACGTACACGGTGCAAAACAATCTTTCTCCTATTGGAAGCCAACATGATTTCAGTTTTACTATTGGTCCTTTTTATGGGTCAGTATTAAGAGAAGACATTTTTCATTCAAAATACAAAGAAATATCTTAAATTGAATTCACTAAAGCTTAAGAAAATGTTTCCACAAATACTGCACCGTTTTTAGAAATGTTGAATGTGAGGCCACGCTTGTTGATTGATAACCAATGATCTGTTTGTTGTGACTGATACCAAAATATGATAACTGATAATATTTGTATAAACGCAATGCATTTCAAGAAACCACATGTATATATACGTCTAGATGGACAAAATCATTTTTCTAATAAACACCAATGTTTGGAAAGCTTATAATAACCCGAATATTTGCAACGCATGAATTTATTGTAAACTCGTCAGCATTAAACACTTTATTTTCTAAATATGCAGAATCTCATCTCATCACTGAAAAGTATGTAAAAGCTACAAAACGAATAGAATAGCATTAGATGTTGACCTGAACATGCAGCCAGTCATAAACCACTTCATCATATAGAAGAATAAATAAATCTTGAAACAAACACGCTTAAGTTACCTTTTAGTCTGCAGCGCTCATATAAATGGAAAAGTTAAGGGAAACTTAAATGACAACACTAAAAATGCAATATCGGGGCATTTACTTACATTTCTCAATTGTCCGGCTAAAGTTCTAAAGCAATTTGACCAAACTTTTGTTTAGGAAGCAACTTTGTTGTGGTGTAATTCGGGAGCATTCACATGTTCGCCACTTAGTGGGGCGTTCGGAGTGTTTCAGTCCATGTACTGTCAATCTGCAATTCCCACGTCATCCAGTCCCTGAACAGAATTTCAGCTGCCAGCTGTTGTCGAGGTTTGACAGTTTGATGTCGGCAAAAGGGGATGAAGAGAATGACAAAATTATTTTCCAGAACTCGAAAATTGCTCTACAATCTTGAAAATGTCCTCACTGTCCGGATGCAATTGATGATTATTTTCATGTCGTCTGGCTTTTTTCATACGTTCAATCATTCTGACCGGAGGTCATCGGCATCATTCCTTGTCTAACTATCTGAATCCAGGCTGACCTCCCTTAACTCCACATCACACTTGCTCACCATTTATTCTAATAGCATTCACAGTGGCTAAGACAACACTGCTAAAATGGGGGGAGGGGGGGGACGAGCTTCACTAATCATCATGCACTGGCTTTATTTGTTGGGAAGACACTGTACACTAGAAAGCCTCACAGCAGCTTTTGAGTTTAATAACTGTTTTAGTCTGTTTAATATTCATCTTATGGCACGGTGTTGTAAATGTGTTTATTGGATTTTATTGATGTTTGCTTGTTTGTAGCAATTTTATGCTGTAATGTGCCCGTATTGTTTGAGAATTGTATTGTGATTAACGGTAAAAGACTAAATTACACAGAGGAATGAGTAGACTCCCTCAGCTAATCCTCTTGCTTCAGTTATTTGAAGGCTTCCTTTCAGTCTGAGCGCACACCTGTGGGCCGCCGCTCCCTCAGTCTCCACCACCTGAGTCCGTTAGTTTGAAGACGGAGCTACCAAAGATCAATTTGTTGTCATCACTTCTGTAGCTGGTTCATACAAACGCAGACACATACACGTGCACGCACACCAACACAGCTTCTACAAATCTCAAGACTTTCCATCCCAATCTCTCCCAGAACATTGCACTCAATAACAGCAAAGCCAGAGCTGCAGAACAAGGTACAAACGAGCAAAAAGAAAATCCCCGAATCTGAGAGCTCAGTGCGCTGTTGCGAATTTTCTGCCTTCCTGGATCACCGCATCTGAGCGTTCAGCCGGGCTGCTTCAAAACATACACAGAGGAGCACTCGTACACACAGACGGAGGAAGAACGTACACATCGCACAAAGCCACAAAGCAGCTGTCTGTCAATCAGCTACCAGCTTCGTACAACTGTCGCCTCCTCTCAAAGGAGCCTCACTGTTCAAAAATTACCTTGGAACATCTGAGTTATTGATCAAACTAATCTAAGCAGCACTGCAGATACACACAAGCACTTCTTATTTGTCCCAGAGAGGAGGGAGGTGGAGCAGGAACGATGGCAGAGTTTTCAATATCAAGACAGTGAGCGGAAAAATCATAAAGTTCCACAAACATTTTCAAGAAGATGGTTTCAAACTGAACAATGTGTTAAAAAAACACCAAGCTATGTGACTGATTTCTGTTTTCCCGGGCTGACTGAGCTGTTAATTGATGCGCAGAAAACATGAAACAGCTTAACAACAGTTCAAATGTATTCGGAGGTTTTGAGTGGCTTGTTGATGTTTGCCGTGTGTTTATCAATGACAAGTCGCAAGCTTCAAAAATCTACAAAATCATAATCTGTTTATTTGACCTCTGCTTATCTTGTTTTATTCTCTTAATTCAAAAGCGTTCTACTGTGTAATTGTGGAGTCTCAGAGACGTGCTAATGTAATCAGAAAACAAATTTGCTTTTTGATGAGCCCATAAAAACACTGCGATCACAAACCATTGTAATTTAAAGCCAAACAGCACTCCTGTGCACCAGAGAAGGCAAGTAGATCACAGTTGTCAAAATCTTCCTCCAGTAGATCAACCAGAAAATTAATACAAAAGTTACATCATGCAATACTAATAATGGGCCTTTCTTTTCTTTTTTTAGATGCTTTTGTTTTTGACAGATTTTTTTAATTTAGAGGTCAACCCTATCTTGTCATTTCTGTTTCAATTATTTTATCTACCGTCTGTTGGGAAAACAGAGCTAAGGGTCCTCTTAACATATGTTTCCTTATTAATAAATAATTGTGAAGATTTTTTTTTCAAGGTTGATGTACAAACATTGCTGAGAGTACTTAATCTTGCATATAAACAAGTAAAAAATAACAAGAAAAACTGGTAAAAAAAAAAACAACAACCTGGAAATATCTCAACTAACAGCTACGAGTGACCTTCATCTGGAAAAAGTCCACTGTTACGGCTCTAAACGCCAAACCTTACCATGGCACACGGCGTTACCATTAATCCTGCGATTGTTAAAGCTCCGTGTGCAGCGGACAGACGGCTCCACAGCCTTCGTTACGCTGATCTACAGAATGGGAGCTTCGAGCAAAAAAGCTGCCTCATCAATAACTCATGGAGCAGCTCATTTCACCTTACCTGCAAGCAACCTCCACGCCTTGCAAGCACTTCCTGCAAAGCATGAAACAATACAGTGCCGGGGAGGACTTGTTAAAAATATATAATCTCCAGAGACAGAGTACTCGCTCAAGAATACATAAGCAGGTGTATTTGTCATCGGTGCCCGTGCTCATGAAAGCATGTTCGCGTGTTCATGAATGTATGCGTGCATGTATAAATCTGTGTGGTTATGGAGGCGGGGGCTACTCTGGTTTCCAGCCACAAATCTAGTCCATGCCACATCCCATACATCACAATATTGATGGGGGCCAGATAACGATGCTGGTCCTGTCATGTTTCATACATCCTGATAAGGCAGCCAGCACAGGGAGAAACACTCCCAACAAGGTGACAAGCGCCAGTGATCCATGTTGCTACACAACTTCCCACTAAACATGCCCGCTGTAGCCCCGGTGCAAGTCGCAGCTCATAATGGAACAACACTGATTACGCCAGGTGAAGACTTTTGAATGAGGAGGAGACACATGCAGCTGTGTGACTGCAGGGTGTTTTGAAACATCTTGTCACGATTGGAGCTCTTTCTGAAGCAAGAGGCCAATAAGGAACAGTTCCCTCAAGGGATTTCTCATGCACAGCTGTGTGTGCGCGCCTTAATTTTAAGGATAAATATAGGTTTTAGCTAGAAAATACTGTGGCTATTAAGGGGTGTAAGTTATGAGCGAGCACCCCTGCTCTGACAGACAGTATTGCTCAGTGATACAGACCACTGAACCATCAATTTGTCCATCTGTTTCTAGCTCCGGAGTATCTCATTCTTTCACACCCCTCCACGCTTCCCTTCGGCTTATATGCCCACACCACCCCACCCTATCGCATTTCTAATTTCTCTTTTGATTTGGCTCTCATCTCTCTCAATCATCTTGTCTCTCAGATTCACTTACGCTATTTCTATATCTCAGTCACTGAGGGCAAAGTGAGAAATCCTGTCTTAGCGTGCCTCCTTTATGCCTAGTTTATTTTTTTCTCTCTCTCTCTCTGCCTCTGCTTGTCATCAGTACCTGGTGCTATACACGATACAGTTATTATTCCCAAAATGCAGCACAGCAGCATGTGTGTGTGCATCACTGACTGGTTGCATCCTTAAGGCCCGGTGTGTTCTGTTTGCCTGCTGGTTAAGTGGCTGTTCCCTTTGTGTGCCGCCAGCTGAACGGGAGGTTTTGAGTACACAACACGCTCTCAGGAGTTAACCGAAGTTGCCGTGCTCCCGCACTGCCCAGTCTAACATTATTGTGCCAACAGAAATGACTCTGATTGAGCCGGCTTCAATAATTCATCCTGAATCAAAGAGAGACTAAATGGATTGCAGGAAAAACGGTACTATCGACTTGGAGGGACTCAAATCAGAGCTGTGGTTCCTTCACATGAGGCGGGAGGTCAGATTACAATGTGAATTGTGATTCATAATGTGTGATACAATTTCATGACTGGTATAGATTGAAAAATGAAATGAGCTGTTACAGGAGGAAACATTAAGTTATTTCAACTTAAACTGAACAGAAACTGCTTTTTTTTTTTTTTTTTTTTTTTTCTGTATGTATATGTGAATCAATTAGAAAATATACGGTTGTGTAAGGGAGTATGATATGAAGTCTGTATCTTGTACGGTACTGTGCTCCCCTTTCATCTCCTTACCCCTTACATCTAAGCCCCACAGCGGCCCAGCTTGGCGGTGCCACTGCTCTCGTTAATCACACAGTGTCAGGCCTTTAATAAGTCCTTGACGGGGTTTTCGCCGTGAACGACACTCTTTATCAAAGGTTTACACTGCCAGCGTGTCCTGCAGAATGATTGATCCCACCGTGCTCAGGTCTGCCCTTCATGCAGACTGACGGAGCAACACCGACAAGACCCAGCGATGCAGCGATGCAGAGGTGCATGGACATGCGTGTGACTGCGTGTAAGGGTGAGGGCGTGTTCGGGAGGCAGCGGAGCTGTTCTGAAACCAGACGGCTACGACTGCATGATGGATACTTCTGTTTGCTCCGTTTATCTCTCCAACAGCCAAACCAACAAGATCCCGAATCTCTAAATGGAAAACTGCCATTAAAGACGTTGCGATGAAGTGATGTTTTAACCATACATAATCACTAGCTGAATGGGAAGCAGCTAATCTACTTATAAAATAATACTCTACTAAATAAAGATTAAGAATCCTCTTCAAGATGCACATTGAGAACTTAATGCTCAAATGAGCTTAGAGTAGACTACAAATATTACACTGTGCTGACATAGGGCGAGGATCCCTATTGTTGAGTATCACTGTACACCATATGGTGGTCAATGCCGATTGGCTAAATGCTGCTTAAATAATTTCAAAATGAACCGGAGGTCTATTTCCATTAGGATGCAATGACCGGAAACAAATGGACCATGGCCAGACCCAATCTATTAAAAATCAAAACATTGTGTCTAATTGTACCGTTATGAACCTTTCTGGACTAATAGAATTAGAAAATCATGACAGATAAGAGCGTTTTAAAAATGGGAATGAAAGAGATGGTTAAAAGGCAGTGAGGAGTGGGACAATAAAAGGAAGCATATGTAAAGAAGACAGATTAATTGATATATTGGTAGAAGTCATTTATGCTTTCTCTACTTTTTGCTGTACATTAGAAATAGTGTACCTACTATTAACACATGAGCATGGCGTTCTGATCAGTGAAGACAATCTTGACGATACCACTTTTATTATAAGAATTATAACTGGAGCTTCAATTATTGAATCCAATAAAAGCAGATGGGTCACACTTAACTGTCCCCAATCATTTGTCTAAAGTGATAATTATAGACATTTTATGCTGGAATCCAATGATTGTTTTCTGGTGTTATGGCAAATTAATTATCTTTAATGTCTGCAATTTTTTTAATAAATGCAAACATTTGTTATTTAAGAAACAGGTTTGTCAGCAGCTGACTCAACCTAACACCACTGTAACTTTGCAGAAACAGAAAAAAAAAAAAAAAAAAAATCAGCACAAAAAAATACTGTGAGTCTCTGAGTACCACATTATTCAGGCTATGAAAGGAAAAACACACAAAATGGTTGAGGATATCAGTGCCAATTGTACCTGCAGACATGTTTGTAAATGGCAGTGCTGGGACATGAATGGCTTCGGGAAGTTCGCTGAATGAACCCCAAAGAGAACAATTTGGTATTCTCTGGGAAGAAGCCGCAGGCAACTCAGCATTAGGAGACTGTGAGGGCCTAATCTATCTATGCACTCTTTTTCTGACCTCAACTCTTTTCTCTCCGCTACATTCACACAGACACACAAACCCTCCGCCATGAGGTGGTAGACGCACCATCTGGCAGAATGGGCAGCGAGACAAACACAGAGATTGAGAAGGAGGGACATTAAACAAGTGTGTGCCGCGTAATGATTCAATATTTGTCTGTTCTGTCCATGTGTGGCTGTATTTTGTCAAGAGACTCTCTTGGCTGTGAAATCTGTCCCACGTTCCCGGCAGTGTCCTTTTCCCACAGCTCTTACAGGTTACTGACGCTCTCCACAGTCACTCTGTCCGCGTAGCCAAGCTTTTTGCTTCAAAAAAACAATGAGCAGCACCTGTTCACAGAGGCCTTTCAAATTGTTCTTTCAGACCTTTTAGCCAAGACGCACGTCTATAATAATCTGACAAACAATAGAGAACTGTGATATTGGTTCTGGGCCACATGTCCGCCAACCCATACGACCATTTGTTTTGTTTTTTGTTGCCACCCTAAAATATGAGCCACATGAGTGTTTCCTAAATTGGTGGACCCAAAAATCACTTGGTTAGGGTTGGGTTGAAACATGTTGTGCTTTTAAGTGGCTACATCCTTAAAATGTGCAACTTTCATTGTCATGCCAACAGTAAATACCGCTTTTAAAAACTGTGAACACCGGTCTTCCACACCAATGTCTGCTTATGTATCCAACCATCTGCCCTACCTGTTATTATATACATTATACAGACATCATCTAAACTGCATCATTTCTCCGGGACACCAGACTGTCATTATTTAAACGACCACTAGAAGTCCCTTTGGTCATAATAAGCTGCTTGCACAAAGGACCTATGTGGTCGCTTTTTGGAGGAGAACAGCATCTTTGTGGGACATGAATAGATGCAGCGAAACAACAATCACAAAATCTCAAGCAAAGTGTAAAGTGGGAGTGCAGTATAAGGAAAAAGCAACTATAACAGTCGGTGCCTCATCAAAGAACTGCTATTACGCCTTTTCAGCTAAATGGCCACATAAACTGAGCTCTGTCCATTATGTGCCGGGAGTATAGATTGAGCAATGCACACATGGAGTAGTAGATGGACGTGGAAAAGGAAATGGCAGCAGTGGTTAAAGTCATCATCCAAAGGTAAAATAACAAAAAAAATGTCCCTATAATAGTTCTGCCATGCTGGCTAAAAAAGTACCCTATACTTCAAAACTGAGAATGTTTATCTGAGCAAAGCTCTGAAAGCAAACAAAGGAGTTTTCAATCTGTTATGGGCAAACAGAGAATGCATCAAATTTGATGGTATTCAGACATGCATTTTGAAAGAGGCAGACAGAGGATGAGAAAAGTAGGAGAGATGGGCATAAAAGCAGATACACTCAATAATAGCTACATTGCCAGATGTTATGACCTTCTGTCACCGTGGTTTTTCTTTACATGTGGAGTGAATGCCAAGTTTTGAATAAAAAAAAAAAAGAGCAAATGTGTGTTATTTGGTGAGGCTTGAGGGTTACATACCATTGTTCTTCCATTTGGTTTCAGATTTTGAGACTGCACAGTTTGGGTTTCTGGCAATCTGAAGATTTTTTTTTATTTTTTTATTTCACTTTATTAATCCCCGAGGGGAAATTTCTTCGCTACAGCAGGGGGGCTCTCAGGGGGGAGCTGCTGCAACGGGCTGCCACTAGCGTGGCGCCAGGTAACCTGACCTGAGGTGCATGTTTTTGGATGATGGGAGGAAGCCGGAGAACCCGGAGAGAACCCACGCAAGCACAGGGAGAACATGCAAACTCCGCACAGAAAGGCCCAGGACCGGATTCGAACCCGGAACCTTTTTGCTGTGAGGCGACAATGCTAACCACTGCACCACCGTGCCGCCCAAATGCATAAAAATAGCAGAGAAAGGAACACTTGCGACTATATCTGCAGCAAGACTCAACTGTGATGCATAAAAATCACTAATATCTTAAAATCAAAGCCAATGCCGAGAAATACTGGGACTACTTCCACGATAGTCTTTTTCTGCCCTGAGGGATGCTGGCTTCACAGTGACAAACATTCATGTGTGAAGTAACATATAAACAGCCATTCAAAGAATTCCGAAGAATTAGGAACTTCCTGGATCCAGCAACAGTTGGTCAAATGTCAAAGTGCCAGAGACAGTGCCTCTGTTTTCTGGTGATGCAGTTCTGATGAACAACTCTGCATATGTGCCTCAAGGCAAATTCCAGCCTGAATTCCAACTCATTTGTCTCCGTCTGTCTCTCTCACACAGACGTCCTTTCACCACCCTGTTGTTCCTCCAGTATGTTGTCCTCTTTTTGCAGATTGTCATGAATCCTCACATTCACTGAGACACCTTACTACCAGAGGGGCAGTTCTGCTAGCCACGTCACCGTCTTACTCTGAATAGCTTTTGTTGTTTAAGCGCTTATGAAAAGGGTTTGTCACGGTATATGTAATTAATCTGACTTGTCACTATTGCAGACAAAGCTTTGTGCGGAGGTTTACCAAGGATTTTCTTTTTAAATAAAGTTCTCAGAACACAATGCGTACTCCAATTCATTGAGTTTCATTTTGAGTTCCAGTAGTCTCTTAATATATTCCGATGGGGGCCATTAAATACATGTAAGCCATTGACTGTATAAAAAAGTGGACATAGCTACCAGGTCGAAAAAATGAGGCCATTGTGGAAGTGCCTTAAACTGCAATACCACCGAGTGCCACTAGAGCTTGGCTCCAAAAAAGCTTCCAGCTCCATAGACTCCCATTCGACTTGTCTCGTAAAATTCTCCACTAATTATTTTGATTTTGCTAGTTAAAGTCACTCCTTCTTATCAGTCCATCAGTCCATCTGAAAATAATCCTGCCATTAATCAGAAAATAAGCTTCAAAAAGCCATGTTTGATTGACAGGCCTGTGGTGCAGTCAGGTTACAGCTATCAGTGGGCGGGACATAGTATCGCCGGGTTTCCAATCAGATCCGCTGCTCGCTCACCCAAATATGGTCACTTCCAGCTCCAGACCACTGAGGACTCCCAAGATGGCGCCGGCCAAAATCCGAACACGAGGCTTCATAACGGCCGTTCAAAAACCAATGGGTGACGTCACTGCTGGTTGCGGCACACGCAGCAGCAATTACTCAAGGAGTCACAAACTATTTGAGAAACGTTTTGTACAACCACACAAGATCTAGTTTACTTCATATTGGCATATTTTACCAATGCATTTTAATCAAGCTTTCTTACCTCATGATCACTACAATTCATGACTCAATTTCACAGACAGATGCAACCCCCTGATTACATCTCCACTACCCACCCTCTGCTGAACAAACATCTTCCACATACTATACTGATGGACAGAATGCAGCTAAAACCTGCTGTGGTGGGCTTCTTTTTTTTTTTTTAAATCAACATTAGCATGAAGACCTGTCAACCAATCTTCCCGACCACCCGTCACCCACATCAACTCCAAGCCCTCTTTTTGACAGCACCCATGACAGCTGATAGTAATAGCTATCTCCTGTCCTAACAGGAGAGAATGACGGTTTCTCCTTCACAATTAAAACAGCTGTTAGCCACAGCAATGTTCCCTCTTCATATTCTTAATCTCAGGCTTGACCTAGTCAACAGTTCGCTCATGTATGAAACGGCCGGTAATGGATGTTCCTAAGATCCCCGCGTGTCAAACGGCAATCGTCCCCAGAGCTGTGGGCCGTCTCACTGCCACATGTCAAAACCCTTGATGTACGAGACACTTTCCCACTGCTTTAATGCATTTAAATGGAGCTGTGAGTCCAGCAGGACCGGCCCAATTTCAGAACCAGCGGTAAAGGCTCAATCTCATCTACTGCCCTGGTGGACGGAGCGTGTACATAGGAAATGAAATTGAAAATCCATCAGGCGCTACCCCCACCCCACCCCACACCATCACACACACACAAACCAAGCTTTCACAAACTCTCTGTTACACACACACAGTCACACACTCAGAGGGTCATATCTCACATTTCAAAGTGTTGATAATAACGGATGTGTGATGAGCTGCTGTCTGATGTAGAAAGCTAATCCGAGAAAAAAAAATTGATTTACTTGAGTAATTGAACTACAGTCAAAGAATTATGATAGTGAAAGAGCTCCAGACCTCACTCATTGTAAAGGTATTCTCACCTTGGATTTAATTAAAATGCTTTTCTTTTTTTTCTCCTCCTGTGAACTGCTCATAGCATGTGTGCTTTAAATCATAACGTTAGCCTCACCTGCTTAACTTGCAGAGCATTCATCAGCTATTTTAAATGAACTAGCAGCTGATATGGGCACCTTAAATGCAAATCACCTCTGAATATATAGATACACATTAAAAGTAGGTATTCAGTCATAAATGAATAAATATCCAAGTAAAGGTTTTCAGATCATTACATTAATGTAATGAATAAGATAAAGTTTCTGCGAAAATAAGGTACAATGTAATGTCAGTGACGGATCCATGCTGGGTTCCCAATCCATTCTACATGTGCGCAAAATAATAATTTAACATTTGATCCGATCCGATACACACCCAGACTTTTTATTTTTCATGTTCCTTTATTTCTTACAAGTGATATGATGTTGAGCCATTGACCTGATTCAGAAAAAATAAAGCACAATCCTTTCGGCTGCCTTGTGTTATCATTTTTATTTTTATTTCCATATTGAATCAGAATCAATGTTAATATAACCAAAACAGTTTTGCAACCCATCTGTGATTTTATATTGGCTGATATTGACCAGGTCACAGAAAAAATAAAACAAACATGAACAGGCGTACTCTCACATCTTTGTTTTTGTTCATATCCCAATGACTTGGACAACTGGACAACTTTCCTACTGTCGTAAGGACTGTCATGAAGTTTTAGATGACAATGAATTGTCATCCAAATAATTGTGATTAAAGATTGAACTGTCTTTTTCTGTTCATTTTATGGCACTATTAAAGTATGCGCCTATTCATGATTTAATAATATACCTTATGAAAAGAGAAATAGCATTTGTTGGCATTTGACATTAAAATGATGGAAATTCAACGTTGCTGTTAGTTTTTTAAACGGATAACAGGAAGTAATTCTGATGATTATGCAAAATGATTGCAATCAGCTGAAATAATTGCAATCATGTAATTATGTAATAATTGTGGAAAACCTATGGCTTCCTCTAGATAGGTACTCTTGGCTGTAAAGATTGCAACTCTGTTAAATGTTTCGACAGGAATACAAAGTGTTTCTGAGTGCGCAAGTCAGACTGGATCAGGCACCGACAATTAATGCTGTTTTGTTATACGTCACAAGTTATGTAAAGTGTCTAAAAAAGTCCAGTGCTTATTGTTTCACAACTACTCACACAGACCCAACCAAAAGACAGCTCCACCAAAAAAACAGAAGCAACATCACGTTCAATTCCTTTCCAATTTAAATTGTCCTCGTACATCCACCGACTGCACTGCTTCAGTGTTAACCAGTAAAAAGTTAACTAAGATCCATTCTGGCTTCACACAACATCAACTTCACCCATAAAGGTTAAAGCAAAACCTGAAAGCAAAACCTTGAACTTTTAAATATTTGAAGACATTCCAAACTAAATATTTCACCCTCCCTGCTTTCAGCTGATAACAAACGACAGACAACAGAGCTGTGGGCAAACTCCCCAGACACTGGATTTCCATAGTGCACGTATGTCCGTGCGAGTGTGCGTGCGTTCGACTGCACAGTGAGAACATCTGCTTTCTCTGACAGAGCACAACTATTTGAGAACCTGTCCTCGTCCTGCCAACACCTTGCTTCCTGAGTGAGGCAGTAGACACGTCCACAATGGACGTGAAGGAGGAGAGGCGAGGCATCAAGAGCCAGTGACATGTTGCTTTGGCTGCCTGTCACTGAGAAAATGTCAGCGAAGCACACCACTGCTTCCCAGTTAGGAAAATGTCATCCTCGCAGGGGCATTCTCGTGAATGTGTGGATGCTTGGTTGACCTTGTATTTGTAAAGTCGTGCCGAAGAATGTAATTTCTGATGTAGTGCACCGCTTCGAGGCCAAGGTTAGGGATGATTCAACCGAGTCAATCCAGAGATTAAAATTAAAATGCCTATTTCAACACAGTCAACATGTTTGTGCTACAGAAGGAAGCAGTCGGTTTATTGTCCGTTCGCCCAGGGCAATGCTCCAAAACATAATGCAGGATCAGTCGTGAAGTTCTTAGCAACTGAATTTCATATGGCCGAATTTAACAAAATGAACAACATTAATTTCAATTATTTTGTTATGTACTTTCATTTCATAAGCTCCTGCTCTTCCCTATTCCTCCTTTATGTGTGAACCACAAATACTCAACCATTAAAAGGCAAACAGATTAACATATCTACACATTTCAAAACAATCTAAGAGCATTGAACTTGATTTTAATTTGACTCAAAAATCCCAAAGGTGCAGAATTCAAAGCCAGAAAGTGTGTTACAGAAGCTATTTACAGCAAAGCAAAGACCAAAATCTCCAGAATGAGAAAAAAAAACATTGATTTAGAAGAGATTACACCAATTTTCTGAATCTATATCGAAATACACTTTTTTTACAACAGATATTTTTACATATCATAGCAGGGAAAGTGTTCATTACCGTCATCAATCAATAATCTAAGCTGCAAGAGAGTTGGTTAAAAATCCACTGTGTCTACATACAAGCCAATAATGAGTTTCGCACATAAAAACCTGCTCGAGACACAAGGCTTTGTCACGGTAGACATTTTTGACATTTCATAATAGAACGCGCGAGTGTAATTAATTAGGACGGCTAAACCCGCCGCACCTTTTCCAGCTTCAATGTTCTGGTCCTGTGAATGTTGGTACGACTCACTGCAAGCACACAGCTGTCGCTAATGTTACTGATTACACCTGTGCTGCATTCCTCTGCTACAACTAGTCCAAACATCTGCCATGATGAAGGCTAGTTTCATTTCAAATCCTGGTCCAAGGCGTAAAGTACCCATTTTTGTTACAGTGTGAGACACTTGAATAAAACAGAGCCATCATTCATGTGAGCAGCAACACCTGCGCTCTTCACGTCAAGCCTGTGAGGCTGCTACCACCTCAGCTGTTGCTTATTCACGTTAGCTAATTACAAGTCAGGTGAAGCTGAAATAAAAAAAATGAAGTCTTTGAAATATGCATGATTTCATTATTTTGTTAAAAAAAAAAACATGTACCTACCCTCTTTCCTGCCCAAACTCTACACTCTGACCACTACTGGTGACTTGAGAGCCGACTCTGTCCAGTGTACTTCCACTGTAAGGACGAAGGCCGTCTCTTTCCACTCACCGGCAATGTGTTGCTTTCGTCACAGCAAAATACACGACACGTGTAAGCAGAATACTCCTGTACGTTGAAGTAACGCTGGCGGACGACGTGAACTTTCACGAGTTGAACAACGTCGATGGCTACAAACAACTGTAACGCTCTCTTAAAGTGACAGGCTCACTCTTACCTCCCGTTTCTGACATTATTGACATCCCGATCGTGTCGTCGATGGCATTACATCGTCAGGAGTAGGCTCCGACGCCGAACCCTTTCTGGGGGGGAAAGAAATTCCATATAGCCTAATGCAATGATGGCTAACTTCTATTTCAAACTAACTGTAAATAATAATGCTATGCCAAAGAGTTGCTGTGTGGTTAGTTGCGTCAACATTAATGTCAATAACACTGGAATGGTTATTTTCCCCGCTATATATGTCCGAAAAGGAAGGGCTTTATGGCTCTAAGCTGTACGAAGGGGAAGCAACGGGACGCTATGAAATATAATGTAGCTCGGTCAGTTGTCACAGTGTTACTGTTAGCTATTTTACTCTTTGTAAGGCAGGGATGAAAAATTAAATATTTCATTGGCAATTTGGTCACCCGGAGACTCCTTCGGTTAAAATAGGCTACGTGTCCGCGTTTACCTAAGCGAGGGAATTTGGGTCATTTGTAAACTAATTTAACTCGGTTTTCGAAACATTTTTATTTATTTTTTTACCGTTATCCTACAATAAAGTCTGTGGCGAGTGTCGTTTGTTGTCCCCCAACAGAGGGCTGCGTGTTGTGAGCCATAGCAAAATCCTAAACGTATTTCTTAATGAATAAATTAGCTGTGAATTTTACAAATATGCTATGAAATGCCTGAATAAATAATTAAATAAATCCAAATTAAATAGATTAAATGTATCACAAATGAATGAACAAGCTAAGACAATATATACTAGTTCCATGTTCATTTTCTATAACATGATAGTTTTCATTTCTGTTTTTGGTATTTGGTTTTTTATTCATTTTAAGCTTTCCAATTGAGCAAACAATCTTCTTGCCCTCAATTGATCCTCCTAGGAAGCCTTTGCCCTCAGGAACTGTATGACCTCCAACTAGTTTTCACCAATTAAAATCTCCTGCTTGGTATTGAGTTATAAATATTCAGTATCGGTGTCGGAATTCGCCAATTTTCTTCATTTCTCTTGTTCCATATTGGCCAAAAAAGCAATTGGCCCATCTGTACGGGCAAACAAAAAACTGGAAAAATAAAGCTGTTTTCCCTACCAAAGCAGACTTGCAGTAAAGACTGAGTGCACATAATTACAACAGAACGTCATTGCATTGAAACACTTCCTTTTCAAAAAGTTTCCAAAAACTCTTCAGGGTTTCAGTGAAGGAATAATAATAACGCAACAATCTGCAAAGAACCTTCAGGAGAGCTCTCAACATACTGCAGATGTCCACCAAGGCTAGACTATATCTCCAGGCTGCCATTGCTTTCACAATTCACAATGTACGGGGAAATGACACGAAAGGTTTTGCAAGGCTCGCAAAGAAAGTTTATTTTTACAGTCATTAGTGTGCTGGTTAGATGACAGAATAAGTTAATTTTCATGGCTGATGTTCGGTCTCACAGAGGGCCCAGGGGAATGTGGTAAGTGTTAATATTCGAGTTGTATTTTTAAATATTAAGTTATGGGGTCTTTTTTTAGATGTCTGTACACACTGTCCTTAAAGTCATGCTCAAAGTGAAAAATATGGAAAGAAAATGTGAAATGAATTCCGTAATTTTATAATAAACATGAAGAAACATGTATTTCCTCTTATATTAACATGACCTCAAACTAGACTTCAGCTACATAATCCAATATAACTGTGACTGTGATGAAAAAAAAACTATTTCAAACTTGCGAGCTGGTTCAAGCACATCATAAGGAAAACCAAGAAGATGTACTCTGTATGAACCCTTTGGAATTACCTGGTTTTCTGCATTAAATGGTTATCAAATGTGATCTGAACTTCATCTAAGTCACAAGTTTAGAGAAACACAATGTAAAGCTAATAACACACAAACAATCACAATCCTTAGTGCCTTTATTATAAACTCACCCATGAGACATTCACAGTAATAGTGGAACAGTGATCCCTTGGATTTAATAATGGGTGATACTGCCAGCAGTAATGTCTAAAAAAGTGTTTTCTGGACAAGAATCAGAAATGTTCAGGAGCCATTTTGGTCAATTCTTCCCTGCAGAACAGTTCCAGCTCGGCTATAATGGTTGATCAAATAAAAGGTGTCTAAGTCCTCAGCTTCTCAGGAGCAGAAGTCACAGACCAGGGACAACTAAAAACTGCAATCGTCCCAATGAAATCTGCTGTTTAAGTTTTTAAATTACATGTTTTATGTTGTTTACATATTTAAGCACTCAACTAGAAGAAAAAAAATACATGTTTCTAAGTATACCTACTTTTCACTACACAGTAACATGGCTCATGTGTTGTAATTCAGGCGTTAAGTATCGACCATAGTATGACTGCTGTGAAAACAATCAAGAAATCACATCGGTCATTCGAGTGCACAACCTGGAGCCAAAAGGGATACGCTATCTGTTCGGCGAGCTATGAAGCCGTGGGCCACTGACCAAAGCTGACAAGACCATTCCTCTTTGTACGTTCTAAACTTTCCTCAGAGAGCATGCCTCTGCTTCCTTAAACAGGGTAAATTGAATTAGGACATTTCAGCAGCTGGCAAGTGTGAAATTGAGTTGAAGTGTACCCCGAGGTTAGACGTGTGAGATGCAGGATTTAAACATCCCAACAGAACAGAGCAGGATCAAGCTTTGTCTGCAAGCTGAATTCTAAACAAGCAACAGGAAGGAAGATAAGGGACAGCTTGAGCTGACTCTGTAAGGGTAGCAAGGAGGTTTATGTTTGCATGTGGGTGGCTGCGCGTGCGTGTGTGCGAGCGAGCGTTCAAGTGTGCACATGTTTGCCGATGTGCACTGGGATTATATCACCACAGGGACAATAAAGTCAGTGGAGTGATATGCAAGCTATCTGGAGAGAATTCCCCGGCAGAGGCCTTAATCTCATTCCTGTTGCAGTTTATAGTGCCTAAAACACAAAATATCAGTCTCAGCTGTTGAGAAAAATAGAAAATGGAGAGAAACGATAATATACTGCGTTGGCCTGCGTTGGCCATCACGGACAGGCAGGTTATTCATGTGTCAGTCACAGCTAATGCACCTTGTTTGCTCAATTCAGCTTGTCTGTTTCACTCAAAGCAAACTACATGCATGCACAAATCTAGGACCCTCAAGATGAAAAGATGAAATAAGTCAATGAAAGCTGCGGCAAATCTGTAGGAACACTAACAATACCAAATTTAATGAATTAGATAGAGGATTTATTTTTTTCTGTCTTGCTCATTAGGCTTTACCTGCTGAGTTGGTGTTTGGCTGGAGAGAACCATAAAAAATGTACAAAAGAATGCGTTTGATGTTTCTCCTCAGTGTGCATTTTACTGAATATTTTGTCCTGCTGTCATTCATAGGAATAAGCTATGGATAAATAAAAAGGGGTATCTTGCATCCATCCATCCATCCAGTGCGTAGTCTAACTCATCTGCGTAACTGTGCCGTGGCCTCATACAATGCCGCTATCCATCACTGCCACGTCCTTCCTCAGCAAAACATAACACGGAGTGCAAAGTCCTCTTAAAGCCTGTAGCAACTTCCATCTCCTACTTATTGCCTTCCTTTTCCTCTTAACTATGATTAGTTGTTTTCCTTTGCCTGCACACTCTCTCCTTTCTTTCCTCTGTCGGTTCATCCTCTTTTATCTTCGCCTCTCTTCTTGACACCAAACTTTCCTTCTCGCTCTTACGTTCCCTTTTTCAGTTTTTTTTCTTTTTCCCCACAACAAACCATCTAGTTTCCCCTCTTTCCCTTTGACCCTGCAGCCAGCGCTGGTTCCCTCCATCTCTTGCGTTATTTCCAGCCTTGATGCCAAGTGTTTGCCTTATCAATCACATTTTCGCATCTATTCTTCCCCTCTGGCAAAGGACCGTTCCATCAGTCACTGCTCAACACCCACATTCAACCCCTCTCACCCCATCGTTGTGATGGTTAATTCCATCGGTCACAAGCCTCTCATACACCCTCACCGAGACCAGCCACTTCCATCAGAGCGTTAATCCATTTAAGAGAGAGAGAGAGAGAGCGGCTTCCTGCTCGGCTGGTGTGACTGCGAACTGAGGCCACGGAGAGAGGAGGAGGAGGACAGAAGGGGAAGCTTTGTCAGAACAGATATAAATGCCATGCCACAAAACAAGGACAATAATTTGTGTTTTATTGTCAGTGGAGTATCAGCTGGAACTGAGCCTGAAAATCCGTCTTCAAAGTGGAGTTCAGGTTGGGGGAGAAATGGGATAAAAGTGCAGCAGAACACACAGTACAAACGGTCGGAGGCCTCGGGCAAAGTTAGGTCGGCCAAACTTTTTGAGTCAGAAGTGAAAAGTATGACTATTATGCCAGTAGTTACCTTACCTATGCTCAACAATGCAATGGTAAAGTGACTGCTTTCAAGGGGGATAAATGGGAAATCTTGCAGTTCATCTGTCACATTGGTGACAGTTTACAGCCATGCCGGTAGCTTTGTGAAGCAGTATTTGTACTTGGGGCAGCGGTGCTTTGAGCTGAACAACAGCATGCCATCATGCTCACAATAACAGCAGCAACATGTACCCGTCCTTAAGGTGTCTTTGTACAACTCAGTATCACTCCAAAGTGTGTCATACATACAGTACATGTACTTTTCACACCAATGGGAGGCAAAACATCACAGTATCCTCTCATGAACTGAAGCGTGTATGACACACTTTGGCCTGATCACGGGGTCCTTTGTAAATTGCGAGTCTTGGGTCATATCCTAACTATTATGAATTTGAAAACACTTTTAAAAAAAAAAAACTTGATGGAAAAAAGGGCAACATATTGTTTTACACAGTCCATGCAAAATATCCTGCAGTCAAATATTTTATTTTTTTAATTTTTTATATTAGTTGTTGGTACACAGCCAATGTTTCACACATTAAAGTACCTGAAGACTAAATTTGAACATCGTATGAGTGATATCGATGTGTGATTGCTCTTTTTAGCATTCTTCATTCATTCTGCAATCAGCTCTTCTTCAACAGTGCTTGTGAGTCAGCAAACATATTCATGCATAACATCCTAAAATTACAGCTTGTACTCGAATACAAAGCACTATTAAATGAAAATGGCCTGAAAATTAATGTGTGCAAATAGTGATATTAAATAACCGTAAAATAACCTGGAGAGAGAGCACAGCTGAGCCCATCACAGGAGCCAGTTGGGGTGTGTTTTACTGGCCAGAAAACGGGGGGTAATGAATGTGAGCTGTACAGGAGAGCCATGATGATGTGGGGCTTCTGAAATCTATCCTGGTTGGAGCGATTCATTTCAACCCTGCTGTAATTTTCTGCCTTCCTGTGCGCTCAGGAAATAGTTCAACAGCACCGCGTAGGCTCATCTTCCCTCAGAGGACCCGTGTGAAGGAAGAAGATGCTCACCAGGCTTCGTGGCTCAGGATCCACAAGGGGGAAATAATGATTATAATGGAGGGGTGCTGATGAAATGGGGTGGAGAGAAGCGCAACGGAAGACCAGAGATAATGAACAGGGGGCGGGAATGAAAGCCTTTTTGTTTTTTCATTAGCTGGAACATGAGTAAGAGTTATTTGTCATCATTTCATTTTCAGCTGCCATCCTCTCTGATGCAGTGTAGTCATTTTGTTTTAATTCTCCTTTAATCTGATCAGCATCTGGTCTTCTGTTGTTCTCTCTTTACTTCATTACAGGCTTTTCATCATCACAATGCTCTCATTATCTCCCCTTGCATGTGTTGATTCATTGTTATTGTGAGTTTTCCAAATTTCAGTGGAAGGTGATATTATGGGCCTAATTCTAATGAGTTGTGTACTTTAAGAGTCAAAAATATTCTCTTTCATGTATTTACAATTCGCTCCCCCCTGCCTCTCTTTGCTCGCTTTTCATCTCGTCGTTCCTCTTGATTTTCTGACAGCTTCAACCTGGTTTTCTTTTTCTTTCTGTCTCTCAGTCAAACTCCATCAGTCGAATTCTGCAGCTGCCTTACGTTTTAAACATAATTTAACATTCACTTAGCCCGTCTCTCTTTCTTTTTTTTTTTTTTTCATGCCAACCCAATGTTATGAGGTTTTTAATCATCTCATCTTCACTCCCTCTCACTGCTCTCTGCTCCTCGGATCTCTCCTCCACCTCTACGCTCTTTGGTTCACCTACACTTGGCTGCTTCGCTCACCTCAGATGAACCTTTTCAGGGAAAGCGGCAAAGACAGAAATAAAAGAAACTCCACAGAGATACGGACACACCACACGCAGTCATCGGAAGGATCCTCTTTCCTATCCGTTATTGCTCAACATTCTGCTCACGTACATAAGATCGCATCACCCATCTGAGTGTGAGCGTGTGTATGTTTGTGTAATTTCCATAAGTTGAGAGTCGGTCTCAAGTGGCTGGCCTGGGGGCTGAAGATCAGTAGCACTTCCAGCCTCTCTCTGTTGCCAGCCTCAAGTGGGACCATGCAAACACACATGCACGTAGAGACGCACACGTACGCCGCACGCTCACACAGTCGCCGCCAGACACACAAACGTGCATGCGCATCGCTGCTCCTGGGACCGTCAAGCGCCTCGGGCTCGTCTTCGTCTGCGCTCCTGTTAGTCGCACCAGTCCACCAGCACGCGCTTTTATTCTGACAGCATGCAGTCTGCAGGAAAATAAACCAGAGAAAGTCTCGCCGCCCTCTGAAAATGAATATACAGCAGCCCAACAATAATCAAAACGGGGTTTTTTTTTCTGATGAAAGTCTGACAAAGTGTTGATACTGAGACCAAACACTGATTCCTCGGTCGTTTAGAGCTCTGTGCTGCAGCAGATAAACATACAAACAAGAGAATGAAGACAAATGCACAGCAAACCAGAGCTTTGTTCTGGTTTTCTGCCTCATTCCCAACTGCGACCCATTATTTCCCACTCTCTGAATGCTCCATCAACCTCCTGCTCCTCTTTCTCTCGCTTCTTTCTTCCTATATCTGTCTCGGTGTCTTGTGGATGCCGCTGTAAAACAAGGGTGATTTGTTATTCCCAGTGGTGTGGCCTGTTATCAGACAGCCACTGTTGTTGTGATGAAACATGGAGCGGGGAGAACAATATCAGAGGAAGGAGCTGGACGGGGCTATCAACACACACCGCAAACTTTAATCCCACCCCCCCCCCCTTCCAAAAGGACCAATAATATATAAAAGAGCTTCCTCTTACTCATCTTCCCTTTTGTCCTTCTCTACCTTTACTCTCCTTCTCCATCATATCGAAATCCCATTACTCAATCACAAAAAGAATTTCATTGGATTTGAGAGGTCATATGTTGGGCAGCTGTATCATTTCAAGGGTATGTTGGAGAGTTGAAATCCCTCAGAATGTGATGCTGCCTCCCATCTCAACTGTGATGCTTGTTATTGTCTTACCACTGCAGTTGAAGAAAGAATTTGTCAATGGATTGGTCATTTTGTCAAGACAACACAAGAAAAATGTAAAAAGTCAAAAACACAATAACATTTTTAGTGACATGCTAAAAACTGGAAAAAGCAACAAAAATGGCATTTTATGAAGTCTATCATTCCAAGCAGAAGACTTGGTGTTTCACTGTTTATGTGATGCATGTACATGAACTGATAGGTGTACCTTGCTGTTGATCAAAATTTGGTTGTGTGCTATTTTCCTTAAAGAGAGAAGAAACTGTACAGAGTTAACCAAGTACATATTTGCATTTGTTATTTGTGCAGTATTTGGCTTGGTAATACAGAAAATTTGACTGACTAGTAGATGAAGCATTTTAGCAAAACAACAAAATACTCCATTGAAGTTACAACCTCGAACACATTTGTTTTATTTTCTTTGGCGACACCTGTGGTCATTAGCGTTAATTGCAAGTGCATCTTCAAGCTTATTTTTCAAAAGAATCCAAACCTCACGTCGCCTGTGTGACGTCAGGTTGTTGGCTTTCAAAGACTATGAAACATAGACAGTATAAAAATAGATGTAGTATCCAGGTATGAAAAGTGAAGCCAATGTGGAAGTGCCTTGAAGTGCAATACCAATGAAGGCCACTAGGGGCTGGCTTCAGAAAACAATAGCTAAATTTACTCCTTCTGATCAGCATTTTGATGGTCCTGGGGTGCAGTCAGGTTTCCAGGATAGGTGGGTGGGTTCCTCGAGTTCTCAGTCCCCAGCAAGTTCAAATATGGTCACTTTTGGCAAAAAAAAAACAACAACAACATGGTGAGGGCCAAAATTCCAGACTCTACGCTTCAAAACGACAGTTGACCAATGAGTGGGTTAACACTTGGTTGGCACACAAGTGAGTTGAAGAGCAAACATGTCCTCACAGAGACCCAGCCTATTAAATGTGTAACACTGCAAATGTGAGGGCTTTTACCAGAGCCACAGGTTCAATCACCATGTGTTACCTCATAGTGATTTAACAGACAGTTCTTTCAATGAAAATCTTTGGGATTATCACTTTAATAGGGGCATTGTAAGCAATGACTGAAGATTACAAAGGAGAAGGAGGTTACAAAATGAATGAATTTTTGTTTGACAGATGTAGATTAAGGTATGATATAGAATTATAGGGAAAATGTCAAATATTAGTCGTTTTAATTCAGTTGGTTATTAGTGCGCAGATACTGAAGGGCCAAAGTGAGAGAACGAGGGTGGTCTGGAGGAGCTGCTGAATGATATTTGATGGTGTGACTTAATCTGTTTTTTTTATTTTCCTCTTACTGCACACACCAATCACAGACTCAACCTGTTTCCCAGTTGTCTGCTATTGCCAGCTACCAAAGGCAGGCCTTAATTCCCTCCAATCACAACTACAAAGCCCAATCTCTCCATCTAGAGAGATTCAGCAGGGTACAAAAAAACAAAAAGATTGCCTCAAACCATTCTGTTTCCACACTCACCACAATAGCACACACACACACAACCATGTGTAAAACCTCTGCTCACTAGCCAACCACAAAATGAGAAGGAGGAACCCACCCACGCCCACAGTAACCCCCCCCCCCACACACACACACACACACACACAGATCCCTGTTTATTGTTTGTCAGTTTCTATATGCTTCCTTATTTGCTCTGTCTATAATGCAATGGAGTGAAAATTAAATAATAGAAAACAGGGCTGCACTTTATATGTTATTTCTCTCCCTTCTGCTTTAAAGTTATTGAAAACTTGTTCATGTCACCACTGTTTACCACTCGGCTTACGGTGAAATAGCATCCGTGCTTCTCTCGTCTAAATCCATTTTCCCTTCCTGTTTTCTCCGGGAGTAATAAAGCAAGAAGTAAGGTAGCTTCTGTGCTGGAAACACAACAGAGAGCTGCAAGAACAATACACATTACCTCCTCTTTAAGTGTAATGATGAAAACCTCTTGATAAAAACCTTAAGATGTCTTCACTCATGAGTTAAAAATTAGGACTGATGGTAATGGTTTGACATAATATCCTGCAAGTGCTTCCTTGGCTGAAATGTCATCAATTTATTCTTTTTTTTATTTCAAACTCACATTAATGGCGCCATACACATATTGATCTTTATACATTAATGGCTTTTTATTGGTCTCCATATACCTATATACATCATTGTTAAAAAAGAGAAACAGAGACGGTGGTGCCAAAGATGAATGTAAAGAAATGACTCTATAAAAATCACAGCCAGTGAAAGCATCAAAATAATGAGCTGGATGGACTTTTCCCTCAATCCCTTGCTGGGAGCTCTACCTTCAACATTTCAGCACCCGTGCTGTGTTCAGCCTGCAGTGCCTTGGCTAATGCCTGTATGCTGACAGATCATCCAGCCTGAATCCAAATCTATCTCCAAATCTCTGCTGACATAGCTGGTAATATGACAATAAAAGGGCTGTTTAGAGAACAACAGTGGCTGCTACTAGAGTGCAACCGAGACTGCGATAATGATGGAGGAAAATGTTTGAACTTTTGCAACAGAGCCACGTTTGTACACCCAACTCATGTACTAGAGATTTTGATTCCATCATTTGGAGGTTTGTGCTTGGTCGTATAAAGTCGTAGAGGATAAATCAGATTGTGTAAACACGGCCATTTTCTTTTGGGGATATTGTACTCCTTCCATATAGTGTAATAGAAGTGTGCAATGCTGAGAAATCTGGAATGATTGTCAGCGCGGGCAGATGTTATGAGAAGAGATCAAATTATAACTCGGGCGAGGTCAAATCTATACCAATACAAACCAGTAGGACCAGTCCAAATCATGCAGACCACTTTACATTATGTCAAGTGACCTGTAAGTGCACTGTATCTTGATATAGCATTAAGATGGACTCAATCAATATTAGTATTTTTAGTGTGGGTCAAATGACTAAGCGTAAGGGAAGGATAGGAAGGATGTGCATAAAGGAAGTGAGTAGGAACAAACCATGGAGAATTATCACCAGAGTCTGCAGTTCCCTTCAGGTCGACTCAGCTTTTAGCGTTTGGTTTTACTGCTGGTAAGTTTTCTCTTTTAACTCATCACCATTGATAAAAAAAAAAACTGCAGCTAGCATCTGTTTTCAGCCAAAATGCTTTTATATCGTTTATGTCAAGCACCAAACACTGAACAGACTTACTTCAGGAGTAAAGAGGTAGATATTGCCCAGCAGAGTTGGTGGAGACCAAAACAATGCTAAAAGGACAGCGACAAAAAGAAAAATCATGAGAGGATTTTATAATCATATACCCAACCCATCCTGATATCAAGCAAAAAAATGTAATTCACCTGTCACTCCACGAGATGATACCGTGTCAGTGTCACGTTTTGGTCCTGTGTTTCTTCCAACCAAAGACTTTATCAGTCTTTGTACTTCATGGCATTACCTCCTTCTTTGACCTTTGCCATACATGCACCATGCAATTACTTTTACACAGACACACAAAAGCAAATACTTCACCCAAACAGCATTTTGCCTCAGTAGTCCAAATAAAAGATCCTTTCAAATTTGACATGTGCCGCAATTAAGCTCATAGCAACAACAAAAAAAAACAACAACTGGCAACTACAGCATTCAGGTATTCATTAAAATGAGTTCTCCAGTATGCAGTACCTGCTCTTTGAGTCTCTGTCTAAATTTTCAGAATCCACCAGACGCATTAAACAACCAGGTGAAAACAGGACCATAGATTACATGGGAGACAGTTGCAGGTAGAAAAGGTGGTGAAGAAACAGACAGGAATAGAATCTAGGTTTAGAGACTTTAGAGACTACGATTTGTCATTCTACACAGCCGCCTGCGAACGCTCTCACCAAATAAATATTCATGACAAGTGGAAAGGGTCGTTCACTCTCGTCCTCCCACCACTGGAAAAAGCCTGGGTAAATCTCCACGTGAGAAATGACTCTGTCAGGACCCATTTCAGAGCCACAACTCAGCGACCCTGTCCACCCACAGTCCACACATGAGCGCTGCCAAAGAGGCTCCATCTTCCGTAATTCCTGTATCCTCTCTCTTCTTTCTCCAAATCTTCTTTCACTTTCTCTCCATCCTCCACCCATCTCACCTTTTCTACCATTCCACCATCATTACCTCCACTCTCCAGTCTCTCTTAGTCTCATTCTCTTTGCTTCACACTTTATCTGTCTTTTCCACTCTGCATCTTTAACCACACTGAGGTTGAAATAGAGGTGTTGGACAGACTGGTGGTTTTGTGTGGTGAATGCAGAGCAGCTTAACAGTGTGTGTGTGTGTGTGTGTGTGTGTGTGTGTGTGTGTGTGTGTGTGTGTGTGTGTGTGTGTGTGCGTGTGTGTGTGTGTGTGTGTGTGTGTGTGTGAGAGCTGGAATGCCCTTTCTGTCAACACTGCAGGGTGGTGTAAGGAGAGCAGGGCATGGCTACTGCTTCAGGCTTGAGATGCCCGGGAGACCTTTGACTTTTTCCGGGGAAGGTTGGGGGGTATCGATCTAAATATTGGGATGAGTCTGAGAGGTGGGTCTGGGGTCTTGGCTTTAATCACACCACAAATTGACAAGCCAGCCAAAAAAAGAATGGAAAAAAGGAGCATAACGTGTTAATATCTGTACAACAGAATGAGCCTCCATTATTTTTCTAGTACATAAAAAGTTAATCACAAACAGTTTTCAAAACGGTTTCAGACTGTGAGTTTCAAAATAAGATTTTTTTTTTTTGTGTGATTCTTTCTTCATCATCAACTGCTGAAATCTACCAAACTTTGATGGCAAAATTTGAATTCAGACTTAAAACATTTGAGGGATACAATGAGCAAGAAATGACGCCATATACATCTTTTCACGTGTCTAGTTGAAGAGCATGGTCTGTTTAAAAATGCATGTATCTGTGTCATGAACCTATGCAGCTGAAACAGGGTTCGCTCCAGCTGTCAGTTCCAAGAATGGATCTGCACAACATCACAGACAGCCAGCCCTCACACTCATTAGCACTTCCTACTGATGTGAGTGTATGCATTTAAGAGAGCCTGGATGTGTGAATGCATCTGTGAAAGTGTTTATGTTTCTTAGGGGTGGGGCGTGTGGAATGAGAACAAATATTAAAAAAAAAAAAAGGTCTGCGTGTGTCTTTTAACCCCTCTAATGGGCAACTAATAAAAACTGTAAGTCATGTGTGGCCCAGATTTCTGAGACACAAAATCCTGTGGCTCCTATTAGGGCTCTGTGGGGGCAATTAAAATCACTATGGATCCAGATGAACACACTCTGGCAAACACACACACACACACAATGGCACATGAAGCCCCCACATGTAGTATTTGAGTGTGTTTAATTAAAGATGTTCATGACACGTAAAATGCAAGTCAAGTCTTGTTTTATCAATCAGAACAATGCCTGTCAAACCTCAGATCTCTGAGGGATGAGTCAAAGTTGAACATCCTCGATTGAGTTATGGTTCAGAAAACAAGAGAAAATCCTTCCTAGAACGATCAATGCAGATACAACTCTGTAATTACAATTTAGAAAATAGATAGAAATGAGGCTTATCAAATTTCCATGTTACATAAAATGTAACAGTCTTATTCAAAAACTAAAAGAAAACATTTTTCCTCAGAAACTGGACAGGGAAATATTGAAATATCCAGTGTGACAAACTGGACATTTACTAAAACAGAAGAGTAAATCAGTGTTTCACCTTAACATTCAATCCTGTTCAGATTAGTCCATGAGCTGTCACATGATACAGACCAGGTTCCTCTTGATGTTACTGGAGTTCATTTGAGCACACATTCCAGTTGTGAAATACAAGCCCTCATAAGCATGCATTAAATTGATTTCTTCTTTGGAGGAGCCGGCATCGATATTTGCCCTTGAATTTGTAACCTACTCCAGCTCCTTCACGTCACAATATATTATCTTTGAAACCTCTCTCTTTTCTCTCAATACGGCTTATGTTTTTTGGTTCTTTCTTTAGTTGATGTTTTTACTTTCGCAAAGGAGGTCGTGTTTTCGTTGGGGTTTGTTGGTTTGGTTGGTTGTCAGCAGAATTGTTAAGATTTGGTGGAAAGTTAAAACATGGTCCAAAAATAACCTATTCAATTTTTGAAGTGGATCAGAATCACGGGGCGGATCCACAAATTACTTTTCACCGTCATTACCATCGCAACATAGAGCATAACACACTAAACTGCTCTGTTAAAGCACCTGTGTCGCTAAATTTCTTGAAAATCTTACACTTAATGTGCTTTTTCAGGTCTGCTAGCTTAGCAATTAGTGATGGCTACTGTGTCCTCTCTGCTGCACAGTCAGATGTTTATTGTTTTCCTCTGCCTCCTTTAGTGATGGTATTTTGTAAAAAAAAAAAAAAAAAAAAAATTGTATTTTCGCAGGACTGGGGGCGAGTCTGAGCTGAATTTGAAGTGCGACTCTGCACCATTGAAAACAGCCCATCTGCAGTGCCAACTCATCGGGGCCCACCAGCCGGGGCGGCCTGTGCCAACGTAACCCCCGTTAGTCATCCTCCAGCAGGTCCTGGGCAGCAGAAAACCCAGGTTGGCAAAGCGACAGTAAGAAGTGTTGACTTGTGTTGTGATTTTGTCATTATATAAATCAAATTTTATCAAAAAATATCCAGTAGATAGCAGTAAAGTTCAATAGTGCCAAAACATAGGCGAATCCAGAAATACTCTATGTCCAATTATATATCCGCAGGTACCACTAATCCTCTGGGATACACATGTTCTTGTGGACAATTTTTTGGGGAATAAAAAGACATACAGTATATCCTACATCATATACTGTTCAATTTTTGTCAGCAACACTTTAATGTTTGCTCGCCCACACGGTAATTATCACTTCTTGGTTAAGTCAAGTCATTTTCCAACGTGCGCATACAACAGTAGAAGCAGCTTCCACCCACCCACTGCTAAAGCAAAGTTAAGTGTTAGAGCCTCTTCACTTTCAGACTAGGAGAGAGAATAAATTGTCTGTGCTTTTGATGTTGAAAGTTATCAAGGAGCACCTGTGATAGGGTCAAATACTTGACATGTGCATTTGCTAGCTAAAGTGTTTTGGTTTGTGAATATTTAGAAAAAAAAAACGTTTATATTCGTGGTGAATGCAGCAACCCAATGATTAACAAGAAATGATTTCAGGACTCCAAAGGCTGACTGCTCTGCGTCAAAGAGCTATGCTATTCAAGTTCAAGGACCACGTTTTGTTTTGTATTGTATCCTAGTTTTGGGTCATTCAAAATATTCAGTTAAAATGCATCCAAAGTGTTTGAGTTGAGGAATGAAAAGCGCAAAAACACATACAAATGACTAGCTTTTAAAAACATTCTTACTTCCTATGTTTCACAAATGACTTGCACTCTTGCAGCTACTAAATTTGACTGCTGATCTCCACTCGCTAGTTATTACAGATGTATTAAAAGTGGGAAATGTAGGCTGCCTGTTGTAAGTGTCACTGTTGCTAACGGCAATGAGTGGCTGGTCGTCACTGCTGCCTTAGAACTAATTACCCTTCCTTTGCCTTTGTGTTAATCTAACCTCATTATGAGTTTACTATATTTCATATGAGCTGAGAAGACCAGTTCCCTCATTATTATTTCCCCCCTTCCCACATGGCAACTTTCTCTGTCCTTGTCTTGGCAAAGTGGCAGCTCACCATGACGTAACCCACCCTGCGTTCCAAATCGCATACTATTCCTTTTCAGTTTGAGTATGTGCTGCAGCTACCCTTAAAAAGTATGTACTGTTGCATGTAGTACATATACAATTGGGGCATACTACTTCATCCTATATATGCACCTTGAACTTTGACCCTCTTTGTCATATCTATTGCAATCCGTAGCGCGACATTTGAAGTAAAAAGAAAAAGGATGCAATTTGGAATGATGTATATGTAAATTGGGTAAAATTGAAAGAACAATTTGGTTACCAACATAAAATACAGGTAAAAATCTGATTCTACAAACATAAAAAGCACAGATGAACATAAGCTGCAATCCAAACAGAAAGAAAATCAGTGTTGTACACGTTGTTGACTGATTATGTTTTTGATTTTAGGGTTTTGAAGCTACTTTTAAACCTGTATGTTGCCAGTCGTCTCTGATAAAATAGCAAGGTTCAGTGACCAAAATGGCACGTCAAATCTCAAAGACAAAAATATCTCCGTCAACTGTTCCAGGTGCCTTCTGTACACTCTGTAGCTCGCTGAAAAGGACACTCTCTCTTCTCCTCTGGCTCCATTAGAAATAATTATCTCCAATCGATCTTCCAGTCCCTCTGCGGAACAACGACATGAGCTTGTCTCAGCTGCGTCAGCCTTCAATTGTCTGTCGACTGTGTGTGTGTGTGTGTGTGTGTGTGTGTGTGTGTGTGTGTGTGTGTGTGTGTGTGTGTGTGTGTGTGTGTGTGTGTGTGTGTGTGTGTGTGTGTGTGTGTGTGTGTGTGTGTGTGTGTGTGTGTACGACCTGTATATCTCAGGTCTGTGAGGTACATTGTTAGACTTGTGACAGCCATCCAGAGCTTCTGCAATGCTGTAGGTGAACTTGCCCCAGTGCAGCAGTGGAGCGTGTCCCCTGGTGGGACTCCAGGAAAGGTAGAAAAGCCCTCTTTTAAGCGGCCGCAGCCACAGTGGGGACTGTAATGGTAAATGCACTGATAAACAACCACCCGGTGTGACTCTACTGCGGCGTGAAAAACCAAGCCGTCAGTATGGGGGCCACCACAGCGGAAAATTGTGTCCAGTAAAGCGTGCAAGGTGAGGAGAGGATGTGACAGTAAAGACATGCAATCCTAATGAAAATCAAATCCAGTCAGCTCACTTCTCGGGGAATCTCTGCGGCAGAAAGCCTATAGAGCAGCTGAATCTCCCCTATGGTTGATAAGAGAGGTGAAGTCCAGATAATGAGGCCAGGTCCATAATGCGGGGGCATATCACTGTTGTCAGGTGAAAACCTGGTATCTCAAAGACATAATCATTTCCTGTGGTGGAAAACAGACTTGATTTTAATGACAACCGTGCATTGTTTTCAGTTCTTTGAATCAACCACAGCATACTGTATGCGTGCGGAAGGGGTGTACTTGCCTTGCCAGGCCTCAGCCAAGGCTATCTTTACAGTCATTACCGCAGCCCTCCCATGAGAATTACAGCCACCATCTTCACCAAGAGCCCTTACATGTACTTGCAAACAGCTAACCATGCACATATGCAGATGGATCGCTCCACGCGCTAAGCTCCATGTTTTAATTACTTCACGTCTGCGGGACAAATTCCTGCGTGGACGACCCAAAGCAGGAACTCCCCAATGCGATCCGAGTCCTGTTTCAAAGAGTCTCTTCACATCAAAGTGTGACACGAAAAGTGAACAACAATTTAACTGTCGTCTAATAGATCGCTTATACACGACATGGCATTTATGGTGATCATGTGAACTCTCGTAGGGAGAGTGCTGCTAGTATCAGTACGACGACCGAAAGCAGACCAAGAAGAAATAACAGGGTGATCAAAGAGACTGTCATCACTAAAAAAAAAAAAATCTTCACATTCGCCTTTCCAGTTTCGACAACAATGTTTCATTTTCCCAAGGAATAGCCTACGGCCTCTTACTAACACTCTGCTCAAGTGGGCTTTTTGTCAATGGCATCCAAGCAACGGGAAGATGAGAATCCTTTGAAATTAAGACAGCCCTGTGTAAGAAACTGGAAAGCATTGAAAGTGCCTAATACAGCAGCACCGCAATGTTTCCCCGCATGAATATTGCATTAGTTTAACATGAACGTGAGGATCATAAGGACACCACTCAAAGGGAGTTCAAACTTCTTCAGAGTACAGTAAAAACCAGAACATAAAGCTGTCATGGATGAGGTCGCTACCAATTCCCTTTGCCTTTTCTTTTCCACTTAATTATTTTTGCCCCATCATTTATTTCATTTGTAGGCTCAAAGCCGCGGACCTGCCCGCATTAATATGAGATAAACCTCTGAATGGAGAGCGACATTAATTGTGTCTAAAGGAATTCGACTGAAGTGGCAGGCCCCTCTGTCAGTGGCAGGCAGAAGTTGGCTCTCTCATTCCACCCCACATGCTGACATCAAAAGCAATAAGTGGGAAGAGCTATTCTAATTGCCTTGAAGCGACCTGCCTGCGTAGGCACCAATATAGTGCTTTGTGTGCTCACTTCAAATGAGTCCTGCAATTCCTGTCTATTTCTTGACAGTCAAGTTCAAGAGTTCAAATGGCCACTCTACCTCTACAGAGCACCTTTTCAAAAACACCGTTAGCGGGGATGCATGCTGGCACACATGCACAAGCAAACACGCTCCCAAAAACCCATGTACACACCTACACATGCACACAACGGTTTAAACACTAAGTGGATCTGAGTGGTAATTATCCCTGACAGCCCTCCAAAGAATAGCTGGCATTTTGTCGCCATCTAGGCAGCAGGGGCAGTACTGCATGCACCAGGGCAGGCAACTCTCTCCCACCTGATGCCTCTTGCAACAGTGAAGCGGTGATAGTAGAGCACAGGGAGGGTGAACAGATGGACAGCGTTAGATGCAAAAGAACATCCTGCTGTCTCGTTCATTATCCACCACGTGAAAAGAAGACCAGAAAGAAACAGGAGAACTGAAGAAACCAATGTGGGCTGATGCGAAGAAAAAATAGGTAAAGAAGTGCTCTGGAGCAGCAAAGACAACAACAACAACAAAAAAGATAAAGTGAGGAACCCGGAGTGAGTTCTTGCGAAATCAAGAAGACCTTCTCAGCTATCAGTTCCGTTTAACAGCAGAGAGGGATTTGATTACTTCAAAGACACTCGCAGAACACGGAGAGAAGTGAGAAACCCCAGAGTGACGTTGGGAGAGAATGAGAAAGTAGGGCTGATGCCTTCAAACAATCACATCACATGCTGCAGGAGTATGGCGCCACATCAGAGAACCTCTTTCCACTGGAGCTTTTTAAAACATTGTTAAAGTGAAGGCGAGGATATATCATATTTTATAATTACCCAGCTATAAGACAACATGCAGCACTCAGGGCTGCCTTAATAGTCACAACAAAGGTGCAGCTGTGTTTATCTTTTGCAATAAACGACAAAAAAAAAAAAAAGCGTTTGATGTGTTTTCCTAATACTGACAAATAACTCATTCAAAACAAGTGTTGATATAGAATAATTACCGGGAAGAATACAACAATCACAGCGGATTAGGAAGCTAGAAATGAGTAGCTTTGTTAATGTGCGATGGTTAGGAGAAATACTTTGTGCGCATGCGTGTTCGCATGTGTGCAAAAAGGATGCACTCCAAACAGCATCCATGATTAATAAGCATGACACAAGTCTTCGCCACCAACGAATCTTCTGTAGCCGTCTTTGCTTTGGGTTTCAACAAATGGGACATATAGACAAATGTACATATACAGACACATTCTACTGCAATGTACATGCAACACCTAAACCAACAAGTTTACGTGTATTTACAGCTATCCCTGTTTTTCTGGCATTCCAGTGTACATTTCCCGACAACATACTGTAATAACTGCTTTACGGGGAATTCCTATAACATATTTCTCAATTGGTAAAGTTGCTAAAAGAAACATCAGAGGTTAAATGAACTGAGTTACCACTTTTCTCACCTGCTCATTTTGAGCAAGGAAAAACTCTCAATCAGTGTGCCGGAGGTGGAGCAATCTACAGGGGCTAGTGCAAGATAAGCATCCAGCAGGCCATGCATCACATGCTCACGGCTGAGTGTTCAGATATACTCACAGAGATTTCTAGACCTCATTAAACTCCCCCCAAAAAATTCAACCCAGGCAAAAATCTTTTCAGGTGTTGATCTGAATTTGTGTGTGAAGCCTAACTGGGGCTGAGTCAGCATAAAAACCTAGTGGTGTGTTCCCACCCCAAGGTGCTTATTAGAGCAGATAACTGTTTGGATAGTGAATTTCCCTCCCTACTGCTCCATTTAGTTTGATAAGTGCGTGTAAACAGGAGGGCAGGGTAAGCAGGAGCCCATTTTTCATCCTTGAATATGCAGACAAGAAGCCCAAGTCATGTGTTTCTTGTGCATCTATTTCAGTGGAACTTCTCACCAAGTGACCAGTAACTCACTGCTGTTGCAGGACCACAGACAAAAAAGGGACACTGCCTCTGTGATTTTGGAAATCCAAAGGACCAAAAACCTATTGCCAAACTGCGGCGGCCGAGGAAGCCGCAGCTGTTGCCGAAAGCTGTAATATACAAATGCAATATTTTCCGCTAAATACCAGTATACAACTGTAAAATAAAAGCCATCGGTATGTTTATTATGTGCATTCCTTTTTAGGTAAAATAACCCAACGAAGCTGGTACATCTGTTGGCAGGTGATACAATGAAGTGCTACGGTTATTTTTGGCAAGTGCACGATGCCAGTATGCAACACTACCCAGTTCAAATTCTAACACTACAAAAGTAAGTGTACTAACATGTAAGTATACTAAGTATGTGAATTGAGACACAGCCCCTTACTCTGCCTTACTCCCACAAACTCTAAAACTGGGCAAAGGGGTGTTGAGTCGGGCGCTGAAACCTGCAGGCAGTTAATCAACAGGGACCTGCCACTCAAAGCAGTCATACCCTTAATAATGCATGAATTTAAACATTAATACAATTTAAGATGGTGTTTTTTGTACAACACTGTAAACATGTTCATATCTGCTGCAAAGTTGGACATGGGGGGGGGGGATCTGTGGGGATTAACTTGTTACTAGAGCCAGCCTGAAGTGGCCATTTGAAGAGCTTTACTTTTTGGCACTATGGTGTTGGCTTCCCTTTCCTGCCCTGGAGGTTAGTACTTGAGCAGGACACGTCTATCTGCAGAAACTCTACCAAAGAGAGACTCACCAACCAATGCTCATGAAAAATAAATCAAGTGCAGCTGGCAGAAATCTCCATCACCACTTTTGACCCTGTGGCTACAATTAACAATGCAGTCAGTGATGAAAAGCTAGCTACTCGGTGATCTATGCTAAGTGGCTCCTATTCAGGTCTCAAGAATGGTCTGCAACGCATCCATTACCTTAACTAAATAAGAGATGCTTCGCGCCAACAACTGAGCACTGAAAGGCTAATGCAACTTCCAGTACAGTATCACTGCCTGCTACTATCGTCAGTAAAACTGCTCTGGTGGAAGAAACAGGACCCTGCAGTACCAGCCTTTTTACATGAATACTCCCACTGTGCTGCTGGCGGCTTCACACACTTTGTGGCAATAGAGAGGAGTCATCGCAATCATGCTGAAAAAAGAAACTCGTTCCTCCTGCCAAACATAGTCTCATACTTGCGAGTGTGTGACAGAAAAAGAGAGGGGTCGACATATCTGGATGTTTGCGAGTGTGGAAAAGAGACAGACAAACAGAGTGGCTGAATGCCTCATGAATATCTGTCATGTGTTACAGAGGGTGTTTGTTAGAGCGGATGGTGGACGGGGAAGACGAGGAGGAGGCGGCAGAGAGACGGAGAAAGTGAGGAAACAGCCAGAGAAGGGGTGTGTGTGTGTGTGTGTGTGTGTGTGTGTGTGTGTGTGTGTGTGTGTGTGTGTGTGTGTGTGTGTGTGTGTGTGTGTGTGTCACGTCCTGCTTTCTCACACACTTTCGGTTTTGTATGTGGTTGTCAGTGTGCGCAGCTGCTTTTCTGTTATCCATTATCTCAACCCGGGCACCTATATGTCTCTTTTGTCTGTCGGTCACTCACTTTATCTGTGCGCCTGTTCATCTGCTTGTCTGACCACAAAATTGACAAAAGGAGAACAAACTCCGATGAAAACTTGATCAACTGGAGGGACAGCGTCGTATTGTACCACTGTGTCCTTCACACATGGTTACTGAGGTCTTTTGTGTGTGTGTGTGTGTGTGTGTGTGTGTGTGTGTGTGTGTGTGTGTGTGTGTGTGTGTGTGTGTCTTTACTCACAATAAACCATTAATCCACTCTCCTATGATGCAGGGTTTTCCTTTTTTTTTCTTTTTTTTTTTTTTTCCACTTGGCACATTTCACGATTAAAACACGCAACGTCCACTGGCGTTTTGCATAATTAGGCCACTTATATCAAATGTAGGCAGGTTCTAATGGAGCGCTGAGGGGACATATTTACTTTAATTACTACTCACATTATCTCTATACCTCATCCTCCCGCTCGCTACATCGTCCTCTCATCTACTCCCGTCCTCCGGAGAGCGCAGTGGCAACATCAAGGGAAAGAAGATTGAAGAAGACTGTTTCCCTCAAAGGTCACACCCTCCCTCAGTGGAGTTAAGATAGCGTTTGACCTTATAGCCCATTACAGCGCAGAGCTGCTCAACCACAGTCGCAGGGGAACACACAGAATAAGAAACTCAGTGTCTGTGTTTCAGACTCTCCCCAGTTAAAAGGAATCAGTGCACAGATGTGTGTGTGTGTGTGTGTGTGTGTGTGTGTGTGTGTGTGTGTGTGTGTGTGTGTGTGTGTGTGTGTGTGTGTGTGTGTGTGTGTGTGTGTGTGTGTGTGTGTGTGTGTGTGTGTGTGTGTGTGTGTGTGTTTACCCAGTATCATGGCAAAACGTGAAATAGACACGCCGGTCCACTCTGGCAAAAGGTGAGATAGCCACGGTTTGGGCTGTCTAGGGGTGAAAGTTACACATTTTGAAAGTGTGAAACTTGCACGTAAATGTCACGTGACCAATGTCCCGCAACAGAGGCAACAAGGGAATTTTTTGGGGGGGGCTTTATTAGGAGGCAGGATGAACAATGTTTTTGTCCAATTGTTTTTTGTTTCCTAATCCCAAACATCTTGTCTTTCCCTAACGTCAACCGTGTGCTTATTTAACCCCAACCACGTGTTTTAGCTATATCATTTTCCTGTAAATCACACGGCTCTACGCATGCAGTAGGTTTCATTTTCATAGACTGCAGTAAAACTGTGTAACTTTCACACCTAGACAGGCCAGTGCGTGGTTATTTCACATTTTGCTGCAGTGGACCGGCGTGTTTATTTCACGATTTGCCGTGCTACTGGGATGGTGTGTGTCCCTATGTGTCCAGTTGGGTTAAAATGGTGCATGCTTGTCGGGTGTTATACTTGCACATGGTGTGTTTTTTTGACAGGAACCTTTTCACATTTTCTGTCAATAATAGTTGAGTCCCAAATAAAAAAATAAAAAAAAACCATCTCCAAAGAGCACTCTAACACCACAGACTGTGGTTGGCTTTTTTTGTGTGGTTGCTTTCACACAGGAAACATACTGGAGAGTCAGTTTGCCAGAATAACCACAGTACAACTGCCAGGGTACATTTACTGTAGATAACAAATTCAGGACAAAGTCTTCTTTCTCTTGTACCACTCCTATGATTCCTTTGATTCGGAGTGTTTGTGCGCCTTCTGCAGGGTGCATAATTGCAAACTTTTCTGCAATTTTCCTAAATTATAACTCTTTACTTTGGCAGTTGTTCTGCGGGGAATGAAACACCAGGCAGCTCGAGATGGACGGAAGGAGAAGAAAAGCGAGGACGTGTGAGGACGGGTGAGGAGGTGAGAAAGGGGCATGAAAGAATGAAAGCACCCTGCCTAAATGACGGGCATACCTCATTAGTGTCTTCATTAGACTTGGCTTGTCATACTGTCGCTCTTTAACTCGACTCCTCTGTATAATTTTTTTAAAGTCCATTCCTGAAACAGCACTCATGGTAGCAGTGGGATGGCAGGTCTAAAAAGGACACTCCGCGGAGACTATATAAGGTCTTTATGAATGGAAAATATACCTATAATATACATTAGATATGACTCAACCTAGAAGTGGATATTTAAAGACTATGCTGAACACATCATATATTGCTACATAACTACACATTATGTGCGTTTTTCTCATATCTCACACTTGGTGCTGCACTCGCAAATAATAAATTGCCCTGATTTAGCAGGAATGAAAATGCTAGAACAATAAGAGAGAGCCAAGTTGGGTGGGAGGGGGTGGGGTGGGGGGTGGGGGGGTCAAAGAGAAGCAAAAAATTACTAAATGTGAATGTTTGTGTCAAGGCTCTGCGTGTATTTGTGTATGTATGTGTCACCACGAAGGTCAGCCCTTTCTATGAGTATCAGGACACCATGGCAACCCTCAGTCTTCAACACCACACTTTCAAAAAAATGTTTTCCCTGAGACCATGACCTTCCTCCTCATCTCTATCTGCCCCCCCCCCCCCTCTCTCTCTCTCTCTCTCTTTGTGTCTGCAGTGGCTTAAACGGGAAGTTTTTACAGTCCGTTGGTCACTGTGCCCGTAAACGTCCGTGACAGCAAATCTTCCGGCGGACACGCCCAGGTACCGGCCCAGAATGTAAACCGAGAATATAACTGTCATCCTCCGCTGGTGAGAGGGAGGGAGTGAAGTGAGAAAACAGCTGTGGATGGTGGATCGAGTTTGGTAAATCACATTAATTAAGGTAAGCGAGTACTTTCACAGGTTGGAGATGGCATGAAACACACTGAAGAAAAAAAAAAAAAAAAAGTATGGGACAAAGACATGAAGGAGAAATCACAGAAGGAAAGGGAGAAAAGAAGAATGGAAGAAAAATGCTTCCACCTGCAGCTGTGCTGCGCTTATTCTGAATCATTGCTCCACCTGGAGAGAGACTGCTTAGCGTTCCATTTGGAAAGCAGGGATTTATTACCAGGGAGGGGGCTGCTGGTGGTGTGTGTGTGTGTGTGTGTGTGTGTGTGTGTGTGTGTGTGTGTGTGTGTGTGTGTGTGTGTGTGTGTGTGTGTGTGTGTGTGTGTGTGTGTGTGTGTGTGTGTGTGTGTGTGTGTGTGTGTGCCCATATGTGTGTTAGGTGGTGGGAGGAAGGCAGGTGTGTGTGGTATCTCATTTCGGAGAGGAACTTGGCTCCCTACCGGAGCATCTATAAACAAGAGTACCGCGTTGGAGCCCACACATGGTGAGATACCTGTGGTTCTGAGAGGTAGAAGGCAGGATGGCATTTTTTTGTGTGTGTGTGTGGATGATGGGTCACGTACAATACGTGTTTGTAATCACATGCTGCATCAAATGTGCATGCATTAATTCTAAGTGGCAACCAGCAGTGACGTCGCCCGTTGATTTCTGAACGGCCGTTATGAAGTCTCGAGTAGGGATTTGGCTGGCGTCATCTTGCTAGTTCTGAGCGGTTTGGAGTGACCATATTTGGACAAGCTGGGGTGTGTGTGTGGGGGGGAGTGGAGGGGGGTGGGTGACTCGATTTGATTGGAAACCTGACGATTACTACGTCCCGCCCACTGATAGCCGTAATCTGACTGCACCACAGGCCTGCCAATCAAACAGACACACCCCTGAAAAACACGCCTTTCCTTTTTAAGGTTTATTTTCTAAATAATATTTTCAGATGGACCGCCAGAAAACTAACAACAAGGTGCGACTTTAGCTAACAACACCGAAAAAAACTTAAAGCAGACAGTACTTAGAATTTTATGAAACTAGTTGAATGGGAGTCAATCTAGCCGGAGGCTTTTTGGAGGCGACCTCTGGTGGCCCTCATCGGTATTGCAGCTTAAAGCACTTCCGCATCGGCCTCATTGTTCAGACCCGGAAGCTACGGCCACTTTTATATAAAGTCTGTGGTTAATTCCTGTTCAGATTGGACAGCATATTTCTTAAGGGGAAAGTAATGTGCTGTTTTTGTCTCTGTGGCATGCATCAATCTGTGTCGATTCATTTCTTCAAATCATTTACATTCGGGGCCTTTAAAACACACAACTACCAATTAGGATGGGACAGCGGAGGATAGAGATTCCCACGTGGAGCTCAGTCAGACTGTAAATCAGCTAACCTGAAGTACGGGCCAAAGTAGAGCCAGAATCATACATCAACCTGCTAGAAATCTGGCACTGTGTTTTGAGTGGGTGTGTCTTTTAGAGAACCTCCACAGCTGTAAACATGTGAGGAAACAAAGATTTAAAAAAAAAAGGAAAAAAAAGCACTTATAGCTTTGAAGACATTTCACAGGTGTCTATCCTGGAATCTTGTCGATTTAAAGCCTTTTCACAAATAATACAGGTGTGTGTGTGTGTGCGGCTGCAACGTATGTGTGTGTGTGTGTGTGTGTGTGTGTGTGTGTGTGTGTGTGTGTGTGTGTGTGTGTGTGTGTGTGTGTGTGTGTGTGTGTGTGTGCGCGCGCGCGCCAGAGAGGGTAGCACCTAATTAATAAAATAGGGAGTTAAATGATTTCTTTCAAAGCACTATTAGCCTGAATCATCATCACCACCGATCAAAAGATCAGAAGACTGAACTTACAGTGTGGGAAATTAACCTATTGGCTCTTCCAATTAAAAGTGAATAATGCACAGCAGAAAGTGTGTGCTAAACCTACACAGGTCAAACAAGAAATACCAAACAAGCCGTGCTGTCTGCTGCCTCCCAGTACACTCAGATGAGTGAGAGAGAGAGAGAGAGAGAGAGAGAGAGAGAGAGAGAGAGAGAGAGAGAGAGAGAGAAGAGAGGGGAGCAGCAAGACAACACAGAGTTTCCCAAATGAGCTGTTTGCCTGCCACGCTTCAGGGCTCTCCCATTGTTGCTCTGTTTAGAAATAGTCTCAGCCAGGTTGCTTTAAAATTAGCTTGCTGCTTAAACCTTTGCAGCGCGACAACCGGAGCAGAGGCTGTCATTAGAGTGATTTAACAATGGGAACGTGTGATGATCTTCGGGAAAGGTTTGAAGGAAGTCCGAGGGAGCATCATCCGTGCAGCGGGACTCATCCTTGCTTAAGGGCACATGGGCAGGGCAACAACTTTACACACACACACACACACACACACACACACACACACACACACACACACACACACACACACACACTGAAGATTTTGAAGCCAAAAATGTGACAAAAGTGTTAAGGAATGCCTTAAAATAAAAAAATAAAAATGCATGTCTCGCTGCCCTTCTTCGTCCTCCTCTAAAAAAAAAAAATTGATTGGCAGAAACAGCTGTTCCACGTTACCTAATTCCTTCCCCATATTAAAGTCAGATCAAACGGACGAGTGGCTTTATCACAGTGGGAATTAAGGCTTTATTAAATATCTCGAGAGAGCCCAAGTCTAGGGAGACCAAATAGACCGAGTAAAATACTCTAAGAGGTGACACAAATACCACACCAGAGCGGCCAAGTTAATTCCCTGCCTCTCTCTTTCTGACACCCCCCGCCGCCTTTTTCCTGCCTCCTCTCCACTCTCCTCCATGCTCCTGTTTGCTTCACACACACGCACGCGCGCGCGCACACACACACACACACACACACACACACACACACACACACACACACACACACACACGCGCGCGCACACACACAAGCCCAAAAGAAACGCACAAGTTGGTGGCTGAGCGGAATATAGATGCGACTGGAGACAAGAGCTGGAGCCGTGATTTGCACATAGACATAGGATACACCCTTGCGCTCTCTTTTCCCCTCTCTCAGCACCCTTCTTCTCCATCCTCTGTTTCTCTCTGCCCCTCTTTTTTTTTTCTCTCTCTCTCTCTCTCTCTCGGAAATGTGAGAGGCATTCCTGAAGTGAAGGAGCACTGCAGATTGCCAGAGCCGACTCTCTCTGCCCCAAACTCGGTGCCATAAATGGCATCCGTGCGCGCAAGAAGGGGACTTAAACGGGGATAAACTTAGCTCTCTGACACGGCACAGACGGATCCGGCCGTGCCGGTGAAAGGCACCGCGTGTCCTTTGCAGACTCGGGACAAACTTGACAAGCTCTTATGATTGCGCAATGAGCACAAGAGTAGTCCGAGCGAGACTAGAAGGAGATCGCAAAACAGTCTCCAAATCCCCTCCACACACACACTCTCTCTCTCTCTCTCTCTCTCTCTCTCTCTCTCTCTCTCTCTCACACACACACACACACACACACACACACACACACACACACACACACACACACACACACACACACACACACACACTCAGCTTTTCTGCCTTACCTGGTGGAAGAGGAAAGCCAAGAGGATGCGGACTCCAATCTCCATGGTAGGCTCAATTTCTCTGGGTGTGAAACACGAACAGATTCAAGACAGGGTGATAGAGGCTGGGTCAGCTCTGCTCATAATTCCACTGTCCAACCGCCGGAGAAAGAGAGGAAAGCTTTTCGCCGTGAGCCGCCGGCTGCCAACTTCCCCAAATACAACTGCAGTCTGATCAGCAAAGCGCTGGATGGTGAAGGCGAGACCACGACCAATAGATTTATGAGTAGGACAGAGAGGAGGGGGGGGGGGGGAGACGGAGGGGGAGAGAGAGAGGAGTGGTGGTGGAGCTGGTGGTGCTGAGGGTGGGGGGGGGGTGGAGTTTCGTCACTATCTGAGGGTCAGCATCTCCCAATCTGCTTTTGGCACGAATTTAGACGCCCAATTAATTGGTGGAGTTTTGAAAATGATCGGCAGGTGCAGCAGCAGATCTCGAGGATTCATCACCATCACGCGAATCATGTGCCGTTTATTTCCTCATCAGACAGGTTTATACCCTCCCAGCCCTCTCAACACAAGCATCTATAATCCGTCTCCTTTTTAAAGATGATATACGGATTCTGTCATTTTATATTTGATGCGAGCGCGAGGGCGCGCGGGAAGCCTCTATTTTAATGCATCCTGTGAACTCACACAATAGTGGCGATGCCTGCGGGGCACCCTGGGAGGAAGAAACTTCAGTAATGATACGTTTTAGATTGTTTAATATTATAGTTAAACTATAATAGACATGAGTAGGGGAATACGCCACTGACTTTCTCTTGACTTGGAACATTTTAAAACCATTATTTTCCATGCTCAGCTCTGTTTCCCCTTCCTCTAGTTAAATAATGAATTGTTAATTTGTGCAGGGAATTTTAGTTGCTTGTTTGTCAGAAGAAGCGTTTTTCCTTTCAGTCAGTAAGTGCACCTCAGCCTTGTCTGGGAACAGGGTCTAATTTCCTCTGTTACTCTGTGTTCACAGGTTGAAACTGACATGCAGGGAGATCCAAACGTCATTGATCACTACTTTATAATCAGTAGTTTCTTGTTGCACCACTTGTTCTCTCTGCTACTTGTTAAATGCAATGTTCTGCTTCCATGTTTTGTTAGAAAAGTTTCTCTTTTGAACAATATATGTCTATTCTATTATATTCTGAAGTCAATGGAATGGTGCTCTAAAGGAGAAAGTCTTGGTCATCCAGTTCTAAATGAAAATACTTAAATCAACATTACATTTGCAAAGTCTGCTGTTTTTTCTGCTAAAAAAAAGACCATAAATATACCAGTTTCCAAGTTACAATCTAAATGCAGTGCGAATTTAAACCACATTTCAAGAAAACTGGCAAAAGAAAGCACGAACAGACACAAATTAAAAGTTGGGTGCATCACGATAAGTAGTTTGTGGGACTCTCTTGGCAGGTGGAATTGAATCAGTGCAGAAGAAAAGATAACAACAACAACATATAAGTATCAGTCAATTCTCAAACAATGTGAAAATTATATTAACAAAATTTGATTAAAGTTAGTTACGTTATGGATTTCACATTTATCTGATCTTTTTGTCTACTTAAAGAAGCTTCAGCGGATGTTTAGTCAGATGCTTCATGTTTCACAAAGTTTGATTCAATTGTACTTCATTGAATTTTGTCTTGGTCATTTATATTTTTTTGACTTATTCTTTGCTCAGCCTGACCTCAGAGAATTCAAAGGGGTTGTAAGTGCAACAATCAGGATAAATAAGAAAGGGACAAAGATGTTGGTTGATTCTGTATTTTTTTATATTTTAATCATCTTTTACTGTTTAATGCGGTCAGCTTTTGTAAATATTAAATACATTTCCAACCTGAAATTTAAAGTAAAAGTTTCCTAGCTTCATTAAAGTTTCCTAAGAGTTTCTTAAAGTGTTAATAACGTCTCCTTAATGATGTAAAAATACAGATTGTTTGTGTATGGTCTTTTATGTCAGGCAAGCAGACCTTTAGCACTTTAATGTGAGGGCTGAACTGGACTCTTGTTCTGGAGTTTCTGGGTGACAACATGGAACAGGTTGGAGAGCCATACACAGGGAAGTCAGACAGACTTTACCACCACCAGCCTTTTCCTTCAGTTCAATAAGACGAACGCCTTGCTCAGGTGTCCTTGAGTAAAACACTCAATACCTTAAGTCACGGTGCTGCGTAACTGACTGTGACCTCTGAATTCCCGGCTGGGAATAATCAATTACCAACCATATAATTATTAAAGTGGACGGCTCATTTGAATTCAGTCCTGTAGCTGATTAGTCCTAATAGCATAAAACGAACTGTCATGTTGATTGTCTTTAGTTTGTCTATAGTTTCAGGGATGATGGGGATGTTTGAATATGTTTTCATCGTTTAACTTTGTTCTTGGCTCTGACTTGTTGGGTTCTGCAGGGGTCGATTTTGGGTCTAATTCTGTTTTCATTATGAATGCTGCTTCATGGGTCTGTTTTTAAAACAAAAAATACTGCCTCTCACTTTTACGCCAATGTTAAAACTTGGCTTTAAAAAATACTCTCAATCTCAATGAAGACAAGATCAATTTTGGTGCTAAATCCCTGTCGCTTACCAGCAGTGTAACTTGTTTCAGTATTTATGGCACAATACTGTAACATTCACATAAAGAACCCGGTCTTTGTGATTCTTTTTGTGAAATTAGACCTGTAGATTAAATCTGCTGTGAAAGCCAACTTCTTTCAGCTAAGATTTTTCGATAAGGACAAGATATTATTTTTTTTCCCTCAAAGACCTCAAAAAGGTAATTAATGCTTTTATTACTTTGATGTGGGACTGTTGTAATATTTTCCATTTTGGAATGGGTCAGACACTTATATCCTGATTGCAGTTAGTACAGAACAATGGCTACCTGTATTCATTTTAGAATGGTATTGCTTGGATATAAGCACTTAAATGGAGCAGCCCAGTTTATCTGTCTGACCTGTAGCACTGCTACACCCCTCATCGCTTGATTAGAGCACTGGACCAGCAGCTTTTAGTGGCTTGTAGGTCCGACCACGCTTTCTCAGCAGCAGCTCCGAAACTCTAGAAAAGCCTCCCTTTTCCAGATCAGGTCATCGGCTTCACTACTCTTGATCAAAATCACATTTATTCTCACTGGAACTTTCAGATTCGACCCGATTTTGATCTAATCTCTTTTGTCAGTATTGATTGCTGCTCATGTATTTATTTGTGTGTTGTTAATATTGTTTTTAATTCCTTGAATTGTTTTATGTTTAATTTGTTTTTAATGGTTTAATTGTTTCAAATCTATTGATTTGATTCTGTTTGATGTTGTGCAGCACTTGGGTCAACTTATATTGTGTATAAATATGTTGTATAAATAAACTGACTTGACTTTAATGCAGTCCAAAAAAAAAAAAAAAAAAAAAAAAAATCTTCTGTGAATGATGGCTAAGGTTTAGAGATCGGCCAATGCAGACGCTGCCGAGCATTACTCAGGGAGCACCAAACTTTTTCTCATTCTGGGCCCAAAGGTCAGATGTCTATAAAAGCAACCCATCAGTCTTTCTTAAGGGGCAGAGCTGTCACAGAGCACACTTAATCTTCATGCAAAGTACCCTTAACCTCCAACACACAGACAAATCATAGAGAGTGAAACAGACGGATGAGTCTGCTGTTCAAAGCAGCAGCAACTGAACTCGAAGATAATTCAGAACCTCAATCTCTGTCTTTTGCCTTCACTATCCTATCGGTCTGTTTCTCACCTCTGCAAACACGTTCATCAGGATGTATATAATGCAATGACAGATTTCTGCATATATCCATCTTGAGTGGGGGAAAAGGAAAAAGGTTATTTTCACACAAGAGTCATGTGGTCTCGGTATCTCTCGGCGCAGGAAGAGCAGTCAAATTCTCCCCTTTCCTTTCTCAATGGAAGTGAAAAATGAGGGCAAGAATTGTTGTGACGCCTGAGGAATTGCTTTTCCTCGACAATTTTTCTGCCATATTCGTTTATCGGTAAAGTAAAGGCATTGGGAAACCGCCTGGTTCAAACCACACCAGACAGCCGTGGTGGAACCATGATGCACTTGGGCTATAAAGGAAGAAATAATTAAAATGACATGGCTGTATGAAGAGTAACATGTCAAACAGTGTCTAACACTTTCTGTCAGATATTCAAAAATGATGCCTGAATATGTTATATTTTTGGAAGTTGCTGAAAGAAATTCATGTTGGGTTTGTAAGGCATGGCAGAGTGGCATCAACAAATCATGACTGAAATGTCTGTTCAGTGGCAGAGAAAGAGAGGGTTTAGCTCAGTCACTTTGACAGCTTTTCGGCTCAACTTCACCAGTCCAAAATGCTCATGACTCTGTTTTGTAAACACAGAAACAGAGGGTATCTTAATTGCACTCTTTAACATTTTGGTGGATATTGGCTAACTCTTGTGCTCTTTTGCATACTGAGCAGAGATTTTGATTTATGTTTTTTATACATGAGTAGCATTCTATTCCTGCTCAGATATCTTTTGTCATCCACATCCAGAGTTATTAAAGGTATCGAAAATACTTTGTGACATTCAAAAGATGGGCTCTCACTGACTAACCACTTCTTGGTTTGACTGCAGGAGACCAACTTGTAAAAGAACATGGTCACAAGTTATTGCAGGAAAATAATGGTTCAGATGTAGTGGTCACAAATTTGTATGAAATAGAATTATATAGCAGCACGTGAAACATGTTGCAACATCACTACTGAATAACACTGAGTTCCCTTGCTATTGCGTCAGGTGTCATTTCCTTCATTCTTGACAGCACACTGTATCTTATTCAAATTAAACATGAGTCTGACCAGGATTTATTACTTAAAAAAAAGATTATACATATCTACACCACTCCTTATTTACTTACATATGATCTACTATAATTGTATGTTTTGTCTGAAATGATGGAAATGACACTGCACAGCATAAAAGAAAGACCCCATGGGTCTGTATATAGTGTGGATCTTCTTTTGTGATTCGACAATAGTGGACATGGGTGCAGGAGACTTTTTAAGGTGCGTTTACTATTGCCATGACGACGAAGGTTAGATAACTTTTAGAAAGTACGAACTTCAACACAGACCATTTTTTTAAGTCATCATTTGAACCCGTTATCTTTTCCTAACTAAATGATTTATATTTTTAAACCTAACCCGGGGCTTTAATTTAGGAAACCCCCTTCTGTGGGTCACATTATTTGAAGTTAGGCACAAACAGGTCATATATATAAAGAGTTCACAAAGAGTTCAGAGACACATTAAATGAAGAATGGCCAAAATCAGCACATAGATTACAAAAATGCCGGAGACATTTCCCATGATGCAATCTTAATGACATCTTTAGACCTCCCCTGCCTGGTAAATAACCACTATTACAGAGTTCTCCAAGCTCCAGGTCAAGACAACCTCAATGACATCACTTTGGCATTTTCGGGGTTATTTTGTACATTTTAGGGAAGCTCAGGCCACAACTGTTATTAGTTGAAGTGCATGTATTAAATCTGTGAAGTACTACCCCCATAAATACAGCACACATAACAGACCTTTTACTCGTAACCAGGTCTGGACAATCAGGTTTACTTTGTGAATTTGTGGTAATATATTGAAAAGGGTAAGCAAAATATTTTATACACATTGGGCTTCTTTTTTTTTTTTTTTTTTTTTTTTTCAGAGCTTAAAAAAATGTACCAAACACATACAACAGAAAACATGGTTAAGATAGCTGCTGAAAAAAAATATATCAAAGGCTTACAATAACATCCACTTGTGTATATAATGTCCAGAACACACTGAGTGCTACATTCCTACTACATCCTCTACACAATCCAAACCCTCAACGGTCCTGAAACCTTGAACTGTAAGGCAATATAACCGTGTATACATGTTTCTAATTATTCAGATTCATTGGGCTAATCATCCGTAACAACAACATGAACACACAGGGGACACGGGGAAGCAATTAGCTCCATTTATCTGATTTAGGCCACAAAACCTGCTCTCACTCTCACACTCTCTCTCTGCACTGCATAGAGGTAAACACGATTGTATTCTCCACCACATACAGTAGGAAGAGATTGTTCTTATTTCTAACAAGAAGACAGTTTTTAGGGAAGTTCAGCATGTGAACTGGACCAGATGTCTAATTTCTGTGTCGGTGTAAGTCCCTTGTCATTAAAAATACTGTTTTATTTTGTGTTTATTTTTTTCAAAATGAGCTCACACTCCCTTAGAAGTATTGCCACTAGATGGGGTAGAAGTGTTCATACGAGAGTGGCACATTTTTCACCTGGAACATCTGAAATTTTGAACTAAAAGACAAACAAGCAGAAAGGCTGTGAAAAAAAAAAACCTCGTCTCTTTAGTAATGAACTGTTTCCTTCATGTGGAAAACAATAACTTTTAAGCTGTAGAAAAGCTCCTGCTGTAACACTACATGCAGACCCTGTTCTCCTCCGCCTCCTCCTCCTCTTCTTTTTGAAATGGGGATAGGGTCTTCATGTCTTTAAAACACCTTCTACAAATGGAAACCTCAGTAAAGAGCCCCAGGCCTGTCACTCTGTTCTCTCTCTAGAGGCCCACACCCAGAATCCACCATCCTCCCTGCAGATCAAACTATCAGATTATCATTCTGTCTTTCCCTCCCCCTCCATCTCCCTTCACATGCAACAGACGTGATCGACAAAGGGAAGCAAAGTAGACCCCGTGTTTTCCTGAGAGAAAGACGGCTGGATCACTGAACCCGACATCCGGATGGCACAATACATTTCTTTTAGCCTGGGGAAAACAAGCGTTGAAGCTACAAGCTTTGAACCGGAGGCAACACAGCAAACCACAGCAAATACAGTGTATTTCGTAAGATCTCTGGAATATATATATATAAAAAAAACAAAAAACAGAAAGATACAGACTCAAGTTCAATGGAGTGAATGTAAAATATTGACTCTTGAGAACTTGTCAGACTTTTGACTGTACATCTACGGTGAGATCAAACAGGAATACAAACCTTAAGTGTTTTATTTACAGGATCCGATTTGACCTGTAACATACGGTCAAATTAAAAATTTAATACAGAGCAAAAGACTGACCTGTTATCAGACTACATGGCCAAACCATTGACTGTATATAGAAGTGGACATAACTTCTGGGTCTGAAAAATGAGGCCAACGTGGACGTGCCTGAAGCTGCAATGCCACCAAGTGCCACTAGAGGTTGGCTATAAAAAGCCTCCGGCTCCATAGACTGGTGTTCAACTAGTCCCATAATATTCTAATTCAATAAAAGTGTCCACGAGTTACCTCGGTTTTGCTCCCTAGTCGTTCCTTCTTATTAGTTTTCTGGCCGTCCATCAGAAAATAATCCCGTCATTAACTAGAAAATGAACTTCAAAAAGCCGTGTTTTTGGGGGTGTGTCTGTTTGACTGACAGGCCTGTGGAGCGGTCAGGTTACGGCTCTTGATGGGCGGGGTTTAGTATCGCCGCTCCCCCCCAGCTCACCCAAACATGCTCACTATCGGCTCCAAACCACTCGGAACTACCAACCAAAATCCCAACTCGAGACTTCATAACGGCCGTTCACAAACCGACGGGTGGAGTCACTGTTGGTTGCTGCTTGGGCAAAACACTTGATCAAGCTGGGCTTTATTTTCACGATAAATTATATTATAGAGCAGTGAGTCCCAAACCGTTGCACATTGTGGTCCAAAAAAATTGTCGCTTAATGAGATTTCATCAAAGACAACAGTTAATAGTTTAGAAATAAAATTTGCCAGTAGCCACGTTAGGTGGCGTGACATGACAACGTCAGCTTGACACACTCAGAATCAAATTCCTCAGTTGTTGATTTTAGAAAGCAGAAAGAATGAAATTCTGAAATGGCTACAGGGTCCAAAAATCAGTGCCAACGCTCTACCTGACGAACATTTACAAATCTGAAGAGAAGTCGGAGTTTGCAGATGAGCTGCCAGGTGGCACTTCGAGAGAGTGAAAAGATGTTACCATACACTACTTCAATCTGGGATTTACCCTCACAGAGCCAGAGGATCAGCAAAGAGCTTTTTCTGTACCTCCCACTGCTCACTTTGAGCATTTTTTTTACACATCAACACAAACCCACGCAAAGAGACAGGCCGGCAATTTGTGGACTAATGCCACACAAATTGCATTTCCTTCAAAATGTATTTGGCAAAACAAATTACTAACATCTAAGCCATATTTCTGGGAGATGGGGACGAACGGCTCTGCGCTCAGCTCCGACGTCAACCCCATCTGACCCATGTGGGAGGAATTGGAGCCTCAGCCGGCCTTATGACTCAACATCAGTGGTCGATCTCAGTACTGTTGTTGTGGTGCTTTTATCCAGGAGAGTGGAGGTTGGTATAGCAGCAGATTAATGCTCTTGGTTGTACTTGTCCACAAATATGAAGCCATCATTATACCTGGGTTTGTGAAGTTTATAATTTTACTAATTGTAATTATGTATGATCTGAAACTGATATTCAATTCAAGCTGATGATGAAATCAAAAGAATATTCACATTTAAATTTTTTAAAAAAAAACCGTCATTATTTATAACTGGTGTGACTGAACCCGAGGACCCTATTTGGATCACATTACACTCATCAGCACGGAGTGGGTTTTCTACACTATCTTAGCAAAATCATCCAAATGTTGAGTGGCTCTATGTTCCTGCTGCAAAGACAAAAGACAGAAAAACAACAGCTGCAGAAAGGTTATCTGGTTTGAGCAGACAACTTACAGCTTCCGGCATTGAACTTTCGGACATTACGAACAAAGAAGTATCAGGTTGTTGTTCATTGTTGTCACCACCCAGATTGTTACACGTAAACCAATACTGTGAACAAGAAACCGGGCCTTTATGACATGCAAACAATTATTTTTTTTTGCTCAGTAAAACTGTGTTATCTTAAATAGATTTTATAGTTTTATACTCTTATCCCGAGGTAAAACTTCTCCGGTCACTTTACTTAACAACCATTGATCCTGAGCTCGCTCGGGGAGCTGGAGCAGATGGTAAGTATAGCCAACCAGTCACTGAGCGTGGCTTCATTGCAGTAAACTATTGTTATAGTCCAAAATAAATTAGGTTTATAACCATGAAGCACTGCAAATGGCTCAGATAAATCAGCGCTTGGGATGATTACACATCCATTCCTCAATCCGCGCTTGTGAATTTCTACACGCCGCAACTTATTGTTTACTCTCCTGTTTCGCACCACAGTCACAGTCACAAACATCACAGACCCTTCAAGCACGACACTCCAATCAGATGATTTTGTAGTCGTTTTCAAGTGTCTAAATAGGCACTCTCTGCAGTAACAGCGGGAAAAGATGAAGAAATGCAAGAGAGGAGATGAGTCATGGCATGTTTTTTCCGAACTTGATCCTACGAGCTGCTGTTTGAACGTGTTTCAAAGTGATATTTATTCCTAGGTTTATTGTAAGGTTTGAACATGCATTCTTACACACAATCACACCTGAGAGCTGTATAACAGAACCACAGTCTTATTCCGCTGGTCATTGAACAGCAGTTGGGTGCATTGCTTAAGGGCACTTCAGTGGTAGTATTGACTCGTGTGCAAGCAAGCGTCACTAACTCTTTTCTTAGTTCAGACCGTTCCTTACAGACATATACTCAAATATAGATCTCTGCTGTCAATGCGGCCTTTCCCAACTAATATCCCAACCGATATATGTACTCAAATCTGTGACGGAGCTTATGGAAGAGATTTATGTGTGGGATTGTGATTTCTGCTGAAAACAAATCTAAGTTTTCTGGTGCAGACGTCAGACAGCCAGAAACCAACATCTTTAATGTGATAGAAGAGCAATTGAACTACACATCGTTGGCTGCTCCTGCAGTGTACAGCTATGGCAACACCACTTCCGTGAAATGCAGTCTCTTGTTCATATTCTTGACAGAGTTAACCGACCTTGTAAAAACGGATTCACTCCCTGGTCAACAACTTGGTTCAGATGAGAATCCAAGATTGTAGCTGCCTGTACATTTTTTGTACTCGTCGTTGTTGTCATTTCGAATTATTATCTGAACATCTTTCTGCCTTCAGCTGAACTGACAGATCAATTTACTTCTCAAGGTCTTACAGTAGAGTACATATAGTACTGTTGGAAAGAATGTAGATTATCGAGCTGACGCCCTCTGGTGGCTAATTTGAAAGTGAAAGTGTAGAGCTGCACCGATCAAGCACATGGAGTGGTGCGGCCAGTGGGAATTGGGAGTAGCCAGAAGCTCGTGGTCAGTAGAGATGACAGAGTGGACTTTCTAGCTCACAAGTGCCGTCTCTGATGAACTGCAAGTAAACTCGGTTGCTTCTGACGAGCGGCCATTATGCAGCCTTTCACGGTTTTAGTTGACGGTTGGTGTTTCCTTCCGAGGCTGACCGAAAGCTCGTCTTTTTACCATGTGGCTCGTTAACATTAATGCTCGTTAAGTGTTACATAAGAGTTGTGTTAGAACTGTTGTATTATGTTTGTATTATGGTTGGATGTTTGCACTGCCATTTAAAGAGACAATAAGTAATTTCCTGTGTGTTTACAGTTGAGGTGATGTAACTTTGCTGCTTGTTTGTTGCTTAAGTATTATGTTCAATAGATACCAGATTATGTTGGATGTATTAGTACTAGAAGTAATAAGATGATGGGCATCACTGATATTAAGTTAATAGTTGAATTGTTCTGATTTGTATTTATATTTGTTCTTATTCCAGACCACACTTTTACTAATCCTTCAATTTACCCAACGGTGGAAATACAGTGCTGTTGTGTGGCAAATCAACACAGTAAAGAGCAGTTAACTGAAGCTGAGCGTCCTGTGTGTTCTGACCGAAACCCAAGGAAAACATCACTATCTGTAACCTCTCGATACAGTCGCCAGTAAGCATCACCTTCACAACAAGTACATCTATCTAGGACAAAATGACAATACCGACTGTTATTTCTGGGAAAATATTTCACCTTCAGACTTGGTTAGAAGATACATTGTTGAGACTAGTCGGACATAAACAGACCTTAAGAAGTCACAAAATAGATTCAAAAACAATATTTGTTACAGAAAGATATACTCTAGCTCCATTTATCTTGGTGTCACCATGACCAAGCACCATGACTGTATAAAATGTGACATGAAATAACAATGCTGTTATATGATTGATTTAATGTTGACAAGCTTTTTATTTACTCCAAGGATGGATCAAAAAGTTCTGGGACTGCTCCTGTCACGCGTGAACAGTGCACAGCACTGTGATGTGCATAAAGCAGGAGGAAGCTAGAACTTTTCAGAGTAAGTATTCCAAGTTTCGTCACTTGATCAACATCATCACCTCAGTTACAAAAGTTTTTGTGAGCGCTGGTCTGCACACATTAACAACTTCTCAGAGCACCTGAAACTTGGGCAAAGAGCGCACGTCAAAGTCTGTGTCAAATTCTTGGGGAACAGAAAGAAGTTGAAGGAAGCCAAATATTTCGAGTAGGAGTGGTTGGGAGCGACAATTGGGACGCTACGAGCGAGAAACTTGCCCGTTTTCAATGCGCTGAGAGAATGAGAGAACTCAAGTGCCATCCCGCCACAGTTTAGGTCTGAATGTTTTCCCTCAGACCCCTCTGAAGATTGACAGTCTGACCCTACGGAATGAATTCCCAGTGCAAAAAAAAGTGTGTGCCCTTATTTTCTTGCATTTAATGTACAGAGTCTGCAATGGTCATTCACCAATGTGGTGAATGAGGACTGGTTAAAGGCTTCTCCAATAGACTTAACATTAATCCGCAGTCTACACCTTTCAGTAAGCAAGGACAGGAAACAATCCTCAATGGAGCATGGCCAGAACCACATATTCATGCAGTAAATTTGGGTGTAGTAATACAAGGCTACCTCAGAAGATGCATACTGATAAATTTCATTTGATTTTGATTTGCGAATAAAATCACAAATATTTGACTCTGACTTTAAAGCCGTACCATGATTCTAACCACTTAGGCTTTGAGTGGCCAAATCAATACTTATGTCCAATGTTTTTGTATTGTGTGATGTCATTAATATTGTAGCCTGTCGCAGATTCTCATGGTGGTTTAGACTTTTTGTTGTGTTCCTATCAATCAAATTCTGGGGAAGACCTAAATTATGTACAGATAATGAATGCGGTGGAGAAAGATGCAAGTGGAAAGGGTATTGATCTGTTTCCATTGCGCTCATTAGGGAGCCTTCTCCAGAGTCATTTCGACTTTACAGCACGTACTGCACTCGTCTTCTCACTTGGTGGGTTTGATTGTGGGGTGTTGTGTACAAAACTGGCTTCTCAGACTAGTTTTATATGTTCAAACTCTCGCAAACTGTATGAAATACATAGAAATGTACGCAAGCAAGTCAATACTGTGAACGTTAAGAACCCTAGATGAAAGAAAATGAACAAAACATATCATAGTCTTTCTTTGAAGGCAAGAATGTTTCTTGAAGAGTGTATTATGTACACAGTAGTTTTATGTAATGCATGTGTAGTTAAAGGGGATAAAAATGTCTTGTTCATTTGGTTATATTTTGTCCAGTGCACCGAGATCCCTCTGCCTCTCTAAGTATGTGGTAAGCACTCTCAAATGTGTGCACTTGCATAACGTAATGTAATTGCGGCAATGTATAATCTTGACTCTGAAGTGAAGTTATTGTTACTGTGTATGTGGAAGAGATCTTGTGAGGCTTATGCTACGCCAGCTTTAATTGTTACATGCAACATAATAAGGGACCCGACCACAGACTTATGGTGTAGAATCGTGGCACACAAATTAAGTCCTTAAAGTATTATATACAATTTAATACAAATCTAATACACACACTGTTACAATAATACATCTTTTACTACATTTATAATATAGTGTATGTCATTTAATAATTCTGTCCTGCTATTCTGCCTTAACATGCCTGTAAGATATTTTAATTGGATTAACAACTATAACGTGTTTGTTTCTGAAAATATTTTGAATGAAGTGTTGTTTTAGCCAGATGTTTTTTTGTTCATTTAAAAATCCAGTTATTGATTTGTTCAGTGAACTGGTGGAGCAAATGTACGACACTGTTGTCATCATGCTATTCTTGTCCATAATGTCACAAAATGCGGCTTAACTGAGGCGTGTATCAATAAAATACAATGTTGGTGGCACAAATATAACTTCTAAAGCTAATACTATATGTATATTTTAAGGGCACATTTTTAAGAGAGTAATAATGTGTCCTCGTTGCAGGTTGCAGTGACCCTATACATTATTGACACACCAGCCTAAACACAATGGTATCCCTGAGCATGAAGCCCACACATGCTCACCTCCAACCAGGCGGAAGTCTGTGGGGAGAAGGTTGCTCGTTTACTGAGTGGATTGTCATTCAGAGCAGTGGGGTAGAAAGATCAATTGTTCTAACCAAAGGAATTAATAAGGCTCTTGCAGTCCAGTTATCAGGCAGGGCTGTCGGAACAGGAAATGTGAGGCTTTTGCTTTGGTCCCACACCAAAAACGTATTTTCTACACGCGCATACAATACATGCATGGAGATAAAGTCAATCAATGCACCACTAAAAAGTCCTTTTCATCGCACACTGTTTACTTTAAATCTTCAAGTAGCCCAGACATTCTATTAAGAAGGCTCAGCAGCCATCAAAAAAATTGATTATGTTTATTCATTTTAAAGCAAAAATTCCACATCACAGCCGAGCACTTAAACTTCAATTATCAGTGTTTCTGCTCTGCTTCTAATTTCAGATATTTGCATGCTGTTTGTGCTACATTGCTGGTAGAATTGTATGGTCATATAAAAGTGCCATTTCAATGAATCAGCACAGACCAAACACACATGACCTCATTCATATTATCTTTCACCTTGATATGAATTTGTTTTACAAAAATAGACACAATGGCTCTGATACATCTGTTATTTACGAGGATAAAACAGAAATCCTTCAAGTCGGCTCCAAAACAAAAAGAGAAATCATAGAAAATGATCTGAAGCAACTAACTCTGTGGATAAGATCAGAGGTAACAAGTCTTGGTGTAATCTTAAACTCAGTTCTAAGTTTGAAGACCCACGTTAATACCGTGCCGAAAATGTCTTTTCTCCACCTTAGAAACATCGCCACGGTGCGGCCGTTTATAAATGAGACAGATGCCGAAAAGTGGATTCATGCCTTCATTTCTAGCCGACTGGACTACTGTGATGCACTTTTTTTTACTGGCTTCACAAAGAAAACAAGAGAGACTTCAGCTCATCCAAAACTCTGCAGCTCGAGTATTAACCAGAACCAAGAGGAGAGAGCACATCAGTCCAGTTCTGGCTGCTCTGCATTGGCTGCATGTAAGACATGGGATTGACTTTAAGGTCCTCCTCCTCACATACAAAGCTAATTAATTAATTAATGGGCTCGGACCGAGTTACATCTCTAACTCTCTGGTTAACTGAGCCTTCCAGAACACTGAGATCATCTGCTGCTGGTTTATTGGAGGTTCTCGGCAGCAGCCGAATGAAAATTGGGGATTCAGCTTTTGTCAGTTCTGTTTCAACACATTGGAACAAACTACCTGCAGATATCAGGGAAGCTACCTCAGTTAATACTTTTAAAAGAAAGCTCAAAACATATCTATTTACATCAGCCTTTAACTGTGACTGTTGAAGCTCTCTCGCACCTGCCTACACTTGAACTACCGCGCCTTTAAAATGCATATTGCTTATTTTATACTTTAACTCTATTTGTGTTTAATTTTATGCATTTTATCTGTTCTTATGCATCTCATTTCTTTTCTATATTTTTAAATGTTCATTTATATCTGTTTCTATGTCAAACACTGCATGTACCGTAATTATCTGACTGTAAAGAAGTTTGAGCTGCATTTCTTGTATGAAAGGTGCTATACAAATAAAGTTTATTATTTTATTGTATAATTATGATGAGGTCCCTGCTTGATCAGATTCTTGAGCACTCAGATTCAATTTGTAGACACGCGGAATTTCCTGCAACGCTTGAACGCCCAATTCCATTTGAAGCATCCGAAGAGGAAACATTTCACCTGTTAAACATTTAAATCAGGTGGGTACTACGGAGCAGTGGATATGCGAGAGTTACAAATGCTTCACTACATCATTGCAGCGTGCACCCGTGTTTGTGCTGGCTTTTGAATTAAAGCCAACACCAATCCAATTAAAACTAACGCATGTGGTCTCAGCAGCCTTGTGGCCCAAGTTAATGTGGGTTGTTATGGAGACTTAAACAACTTGTTATTGTTTCCTATTTTTACCGAATCAATTTCTGTTTAATTTAAATTCTGGACATCGTGACAACCCGCCTGAGATGCTGTTGTCACCACATGCCGCAAAAACATTGTGGAACCACCAACACATACTTTACAGAACCTCTGAAATGTGGACATAGTTTGATATCTTTCCGGTAAACACAATAAGCACATTCCTACCTCTTGTATGTAACTGTACTTTGCAGACAGTCACCAGTTCCCTTATTTTCGGCACAATTTTTGAAATACACTATTTAAATCTTCTTTAAGAAAATTAAAGGGAATTCCGAAGTCGGTACGATTAATCTGTGCAGTGCCCAAGTATGTTTACATCATCGTCAGCCACATGGCAGTTTTATACACAATATAAACTTCACGTTTACGTTTTTACTCTACGTTTCAACTGTACTTTAAATGTACAGGAATTTAGTTAAATCCTATTCCTTGGTCAAATTACCATTCCTGTGTTTTATTTTAGCAGTGATGGTAACTTAAAGAAAAAAACAGGCACAAAGCTTTCTGTGATGCATTATGTACCTTAAGCATGTTTCAAGTCTTCACACTTTAATTCTACCACTGCATAATCAGAAAGCTTAGAGCTGGCTTTAGAAAAAGTTCAGCAGTAATGGAAAATATACATAGTTCCTATTGTGACCGGGTGATGTATGCAAATGGTCTGAAAACACTTGAGATCAAGAGTAGAGCATGACGTTCAAATGGAATCTGTAAATCCTCTACAATAACACTTCATAACAAGGACCAGACCGCTATGGTGCCCCAGTTCTACAAATACCGGGGCAGCATCACAGAACATGAGCTCGCTTCAAGAACATGTATAAAAAAAATGTAAAAAAAACATTTGCTCTCTTTTGAGGAAGTCAGTGGGACACGGTCATGCTTCACTCTTCTGAAATGCTCTTTTGAAACACCGGTTTCAGTTTTTTTGTATCGGGTGTCTTTCCAAAAACACAAACAAATCTGCTTTTTTTCAGAGTTGCAGCATAAATGCTGATGAGGTGAGCCCGCATGCTGCTCGGCATATTGTGCTGAGTAGTTTGTTTGTTTGTTTGCTTTCATACGTCTTTCTAAAGTGTTCTCATTAGTGAATTTCCACCTCAACTTTTTTCTTACAAACAAAAAATATCATATATCAAGAATAAACACAATGTTGTGTTTAATTATGTGCACTTTTGTGCTAGAAAATAACAACATTATATTATTGGTCATTTGAAAACTCAAAGAAATAAGAGAGATCACGAGAGAAATGATGTGAGAGTTGCGTCATGACAGAATCATTCCATTTCTTCAGAACAGCTGCTTTTGCATAATTTAAAAAGCTGTAAATCTATGATGCAGCAGGACATATAGACTGTATGTTTTTTTTTATCTGGTTTAGGTGATCTGTACTGTAATTTCTGCTGATATCCATTTGCTTCAAATGGTCAATGATTTGAGGAAAAGAAAACCAGAAATATATAAAGAGATATTAAAGATTATTTAAATAAATAAATAAAAACTTCCGTTCAATATTGTGTGTGACTGCACTTACAAGTGCAACATTTTAGTTCTTACAGGTGATGCAGGTTTACCCGAATGGAAACAGTTTATGTGTGTGTGCATCTAATCTAAGCAGTATATTTATATCCTTATAGGCAGGTATATATACTGAATATACCTGCATTGTGCTTATGCAAATGTGCAGGTATGCCATCATCCCCGTCATCCTGTACAGTGTTCTTTGACATTTCTGATCCTAAAGCATGAAGACAACCTGATGCACAGAGACAGAGAGGGAGAGCAGCTGGGTAAGCCGCACACCCAGCTGTCAATCTGCTTCAACCGTGGTGAGGAGACTAATAGATAAAAAGAAACACAACAGAGTAACAAAAGATCACATAACTCTCTGCCAAGAAGCAAGTCACTTAATTATTTCTTTACACTGCAATTCCAGTTTTTTGTTCCCCCATCTATGTCTCCCTACTAATGCATATTTTCCAGGTGTAAATTGTTTTGCTGTTTCTATTGAGGCCAGAGCACACATTAACCAGACGATGTCTAAAAGATGACTATAATAGAGCAAAGAGGGAACAGAGAGAACCAAACTGCATAAGACCATGAAATTATAGTTTAAAAAAAACAACAAAAAACATTATTGTTTTTTCCCCGTATTTCATTTTTTGTCCACTGCGAGTCTCGCTGTCTCTTTCACCTGGCTCTCTTAGTTACTGTAGTTCCTTTCTCCCTCTAACATGTCCTTTTCTCATTGTGGAAGAAAAATAGTGGAAGAACCAACCAATAAATTTTTTATTTTTTTTTAAGTCACAGTGTAGCATAATGACCCATTAAGGGCTCCCTCTGCATTCTGTTTAGTGGCAGTATTGGCTGTGAATCTCGAAGTCAATTCATTAGGCGTTGAAATAGCATCGCTTGCCATTAATGACTATTTAATGACAAAATTAATAAAACAATGGCGTTTTATCACCATCATGAGTCGTTGACACTTTGGCACTGGGGAGGAAAATGTTATTACGCGCACTGATTGGACAACACTGACAATGCAGGATTATCCATGTAAACAGGGGCCAGTGAGAGGCAACCGATATCCTAGTGAGAGTGTTGAACAGTCGTCGTTGCACCATGTGGTGCCTATACTGTTATGTATGTGGTATATTTTCAATGAATTGCCGCACATGATCCGTTCTCCCTAATCTCGCTAATTGCTCTCTATTTTCAGTGTTTTTCAAACGGTGCTGTTGTCTGTGCGAAGGAGAGGATGGTTAAGCAGGCGAGTCGTGAAGTGGGTCAGAGGCAGTCTCTCTGTTCTTGTGCACAACCCCCAAAAACAATGGAGCACTGTACGCCAACTCCCCGAGATAATTGCGATACAATGAAGTTACATACATGAGATGACAGAAGCGATGAGGGACACGTGGATGCACCAATACTTCTCTGCAGAGATGTAGAAATGATTGGCATTGACGAATAAAAGCTGGGACAATCCAGGGCGCTGTACAAAAAAGTCATGAACGGGGTTATGAATCATTCCCACTGATTCATTATCATTTGAGAACCAAATAATGAAGAGATGAGGAAATTTAAAAAGAAAGAAAAGAGAAGAAAAGTGGTGCATTGGTTGAGGATGTGATGAGGGACCTGCTGTGAGCACATGCATGTGTCTCACCGGCCGGATGGATGAAGAGATGATAATCTTTGGTTGAAGCAATATTACTAGCTTGTTTACACACACCCTGTTGAACTAAGCCCTGATGGCACCAGAGGTTTTTTTCTGTTGAAATTTTGATTCTGGATTCAGGATATTAGTCAGACGAGCAGTGCAGCGTAGCGCCTGCTGAGTTTCTGGTTCTCATCTGTTCCTCAGATCCCTTACAGCACAGTTCTGGATGAAAATACACTGCAGAGCATGAAGACGATTATGATGGCATGTACTAGATTGCACACAGGGAATCCAGTGTCGTGTTCCAAATTACATACTTCCCTTAGTACACTAACAAATAGTGCTCTGACATGTTAGGACTCTGACTTTGTGTAGTGCAGGAATTTTAACAGACTAGCGTTGTTTCAAATCGCACACGACCGTTCTGCACCGACTGGAAATGACCTCAGCGTGTGAACACATCACCCACCAAAATATCTGCAGCTTTAATTATTTGACCCATAAATTAACATGTTTTTGTGCCCTCTGTTTAACACTCAATAAACACACTGATTCTTCTGCCCAGCAGCATTAGTGAAAAATAAACACTTTTGTAAGGTGTTCAGGAACAGCTGCAGCTTCCTCAGACACCTTCATTTAAAAATTCTTTACGTTGGTGGTCCCGCGTTTTAGACTTCTTGCTTGGACTGTTTTGAGTGCATCATCCTGGTACTTGTAGTGCACTGCACCCCAGTGCTCCAATATCCAGACTACCATACTATTTAGTATGCTAGAAAAAGATTTAATATGTCCCAATACATAGTATGTTAAACGAAGGATGCCAAAAGTACCAGGACGTCCTACTTCATCCGGTCGTATTTTGCAGTATGCAGGCCAGCATGTTAAATCGAGCTGTTCTGACCCACAATCCTTTGCGTGGCAGAAGATACGTCACATCGACTGAGCCGCCGAGACAATTGGGTGCGCTAACGATTTTCGCGCTACGGATGGCGACAGATATAATCAAGAGGGTCAAAGTTCAAGGCGCATGTAGTATGTACAGTTCTGTACATACTACATGCAACAGTACATACTTTTCAAGGGTAAATGCAGTAGGTACTAAAAGTAAAAAGAAATAGTGTGTGATTTGGAACGCAGGGCGTGTTTCTGAACTTGACAGTGGAAACGCACTTCTGCACTCAAAATAGTGAGCGTTGGTACACAAGTACACCCTTTAAAACACAGCACAGGAGTCGTACTGGTGATAAATGTAGCACCATGATGGCTTCCATTTGTAGTATCCATGTCACAGCACAAATAGAGTATGCTGTTAAGATAAAGACTCTTGGCTCGTACAGAGAATCTTACATGTCACACTGCAGAGCTCTTCCACATATCCACATATAACATGCTCCCCGGTGCATTTGCACTTCCCACACAGTTTCCATCACCTGTCCTGTTGATGGAAATGTTTCCCAAATGCTCTTTGCTGTGTGTTTGTTTTATCATTTCAACACCACTGCGTATAAACTGTAATCATGGCATTTGTGGTGTGTAGCATAGATGCTGTAAGGTTGCAATTAAACATACTTAGTACAAGGAACACACAGCAACATCCCCTAAATTGCACAATTAACCTGATAATGGCATGCTGCGACTAAATAAGTTCCAACAGCCTCAGCTTTAAAAAAAAATTTTTTTTAAAAAGGTAAAAAGCATATCCTTATCTTGAAGACTATGCCTGGCTGGATAAACACAAAGCACCCACAAAAGCACAGTTCAATAATTAGATCAATTAAGCCAGTGGGTAATCAGATGCAGAAAGAGAAAACTCACAAAAGCTTCCTTTCAGGATGTGAGATGAAGGAGCCAAGTGAACCTGCAGCACACATTATGCTGATTGAAGGGCAGCCTAATGGGGACTCGTTTGTGGGTAATACACACACACACACACACACACACACACACACACACACACACACACACACACACACACACACACACACACACACACACACACACACTGTCTCAGAACCTGGGAAGTGCATGGTAGGAGATGAGCACAATCTTGCTTGTCTGGTGAGAAAACCACAACTAAAAGCCCAGACAAGACATTAGACTCTACTGCACTGATTATCACACAGCAAAAGTCAATCAACCTCATTTAAACCCATTTCCTGCTCTTATCAAAGTAGCACAGTCAATCTCTATAATAACACAGCTCTCTATCTCTTGCCATGTCTCCATCTCTACTCATATTGGCCTCTGAATCACTCTATTTTCTCTCTTCTTCTGGCCACATTATATGGACATGAGGTTTATTTCTTGAGGCACTCGTACACAGACATAAGAGCAGAGGCCTCATTAAGGTATTTAAAAAAAAAAAAACTGCCTGTCTTTAAACATATTAAGGCTGACATCAAGCTGCCTCCTCGGAAGAAGGATAAAGGCAAGATCATTACTGCTCAGTATGCTAAACTTACCAAAGCTATGTTTCCATCTGCCTCTCCTCCTGACACAAAGTATGCCAACACTGGAGACAGTCAATAGCACAAACTGTGACTTATACAATGAGCCCATGTTTGCTACAGCTGGGTATTATTCCTTGAGCATCTTCCACTTACAGGCATTCTGTTGCCTTTTGATCTCTCAAGATGGAAAGAATGAGCTGAGTAGGAGCTCTCCGTGGTGCTGAACTATTTCCAGCTGAACGGCTGCCCTCGGGCCACGGCAACCAAAAATATGCACCGACAGTATGAGGCGGTGCAATCCGTGCTGCAACAACATCGCTTGGACACAGAAAGCTGGCACCGGCTAAAACCCCTTTTATAGTTCAAGTCGATGTTGGTTAGATGGAAATCAATTTATTCCTTTTTGCTGGTAAAATATTATTATTGCAGCTGATTTTGGATGCAATCATGAATTTATATTTTTAAAGCTATTTTAGTCATTTTTCTCTTTTTGCCAAGAATGTGCATTTCCCCTTGCAGTGTATGAAACCAAAAGTGGCTCGAGAGCTTATTTAATCTTGCAGTTCATCGAACAGTTTAATTATAAATGTATTTCAAGTAGGGCTGCACGATTAATCGTATGTAAAACGCAATCTCGAGCTTTACCTCTGTGTTATCTAATTTCTAAGTGACAATTCTGAAGCATTTTCATTAGAACTGCATTAGAACACGCACAGAAAAATAGTTATTCAAACATCTTCAAAGTCAAAGACAAGAGCTGAAATTGATTGTTTTTATGTTCAGAGTGAGATCCATGAAGCTGCTGCATTTAAGATAAAAAACAAGAGCGTCCCTTTCGGTTGTTAAAAATGTATCCTATACGAGGCGCCATCATTTTTCTGTGGCGTTTCGTTCTGTATCTGGTAAATCAGTGCATTAAACATTCATATTGAAAAAAAAATTATGAGTGAGAATCTTGATCTCAATTCCAAGCAAGGAAATTGCATCTCCTGGAAACACGTAACCCCCCCCCCCCAAAAAAAAAAAAAAAAAAAAAAAAAAAAAAAAAAAAAACACATGTACCTGTGTGTGTCTGTGTCTCAGCTGTGACATTAACCAAAGTTATTTAGTCCTCAAACCGCAGGTGACAGACACGTGCTAAAAACTCTGCAGAGTCTGAAGGCCACATCCTATTCACCAACTTCAAATTGAACCGTCTTGTTCAAATCAGCGCGACACACCGAGAGAACACCGCATATGAACTGTATTTTACATTCACTGTCGTCTTTGCTGACATTCTGTAATGTAGAGGTAAATCTCTGCCAGACTCTTTATATTTGGTTCAATGTACACACGGCTTTCGCTGAGCATAACTCTGTACGCATGTGGATATGAGCGGGAGCGTATACAGATTGCCTCATTGGCTTCAGCGTGGGGTTAATGAGAGTTCAGAAGAAAATATACAACGAGAGAACATTTAGAGGTCAGTGGGTGTCAAGAAACAGACTCGAACATTAACTTTCCCGCTGACGGCATTAAACACACAAAGTGAACTCATTTGCACGGGAACCTACAGTACATGTACGCCAAAATGTCCAAGCATGGAGATGGGGGAGATGCCCGTGAAAGCACTTGCAGCAGAGCTGATCAACTTTCGCAGCAGGAGGCAAGTTGCATTTCACACCCAATTAAGAAGACTAGTTCACAGGAGTCCATTTGTGTGCGCACATGTGCTTATGAGTGTCTGTCAATGTGTAATTAAGTGTGCGCAACTGGAAAAACTCAACAGCATACTCCTGCTCGCAATTTTTAAGCACAGTGTTTAATTACAAAACCATTCAAAAGTCCACATGATCCATCCTGCCAGCCATCCGTCCGCCCTTTTTCATTTCATTAAAAAACATAGTATTGCAATGCATGTGTCATTTCATAATTAGACCTTTCTCATTAATAACTCATTTACACTGCAATTCTGTAATTTTCTCTTAAAATATCCCCCAAATAGACAGTCCGCAGTGTGTTTCGCTTCAAACCACTCAAAACCACATTAACATCCGATATCAGCGGTGAAATAAATCCCAAATGAACACAGAGGTAATTATGAAAATGTGTATTTACAAAACTTATATTTTTCATGACGGCAACTCACTTCTGCTTTTTTTTTTTTTTTTTTTTTTTTAATGTAATTTTCAAAACAAGCTCTCCTTGCTATTTCAAGATGCAAGGGGTTGGATAGTTGATATTCAGAGTGAGCTGAACAGAGAAGCTAAACATGTTTAAAAAGTGGACTGCTTAAACTGCTGTAACCAGCTCCTGGAACACGCTCACTACTCCCCTAAAAACTGGCCGCTTGAGCAAACATTAGAAAGAGTTGTTGAAAAGTGCAAAGAGACCAAAAGAAATGGATCGAACGTATTGAGCTGGTGTGGAGAATGACACAGAACATGCTGCATCCAAAGAAGAGTAAACATTCCTCAACATTTCAGAGCTATATTTGAAACTCCACTGTGCCCACATACAACCAAACAGATTTTTAAAATGTATTGCCATTACTGTTGCTCTATCCACCAACACATGCAACACGTATGAAGTGCAATTTGTAGCACCATTATATCGTGCTCTAGTGATGCTATTGTTGTTGAAGCGGTTTTGTGTAATCTCTGACAGATTTCTCCCCGTAAACCTCCTGATACGAACTCCAGAAATACACCACCGCTGTTGGAGTCAAATGAAATCAACTCTAATTGCAAACAAAGAAAATCATGGACAGAGAGGCTACTTTTAAAATCAAACCGCCCAGGTGCACCTTCTTTTCACACAATGTTAATGTGACCCTGACACAGTACCTACTAGTGGACGGATGAGTGTATTACACTCTTTGCCATGAAAACGAGCTGCCTCAAATTTCAAGTCAGTGATGTCACAGTGCAACCCAGTATCAAGGCAAAGCGTGAAATAGACACGCCGGTCCACTACAGCTAAATGCGAGATAGCCACGCTTTCACCTGTCTGGGCGGGAAAGTTACATGTTTTGCAAGCATGAAACTTTCAGGCCCGCAACAGAGGTTTTGAGACCAAGTACAATTGTCTATTTCATGCTTTGCCATCATACCAGGTTGCACAGTGTGTTGACCACACCCGGAAGTACACTTCTACATGCATGCAACAAAATGAGAATCTAAACCCCTTGATATCTGCAGACAAAGAGACTTTGAGTTTGTAAACTTATTCTTACATATTTATGAAGTGCTTGCACTTGTGGGACCCTGACTTAATTGCAGCTTTTTGTCTTAATAAGGATTACACAACTCCTGCATTTTAGCTCATAGCTTATTTTCATCCTGGGCAAAAAGCAGCTAAATAATGGCTGCCCCAAGGCCAAGTTGCTGCGACTGACGCCTTAAATTAAAATCGCCCGCTCCTCTGTCTATCACACCCTCCTTTAGAGCATCTGTTGTCAGGGCAGATTTTCATAGCATTAAGTTCACTTGTCTTTCCCACTTTAAAACAACACTGAGAAACAAAATGCATTACATACACACAATGCATACGAGCGTGTGGAGTCATAGATACACAGTCTCTCAATCTGAAGCAAAGAAACCCACAGTGACACGCATTCATAACAATATATGATCACACTTAGATTATTGTTTTTCTGCATGCAACTCACACTGCATTGACCAAAATATTGATTGATTCTTCTGCTCCGTTTGAGATTCACTGACTTTGTTTGTTTTCATCTCTATCAGGACCTATTAAGAAAAAAAATTTGAAAAAGCTGGAGCTTCTTTGTGGTTTCTTCCTTTTTGAAGGCAGGGGAATATTCAAAGCAGCTCAGCACTCTGCCTGCTTTTCAAATCCAGGAGGCAGGATGATCGGATAAGTATTCACTGCACATCACCATCCCTGAATGGCCTTGTCTACCTTTGCTCTCAGCACTCTGTGCTCACTCACTGATATCCATGCATAGCGTCTCTAATGGATGCAATGGACTCGGCGAAGAGAGGGAGAGGACGAGGCTTGGTAGCTCTCATTGGCTGAGGATACACGTGTTGAAGTTGGACCTAAATGAAATGTTAAATGTTTTTCACCCCACTCTTATGCATTGACACAATGGGCAGGAGAAATCCAGGGACAAATTCTGGCCACCATCTCTGTCACTCACTCTCTGGGCTTCTCTCGTGCCCGCACCACTACGTTTCCCATTGTACCAAATGGGCACCCATTGAACCGCTGCACAATGCAATGGGGAATTAAATCCTGGGATCCCCTCTGTTCGGTAATCACCATAATAAATTGAGCAAATCCAATCAAATCTACAGTATTTCCCATATCGGTGTGAGAATGGATGTGAAGGAACAGGCAGGCTCCAGCTTCAGGTACTGAGAATTGATTAAAGGCTTCTCACAGTTGACAAATAAACTCAAGGGCAATTATGAGAAGCAGGAGGAGAGAAAATCACAAAGGATAAGTGTATCTGTGGGTTTGTGGAGGCATGTGACTGAATGTGTGTGAGAGAGGGAAATTGTAGGGGGGCTGTATGGACTGTGACTTCCATGCAGCCCAGCAGCAAGTGTCCATAGAGCCGTCTAGCAGTGCGTTAATCTGGCAGCTCTTAATGGCAGAGGCAGGCAACGAGCAACAGCTCCGCACTCCCACATCAATTCCACAAGTGCAGGCCTCTCCAGCAGCCAAATGGGCCATGGCTCGGAGCTAGTGGAGCCTCTGTGTTTGTGCAAGTGTTCCTATGCTTATGAGCATCTCATGCCCCCCCCCCCCCCCCCCCCCCACAAAAAAAAAAACAAAGAGGCGAGGAGAATGGTCTGCAGCGAGGTCATTTTGTAAAATCCCTGCAAAAAGCTCTCTTTTTGTCACGAGGCTGCTTCCCAGGCTGAGATTTGTGTGCACTGTCGTTGTGAGAATTTATGGTTATAGTTAGAATAATCATTAGGTCAGCTATGGCTGCTCCTCAGCACCAAGTGACAGCAAAACAAACAGCACTGGAGGCAGATAGCGCTGTGTACTCAGTGCCCTTGCATCTTAACTGAACAGCTACAAGATTAAAGGACAGGATAAATATAATAAAGTCGCCGACAAACTATTTGATGCTGCTGATTAAAATAATGACACACTCCAAATGAAGGTGTCTCAACAGCTACTTTTATCTGCATGTTGTGGGTCTTGCTGGAATAAATGAGTCTCCCCTCTAAAAACAAGTGTTACAGAGTAAACCCAGGCAATTTAAATGCCTATTACGCAAGGCCATTCATTATACCACAAGCAGCAGGCCTGGCGTTATTTCTCTACTTCTTTATTTTCATTTACATAACAATCTTGGAGTCATTTTTTTGTGTTATCCCATGAATTTGTCCGGCCTTCATTAATTTGAGTCTCTGTGCACTAGTTAAGGATTAGGATTTGGGGTAAAATGTAAAATGAGGGATGAAGGTATAGAATTAGGGCTCATTGTGCTTGTGTAGTTGGTGTTTGTGAACGAGAGAAAATGAGAAAAGCCACTTAAGGCAACATGCAGAGGTACTTGCATTATCCCCACAATGACAGTTGCACCCACACAGTAACCAACAACTAGACAGAGAGACACAAATACACACCAGACTCTCTGTGCTCCCGGTATTTCCGAGCAGTTCCCTTTTAAGCTAACCTGCAGAAGTAATCAGAAATGCAATAAATGCTATTAAGAATGCACAAGAATGGCACGAAGCAACAACATTTTTCAATTAGCCATCTCTCTCCTCTGTGGTGCGGGACAACTGCCAAGCCGGGACAACGGCCACACAATGCATTTCCACCCGCAGCAGTCTGCCTCCACAGAGCATACCTTCTCTAAACAACTGGCTGGCTCCGATGTAAAACATTCTCCAATTAGGTTTTTTTCCCCGTATGTCCCCCTTGTTCACTGATTGGCCATTGTACCAAACACAATGGTGGAAATAACATGTTTGTGTCCACAGTAATGTCATAAAGCTTGCATTGATTTGTGAATCAATACACACTTAAGTCAGGGTTTCATTTCCTTGAAGGATGTAAACATATGTGTACCTGTTTAATTTCAGCTTAGTGTGTGACGGTCGTTTGTCTCCTCTGCTCTCTGCCCAAAATAAATATATAAGCGGAAATAAGTCGACGCCAAACTTTGGACCAAAATATTGTAGCTTTGTCGATGATCAGGATAGCCGTCCTGGCCGGAGCAGCAGCTCTCACAGCTGCACCCCAAACGTAATGCTTAAGGAGAAAATGTTACATTTATGGTGACATATAAAGTTATAAAACAAATTTTGTTGATATTGGATGTCATTGAAATCAATAATCAAATCTTCATTATTTTATGTGTTTAAGAATACTGTTATTGCAAAAATACCAAACATATTTTGTTTATAAAAATGTATTCTTATTTTATCACTGCACTCTATTGGGATTTTGTTAAACCATGCCAGCAGCATGACTTGTGGGACGACAACATCAATCCGCTGCTCAATCGGTTGACTGCTATGAAAACCTGTACAGTCCTGTAATGACTCCTTCTGATATTGGTCATCTTTCTTTTTTTGTCGTGCCACCAGGAGGTTGTATTTTTCTTATTTTTCTTTTTTTATTGGCATGTCTTGGGGTGTCTCAGGTGTGTCAAAATTGAATTGGTTTATGACCAAATACCTGCAAGACTTACGTCATTCCCATAAATCTCAGCAGTACTTTGTCGGTTTAGAACTAATTGTGAGCAGGCTAATACACGAAACTAAGACGTGAACATGATAAATATTACATTATAAACATTTGCACTCTACCTCTTGGTCTTCTCACTACAAAACTGTTAAAATAATTTGTTTAATCTTATCTTTCTAAACTAATCAGAGTGTCACTTTGTCCTGCTCTATTTTTGGTGAGAAGGAGTTCCTAATCAAAGTTTGACCAAAGGGTTCAGTTTCAGTGCTCTGGAGCCGCTTTGATCAGCCTGATTGGAACATGTTCAAGGCAGCTGCACATGGAGGGCCTGCACAGACCCAGAGGAATATGCATCATCTGTCACTAGTTCCATCTGCAAGCAGGGGCATGATGTTGTGATCACAAAATTGGCATTACCAAACCAAAGGCCCTGGCTCAATGCAGAAAGTCGGATCCCTCCTGAAAACCTGGGAATGGCACACATTTACATCTGTTGACAACGCAGCAATAGGGACAATCTTTCCAGCTTCCTCAAAATAATTTAGGGTATTTGTTGGAATTAAAATAGAGGATATTATCACCAAAGAAGATACAGTCACCACAAAGTTAGTAAAAGTGGCAGAAAACTGTGCTCAAGGTGAGCTAAATGTTGTACCATTGAGACCCGTCGCATTAAATGTGCAGGCTCCCTGAGCACATAACTGTGTCCTGCTGTGAGATTTTTCAAATGCCTTTGAGAACATTGTGAAAATTTGGTCCCCTAAACGAATTAAATCCACCTTTATGCCAACAAAAAAAAATCTTTAATTTTAACCCAAGGCCTTTAAAGTCTGTGGAGGCAGAGTGCAGGTTTAAATCCCAGAGGATGTGCCTCAGACAATCTCTCTCTGGGTCGAGCACTTCTCTTTTACTGTGAAAATAATCATTAATGCCTCTACGTCTAGAGGAGACTAAGGAAACCTGCTTCATGCTCAATGATCATGACCATGTTCGGGTTTAGAAACTGCTTCACACAGAAAGGACCTGCATTTGGTTGGGAAACCTGCACAGCTCATTGAAGGAGGAAGTCAATTCATTATCAAAGACATCTATACTATCCTACCGACTAGTCCTCTACTGCCTCTTTCTCCCTCTGTCTGAACGAATGTGACACATCATACCAGGACTTTCATGTTTTAAAAAACAGTTACTTTTCACAAGATGTCAGACAAGTCAAGAGCTATGAGGTGTGATCAAAAAGTTCCAAGACTGCATCTATAACAACCAAAAACTGCATCTGATTTAAATCTGCCTGCCATCCCCTTCAAAGCAGTCTCCTTGTGCAGGGATGAACCGTTCTGAGCAGCGCTGCCATGCTTGGGGCGCTCCCTTCAAGTCCCGGTCTTTAAGCGCGTCAAGTACCATCTGTGATTAGTGCTGGATCACCTCCACAGTGTCCAAACGGCAACCCTGTAGCTAGAACTTTATTTTGGACGAACAAGAAAGAAGTTACAGGAAGTCCAGTCCAGAGAGGGGGACGAGTGCGGGGGGACAGTTGTGTTGTTGTGGGTGAAAAAACAAGTGCGTTTTCAAAGTGCCGTGAGCTGATGCTTTGTTGTGTTTGAGAACCTATTTGCCAATCGCGTCACAGTTCAGGTCATTTGCGCCAAATATCTTCCTTTAGACACCTCAGAACATCACGGTGGAACTTGGCGTTGACAGTCTGAACTTGGAGGATGAGTTCAAGGTGCACAATCATATGAATTTTAAAAGGAAACTACCAACGTGCTCTTGGTTGCGCTCCTGAATTAATTAGTTGATTGTTGGAAGCTATCTTCAGCATTTCAAGGATCTCTGTTGCCAATTTATTAAGTCTGACTCAATTTGATTCGGCTTTCTGCTCAAATCTATGATGAAATTGTAAATGTGCACGCACCCTTGGTCACAAAATAAATTTCTGACACAAGGGCTGATGTCGTTCAAGCAACGTAACTTGGAAAACTCACTGACCAAAGTTATTGCTTTTCCATGCAGCAGCTCCATTCATGTGCAACAGGAACTCTCCAAATTTGTTGGACGCACCCCCAACTTCTCAAATATTTTTGACTTTAGTACCAGGTTTACAGCATTGATCAATTATTTCCCAACTGGGATATGGCCAACCAAAGAAAACAGCAGCAACATATTTAAAATGATGTGTGATGTTACTTATACATTACTCATATATTCTTGCATAACTATCAGCATTCTGGATTTTGCAGTTTCATTGATTGAATATGGTGGAAACCTTTTTTTGTCACTATAAATACACAGTAACTTCAGACAAGGCCTAAAAATATGTGCTTAAATAATATAGATTCCTTCATGGGGTACAGGATGATTGTGTTGTGTTTTAGAGGCAGCTTTGGGAGGTTTCAGAACATCAACGTTTTTGACACGAGCACCCAGAAGTGGAATTTAGAGAAATTACTGAAAGCACTACTCATCTGTGTGATCAGTAATAATTAATGTACTGACTAAAAGTTGAGGAGAGCACAGAAAGCACTTTAATACATTTATGACTTCCTGACAGAATTAGATGTCAGCACAAATGACAGTGCTTAATATTTAATGTAATGACATAACCATGAAAGGAATTATTGTATCAACCTTCTGCCCAAATATTTTGCTGGATTATCTAAATGATAACGGTAATTAAGTACTTCTAAAACCAAATAAATGAACTTAAATGTTAATGGATGAACAATGGTTTTGATTCAACTTTGCACTAATATATGTAATGTATGTTTTACAACTGTAATGGTGGAGATATAAATCATTTTTGTTTACAGTTCCTTATTTTTTATGAACATTTGAAGGAAATGAATTGATTTGTGAACCCTTGTCATCTAAGAGAACTTGTACCAGATTTGGGTGTTTTAAAAGTGAAGTACTTTTTATGGCTGTGGTCAGAAAAAAGTTATATCAATATCCAATCTTCCTGCCTAACTTGGTAATGGGTTTAATGGTAATATTCTCAGGTGATTCAACAGAGCAGGGTAAAAAAAAAAAAAAAAAAACATAGGAAAGAAAAATGAAAGAAATTAATTGAAAGAACAAAGGAAAGATAGAACGTAGAAGAAGTAGGGGAAATAAGGGGCGAGCAAGTCAAACTGCCAAGAGTTGTTAGAAAGAACATGTTGGAAAGAATAGCATAAAAGCGCTCAATATGTTTATATTTATGTTTAATATCATTACTTTGATATCATTTATTTTTAAAGCTTTAAAGTAAATTGACAGACATCTCTGGAACTCTACCTTTTTGGTATTTTTGATAATTTACAGAATCCTGTGCAATTCTGACAAGCGCAGATACTTGATGCTCGTTGCACCAAAGCTTCCTCTGGGTTTCTTTTTTTTCTTTATCACTTTGCATCATCTGTAATTTCTGACACACATCAGACCCACGGTTGTGGAAGAGCCCCCACCTGCTCACACGGTTCATTCAGCCCCCGCAGTGCAGGGCTCGACCCTCTCAAACCCGCTGGAATAATCAAATAATCTGAGCTTGATTGGCTCCGGCTGACGGTTGACAGTTCTGATTGTGAATAATAAGAGTTTAAGCTGCTGCAAATCCAAAATGAATCATAATTTTCTAGCTGGCGGCACATTAAATTGCCGCTTAAAAAATGTTACAGGATCAATTAAAATTACATAAGTTCAAAATAATATTGGAACCACCTGAAATCTTACGTGAGTGCATTTAAAACCAAGTACCTTGTCTTTAAATAATAGACTATATATTTACATATAAATTACATTGACTCAATAAATGCTCATCGTGTGGGCGTTGTTTGTTGCTTGTTTGTGATTCGAGGAAGACTCCATCATCTGTCATTCGGCGTACGTACCCAATTCTTTGTGGCAGCATGGCGACATACAGACACAGAACCACCTGTGATGCATAACGTTCATTAGGCATGAATAAAAAAAATACACCTATTAGGCATGTTCTTTGCTCTAAGCACAGGTCATCAGAGTTGTCAAAGAGCTACTCACAGCAGTCAGCCTCTGAACAATGAACACATGCTGTCATGCCATGGTTTTTCATTGATGGTAAATAGGGCAGTTCTAAAGCTTCATTTTATTTTTTGAAACTGATTATGTTGAAGGACCAGTCTGATCCAAGTCCCGCTGTTCTTTTATACTGCATTTGAAAAAACTAGTCTATGCGTGATCGAACAAATTACATATGGCTGTATAAAAATACATTTCATTTCAATTTCAAAGTGTTAAACAACAAATCTTAAATTTTGACATTTTATTTAACTTTTTTCAAACAATCTTTTGGCCTCATATTTGTCTGACTCTGCAGTAACTGGAGGTTTCTCTGCATGCAACCAGCAAGACAAAATCCACAAACAGAATGAGTCACTCAGTGAACGCTGGTTAATTGTAGTGGTTGAGGAGGGTTTCAATGTGCGTCATTTACGGAACATCGCTGCACTGTAACATCCAGCGGTAAATTGCATGGGAGGCATTGAGCATTTAAGTGTAGCAAAAGAAAACAACCTGGGTTAGACTCTCCCCATCGGAACTGCATGAAAACCAAATATTTATATCATAATGGAATTTTCTTATTCTTACAATGGATCTATTCATTTGGTATCCAAAACCGTTCCGTACCGTACCAATCAGGAACGAGTAACGAATTCAAGGGACCAGTAATGATATATAAAATTCTACAACAATACCCAGTCGTACCCTTACAGATGTCCCTCAATAGTATATTGTGTTCAAACCAAAACCAGAATAGATACTATTATATGTTGTACTGATTGTACACTCTTTTGAGTCAAGTTTTAAATTTGTGGTTATCCAGTTTAAAACACGTAAGCAACATAAAAAAAAACAAAGGTTCAAGATTCAAACTTCAGATGATTCAATTATATTTTCAACCATTGAACATTTCACACCTTATAAAAGATATAGATATATACATATACATAAGCCTTCCACTTAATCAAATGTATATATATAGTTTTAGTAGCGCCAACAAAAAAAATTTATATACATAGAAAAATATGTAAGAAATGGATATGTCCTCTCTGCGGTTGAACGTTTAACCACAAAATGAGAAATGTGTGCTCGCTCGTAACCAAACTCATACATGTCCATGGTTTTCTAATGTAATGTCAGGTTTACACAGATAAATTACAGACTGCAGGTGAGTTCAGATCTTCCTTCAGAACAGCGGACCTGCTTTCAGAATTCCAATGAGGCCATTACAATCTTCACCCATCCTGTTTTATATCCTCATATGCATATGATTTTTTTTTCTTACTTTCATCTTACCGCTCTCCTCTCCTTCTCTTTGTCCTCTCCCATGTGACGTCCTTTTCATTTCCTCGTGTCTTTCCCTAATGACTCCACATCTTTTATTTCTCTTTTTTTGCCACTTTTTTCTTTCCTTCTTTTCATTTCACATCCTCTCCTCTCTCCTTTGACCCTGCTTCATCACAACCCTCTGATGTCTATCAAAGTCAAGATAATGAGTGGTAATATTTCCAGCGTAAATTCTCCCATAGGCTGACCCCGTCAGGCCTCTTATTCCTGCATCTGGCTTTTTTAGGATCAGAAACTACTATGTTGGCACTGAAAGCAACGATAATGGAAATTTAAAAATGTCTGCGTAATAGTGGATGTTGTGTTTTGCTGAAAGTACGCATTAGCTCGAGGTGAAGCAGAGCAGATTATTACTTCAGAATCATAAATGATTGCTAACATCAAATAGCAAAATTGTTTCCAGTGGGATCTGTGGAGCCAAGCTTAAAGAGGAGATGAACCGCTGAAAAATATGACTGTGGCTTGTTTCTTTTTTTTACCTGATACGGCACTGCAGTCAAACAAACCACAGCCATATTGTTTAGTGGTCTAGCTCTACTTTAAGTCTCCTTCACACTCTTTCTTCCTGCTCTCACTTCCCTTCTTTTCTGTGCCCTACCCTCACAGAGTTTTCCACTCCAGCTCTCCTCGTCTCCCTCTCTTTGTCCTCCATTTACTCCCCTGTCCACCAAGTTCACTTATCCCCCACCCGTCTGCCTGCTGTGCTTCCTCCCCCTGCCGTACACCTCCTTGAAATATGACTTTATGGAGGAATTTGTGGAACCTTGGTGCAGTGACGAGGCTAATGACAGGCAATTACCAAGATGCAGAACTCACTAATGGACTTTTACCATCGTTTGTCTCCTGCTGATCTCGCCGCACTCCTCCTTTTATGGCGAGGCGATTGAGAATGGGACCGCTGAGAGGGTGAGCCGCAAGAAACTTTTGTGTAACTAAAATCAGAACATCAAGTGATTCATCAAAAGTCAAGTACTTTAACAATATAAATGATTATGGCGTCAATCAAAGGCTTAAGGCAACCTATGATATTCACTCTCCAATCAGAAAGCCATCTCACATTAAGAAGGATAAAAGCAAATCTTGACAATGGAGCCATGGAATTACATGAAATAGCAGCAGTAGCTTAAATTGTGAAGCCCCGGGCTGGGGTGTATTTCATTTTACAATGGCCAGTGAACAGCAGTTACAGGAGTACCGGTTTAGATAACCCCTGAAATTACAGACTTTTAATTACAGAGAATGACTTCAAATAACTTAATACAATAGTTACATTTAGAAGCACTGGCCCATACCAGTGTCAAGTATATTTAAATGTTCAAATATCACATACAGTTCCTTATTAGGCTTTCTAGACTCACATCGGTGATGGTTATATCAGGCAAAATTCAAGGAAAAACCAAAAAACCCTCATAAACCCATAAACACAAAGGGAAAACTGCACGGGAGAGAGAAATCATAGAGGCAATTCTTTGAGGGTTCAGTCGCACCATATGTGGCAGAAAATCAATCACAAAAATGAAAAGAACACTGTAACAACAATTATAGCAACAGCAGGGGGATTCTCTTTGAAGTCCAACTGTAGGATTAATACAAATAAAAAACTGAAATATCATGACTTCTATTATGAATCCAATAGCGGCATTTAAAAATGTATTGAAACCGTAAGAAGGTACGGACAGCTTAATTGGAACCATTTCCTCAAGTCAGTTTCATGAAGGATGAGAGAAACATATGGAACAATACATTACAACGATGGCTATTGTTGGAGCTTTAGAATGTGTTTTGATCAACTTCAAATCTGGAGATTTAAAATGAGCCAGCTTTTTTAAAAACAGATGGGCGTCAGAGCAGGAAAGGACGGTCTGTATATCCTGAGGATTTCGTCGGAGATCTTAATAAAACAAGGATGCCTTCCAACTGATGAGTCATGAGTTACAGTACTGTAGGAAGTATCTATAATATGAAAGCAATACACATGAATGTCAAGTATGTTCAGTGTTAAATTACTCTAATAACTCTGAGACATGTTATTATACCTTATTTGGTTAATGTAGCAATATTATACGAGGCTTATATTTAGTTTGAGCACCCCAAAATTGATTAAAAGAAAAGCAATACACGAATCGAACACTGCTGAGGTGATGTTGATGTAATGTTACTTTCCGTCAGCAACTGGTGCCAAAATTAAGACCATTTCCTGGAACGTTTTAGCATCTTTCAGCTCATTGTTTTGGTGCTACAGCCCAAAACGTAGTTGTTTTGCCAACTATCACTGCTCTCATCTACCGTGTTTGTAGCAGGAAGCAAACAGTACAGTACAGATGTTGGGCACTCATTTGCCGGATCACTCTATGTACTTTGTAACATGACCTCAGTTGTACGACCTCTTTCTTCAACCCGATAAGTGAACTGCTTTGAAAATATAGTCATGTGATCCACAGTTAATGTGAAAATATAACTTTTTATATTACAGTACCTAATATGTTTTACTTACATTTTGTGCAAATGTGTATTGAGAGTTGTACAGAGAGTCTTGCTGTTGCTGAAAAAATACAGTCCTTACTGATGAGAACACAGGGTGTCTGGTTAATGGTGTGGATTAGAATTCCTTCCAGGGGACTTTACTTTTTCTATGACATTGATTTGTATTCTCCGTACGCCTGTCCTACCTATTCAGAGCAGCTGGTTTGTTCCACCACACAGTGAAGGTGAGGAGTTGACGTCTGACATCTCATGATAACCAGCCTACGTCTACGTCTACATGATAACCAGCCTACGTCTACTGCTGTGTTTCAATTATAAAGTTTCCTGGTTCCATATTGATGGTGGAGAAGGACATTATTTCTACTGACTCCCACACACCCTAAGCACAGAGCTGGCCTTGAGAGAGCAACAATGACTGCCATAACTCTTTGTCAAGCATATTGACTGGCAAACCTCTGGAAGGAATCTCCATTAAAAAATGGATGGCTGTGTTGTTCTTCTCACCCCGTCCTGCCATTGTTATACCAGGTACATTAAGTGAGTCAACAGGCAGTGGAAAATCACTCATGCACAAACTGTTTCTAACTGCAACCTTGCTCCTCAGAGGAAAATATATCAGGAGAGGAATGATGTTGAACATTGATCCTGTGCTGTGCCTCCAGTCTATCCTCTTATTGTGACAGGATGTGACAACATAATGTAGGACCGCAGCTCGTGACAGAGCAGGAGGCACATATCATAAATCAAATTCAAGTAGAGGTTGTTAGTGAAAGTCACAAGATTAGAGTGAGCAGGATAGAAAGAGACCAGAGACCAGAGATCGGGGGAGGATTTTTGTTTGACAGTGTGTTTCAAATGTAGAGAAAGAGAGTGTAAATGATGATAGAAAAACATCATGAGTTATAGTACTCTAGGAGCTATATGTAATATGCTAGCAACATTTGAAATACAAGACGGTTAAGTATTGAAAGTATTTTCAGTTCAATGTTAAACCCCATTGAAACACCTCATGTAATAACACAACCCGGTATCACAGCAAAGCGTGGAATAGACACGCCTGTCCACTACAGCAAAATGTGAGCTTTTTCTGTTTTCCTGTAGTCAATAAAAAATGAAACCTACTGCATGCTTTGAGGTGATGTGATTTACTGGAAAATTAAACTTATCACAAAAACACATGGTTGGGGTTAGGAAATAACCACATGGTTGGGGTTAGTGACAAACAACAGTTGGGGTTCCGAAAAATAACATTGTTGGGGTTAGGAAACAAAACAAAACACAAGTACAACGTTGTAACCTCCTGGATTCAAACATCATAGTATTGTATGGCAGTCTGTGAACAAAGCCACCCATCCTACCTCCTAATACCACCCAAAAAAATGTCCTTTGTACCTGGTCTCAATACCTCTGTTGCAGGACCTTGGTCACATGATCCTTAATCACATGACATTTATATGTGTGGAAATTTCACACTTACAAAATGTGTAACTTTCACATGAAGACAGCCCAAAGCAGGGTTATCTCACATTTTGCTGTATTGGACGGGCGTGTCTATTTCACGCTTTGCCGTGATACTGGGTTGAATAATACCCTATAGGGTTACTTTAGCAATTTATACGGGGCTGATGTTTTTTTGGACACCCCGACATTTACAAAAACATACACATATCTAACATGGCTAAACTACCACAGGAGATATGGATGTAACGTTATTTTCAGTCAGCATCAGGGGCTATAATTAACACTGCTTTGTGGATGCATTTTAGCCTCTTTAAGATCATTGTGTTGACACTACAGCCCAGAACGTCATTGTTTTGGTTAAGTATCACGGCTCTAATTAAGCCTGTTTGTAGCAGGAAGTAAATAGCACATAAAACTAAAAATAGAGCCAATAGTGGACTTGCTTCCCCCAGGTCGCTGTAAACAAGACTCGAGATGAATTCTTATGTTGCTGCTGGACACATAAGTAGGCTATTGTTTTCTTACATGCTTGTCAAAATAATGTTAAATAATGTCAAAATTTATATACATGATAAAACAGGATGTATGCCGAGATAAAGGCAGTTCCCCAGCAGAACAAGGCTCTGTATTTATGTTGAACAGATGTGGCAATGTTCCGCCTTCAGCACACTGGACGTCTCAAACATGTGAAGTTGGCATACCTAAAGGGTTTTATGGAGAATCGAAAGAAGAAAGGCCGCAGGAAATGGGTCTAGAACTGCTGAAGCCGGCGTGTCTTCCAAAATATGTCATAACAAAAATAAAGAGATAGTATGGATACAATCACATGTGTGGTACTGTGCATTAAAGATAAGTCAAGTGGCCTGTTTTAATCAACAATGATTACTGAATCTAATGATTAGGTAGCAGGAGAACACAGCTGTGGACATTCTTATTTTACATTATGGTAATAGTTTTCGAGGATCATAGGAAAGCGAGTCTGTGGTGAAGCAGCTGGATTAGTGACTCATACAGATGGCAGCTGATTAGCAAAGCCACCTCCTTATTTTTAAAGTTTGGGCCAGTTTTAGGTTAGGCAGCAACTGAACATACCGTACCAAAGTACTGTGGAGTTGCCAGTAATCTCACCCTCTGTTCGTGTGTTATGTGCGTCAATGTAACAACAGTTTGTGTTTTCTATTGAGGTTGCTCACAGAAGGTCTGGAGGTCTGAGTGAAGTGAAGTGCTGCCTCCACAGCACACACAAAAAGACACGGTGGTCTTTTACTCCTCCTTTAATATTTACTACATTACTGCCTCCTTTTCTGATATGATTATCACGACAGTAGGAAACAAATTATTTAATTATGGCTTCCCTTCACTTGCTGCTGCATTGAGAAGAATATTTTATGTCACGCTCAAGCTGCAGAATTGACAAAGAAACAGAAGCCAATCTCTATGAGATGACCTTTAATGTGCAGCGGCAGTGACAACAGCCGCAAGGAAATTGTTTTAACCACCATTTTACTTTTCTTTTTTTTTTTATGTGGACAATTTGTGTGTTTCAACAATGCTAATGCAAAAAGGACAAAGGAAATCATGCAGGAGACATGCCTATGGCCCTCGCTGCTAACTGATGGTAATAGTGTGCCTTCTAAGGCTCACAGAACCCCTGACTGTCAGTATTAGTGAAATGGGAATGGAGGGATGGGGTGTTGGCTGGCAGGGGGAGGTAGAAGGCTCCGCGGGCCATCTATTAGGTTTGAGCTTTAATCTCCATGTGCAGCAACAAACTGAGCCCAAGGCTTTCTGGAAGACATTGCTCTCTGTCTCTCTCTTTGTCATTCTTTCGTGTCTTATAACACCACTGATGTTCCCTTATGCCACTCATTGCCTCACCATTTTCATAATTACAAGCTCTCCAAACATGTGGCTGGCATGTAAAAGGGAACTGAATTAATATGCATGATGTTAAGTGATTTTTTTTTTTTCCCCTCTAGCATACAAATTCAGTCACGATGACTTTGTACTGATGAGAATTTCCAGAATATATCTTTCTCATGAAAATATCATATTACCTTACTTCAACCTAAAATAAAAATATGCTCTGTAACACTCAGTATGGGATAAATTACAAGGACCTAAAGTGCTTCTTATTTGTTTTTGTTTAATTATCTCAACATCATCAACATAAGCTATTTTCTAAGATTTAATTACTTTGTAAGAAGTGTGTATCTGTGTTTGTTTGTGTGTGTGTGTGTGTGTGTGTGTGTGTGTGTGTGTGTGTGTGTGTGTGTGTGTGTGTGTGTGTGTGTGTGTGTGTGTGTGTGTGTGTGTGTGTGTGTGTGTGTGTGTGTGTGTTAGAATGACTGCAATTTATTACAATTTGTGTTTGTTTTTGCTGGTTTGGCCATTATTTCTGGGAATACAGAGGCATTACTCTAACAAAGTCTGGCATGCCAACACATTTAAGCAGTCAAAGAAGTTGTAAACAACTGATAATCTGGCTAGATACCAGGGAAATGTCCTTTATTGTACAGGAGAAAACAAAGTATGCACACAACTAAATTAAGCACGGTAAGTCATGAACCAGTAAGTTGGTTTCTACAGTTGGGTAAAATTGTGCTCACTTTCTTTCCCGAATACCTTTTGATTATTAAAAATCAAAGTTTTTCAGTTCTAAAGTGGGTTATTTTATTGAATTTATTGGCATTCTAAATTTAAATGGCCTTTTCGACATTTATCTGGGTGGTAATTTAGTTAATATATCAGATCCGGTGCTACATAATATTCATGAGGCCTTAAATATTGCTGACCATAAAAGAAGAATTGAGAATGTCTTCACTTCTGATTAATCAAGGCTCATCTCAAAGTCAGGGGATATGTTGTTGCCATTGGAGACTTAAATCTGAGTGGATCACTACGACATGCGGAGTCCCTCAGGATTTGATTCCCGGGCCTCTTTTATTTAACCTGTTCTTCAAAGTAAATCATTTAAAACAAGTCTGATTACTCCAGACACACAGTGGAAACACAGATTTACTTTGATCTCTTACTATGTAACTCAATGCATCAATGATAACAGCAGGTAAATAACTGGATGCTATTGAAGTTCCTTGAATAAAGACAGGTGAGAAATCACTAAAATTAGCAACAAGGAAGATATATGAAAAGTTCTTGCTCGCTTTTATTCCAGAGCAAAAAATACGGAGTTAAAATATGGTGTTTTAAAATACTCCGATCTGAGCTTCAGCAGCTTTAACTCCATCAGAATTTTTTATATTCTCTAACAAATTGCAATAAACCTGTAATGTTCTTTTTTGTGGTATTCCTAAAAAGGCCATTAGAAAGCTTTATCTCATTCAGAAAGCTGCTGCCAGAGTTCCCATAAAAAACAGGAGAAGGTAGCACACTGCTCCATTTTACTTTGGCTCCAGTTGCAGAACACAGATGTTGATCTCTTAGACTGTTAGAAAGCAATCAAGTGAGTTTTATGTGTCATAACCATTCCTGTGGTCCCTGTAATGCCGGTTTCCCCCCATAGACTGTAATTGGGTCCATGTCTCGGATAATCAGATGATGCATATTCAGCAGGCTTGTGCCCATTTGGAATCAAATTGACTGTCGAGGACACAGAAGACAACTACAGATTGCTTTCCTTCAAATTTTAAAGAACAATGATGATAATCACTGTTAATTAGTAGCTAGAGGTGTACTGGGAAATAGACTGCCATGGTTGACAAAGACTTTGATGGTCCACTGACCCATCAATGCATCAGACCACTGGGATTTTCCCAGGTATTCCCAACAGCCAGCACGCCACTTCAACTATCCAAGCAGCCCGTTTATAATACCTTTTCCAAGCACCAATCTTGTCAACAGCTGCATCAGGTTATTCTACTCTTTTTGGGCAAGCTCAAATCAAAATGTTGATGTGAATACTGTAAATGCATGTAATTATTGATAGGTGATTTAAAATGATGTTTTAAATTTAAATTATTTTAAATTTGTACTAATTTTGCCTCAATATTTATACACATAAACTGTTTTTGTGTTTGTTTTTAAGAGGGTGACTCATCATATATATGGTGTTGTAATGCTGCCTGATTCACTATGTAGTTGCTCTCAATTACATATTTTCTGTTCCAGTTGTAGAACAAACAAAATAATGTGTTTTGATTCCCCTCTCAATCAGCAGTTATTACCAAGCTGTTGCGCTGCAGAAAAAGACATTATTTTTGTTTGACAAAATGAACAAAATGACAGGTTATTGACAACAGATGTGATGTGAGATCAGCTGTAATGCCATTTTAAAATGAGCGATGATCAGAAATTAAACACAACCATCACAGACGACCCCATTTACCAGGAGGCAATCGGATATTCCGCAATCACCATTAATGACAATATGAAGTCAATAATCTTGTTACAACCCATTTGATAATAAGTTCAAACTGGTTACATAGTCAAGACAAAAGTAGGTGTAGAGTCATTTTCATGCTGTAGCAATGTTCTGGGCTCAGCCTGTTGGTCTTGATTACTTTTAAACAATTGAAATGCCAAGGACGAGCCACTCGTATCTGCTGATTTATTATGGAGACTATGGAATGTCTACTCTCTGCTGGAAGTTTAGTGTCCTTGATAAACTGTTGTCTGTCCTTTCCTAAACCATTCACCAGCTGCTCTCTGCTCTTTTACAGTCTCCAAATCCGTCTATCAAACATATGGTATGCAAAAAAAAAATCATCCTCTTTGTCAATCTTACAACCCCTCGCTTGAATGAAAATAAATTATGTGACTGGACTCATAACAAATAACCAACAGTAATGTTCCGTGCAACATCAGTATACAACAAATATGTACAGTCATCTACTAACTGAGATACCCAGGGTTGTCATGTATCACTTCCATCATGTGTGGTACACCCTCTCAATGATTCACTCTAATATTCACTCTGCATCCCAAAGCCATTGAGCCACACATGAAAATGCGCATGTTCTCAGAGATCCATCGAGATCTGTTGGCCTAAAAGACAGACTTGCTACATGTTCAAGCGTAATTCATGTTCAAAACCTGCATCTACAATCTGAATATGAGATCTGAACAGATGATGTAAAAGTTTGATCAAATAATTCTCCCTGACACAGTTACACAGATGGTGTACATAGTTTTGCGCACCCCATTTTTCGCTCATTAAAGTTTTATTAAGTTCAACAAAAATATCTAAAATTAAGCTTTTCCATTACGTTAGTCAGGCAAATATTTTTGTTTTAAAATGTTTATGTTTAATAATACAGCCCTGCAGCTGCAGTTTTTAATTTTAGTTATGTCTTCAGAGCTGGCCAAGGCACACTATGATTTCACTAGTTGTCAGCTTTCCCAATTCAGGATTAAGTCAGAGTAATGACTACCATGACAAGCTTAGAAAAATGATGCAGTGTGAATTACTGCGCTCCAGATTTGTGCTGCAGAAAATGGTTATTGTTGTGTTTAATTATTAACCCTGACAGCTATTTATTCAAATGAACAAATCATGTAGTTTTTTTTTTGGAACAAAGTACTCTTAACTCTACATGCTGGGATGACTTCACCAACCTTAATCATATTTCTTGTTTTTGTTCAGAGGCCCAACAAACTGTACTGGTAAAATGGCACCCGCTGACAAAATAATAATGGTTTCATTAGAATGTAGCTGGAGTTGAGATGTTTTTACTCTTAAACGTATTGTTTTGAGCTGCCGACACAAAATCGCATGATTTGATTGACATGCTAAATTTGTTTAGTCAAGAAAAACAGACCGACGGCGGCCAAACTCGCATGAAAACTCAAGTAAATACTGTTCAGAAATATGACACATTGAACAAGAAGAACTGAAGAGATAGAGGAAATTAGCCGTACCTAAAGCTAAAGCCATATTTAGTTATCGATTTTCTTGAATAACTTATTGAAGTCCATCCATAACCTCCAAATCAATGTTTCTTGTGCTTCTGTTGCTGTTCTGGATGTCATCAAGTTTGTTCGATTTCATCTTCTGATCCACTGCAGTCCCCTTGTTAAATTCTATCTTTCATATTTCATTTTGTTACATTGCCCAACTCTGCAGCTGTAGTACTAAAAATGCGTAGTCTGTTTGTAGTACCACTCAAGGTTTAAAAATGATATACTGACCTTCAGCCTGTTCTCACACACACTTGTGAAAACATTGCATTACATTTCATTTAGCTGACGCTTTTATCCAAAGCGACTTACAATAAGTGCATTTCAACCATGAGGGTACAAAACCCAGAACAACAGGAATCAAGTAAATAGGAAACCAACCAAAATCAATCAAATCAAGAAAACCGACCAAAGAGGTATGGATGGTGTCAAGGAAGTGACTTTGTGCTAAGTTTGCATAGTGGTACCTTCAGTTAGGCTTTACAACAATATGGAGATTGACATAAAGAGACGAATCTGACTTTTCATTTGTTTGAAAGCTACCTTGAATGTATGTTGTCATAAACTAAGGTAGGGCCAACACTGGTCCACACCAGTAAAAAGGCACCTATTTAACTCCAAAAATTACCTTCACAGTGTTTTTTATCGGCATGCTGAGAACATTTATACTATTCAGAGAACTACAGCGATTTGAATAACTTAACAGCACATCTTTTATTGTTTGATTTCTCTTTAAGAATGTCAATACCACCTTCATCTTTGAAGCCAGCTGCCAAATTTCTTAGTTTGGGTTTTTGTACTGATTAAACAAAGAAGATATTACAGCAAATGAAGGCAAATTTTATAAAATGACAAGGAAAACTCAGGAGAAGATTCAAGTAAAATAAGTGGGGGTAAAACCAGCATGACGATAGAATAGACTGAACCTGCTCGAAGATAAACTGGTTGTTTTTTTGTACTTTTGGACAGACGAGCTGTTTCTGTGTTCAGTCTTTATGCTAAACGAGCTGGCTGTTTGCTGTAGCCTTAGGCTGTGTATGAAAGTGGGTGTAACTTCAGGTCTGAAAATGAGGCCAATGCAAAAGTGTCTTATCTGCAATACCACCATGGGCCACTAGAGGTTGGCTCCAAAAAAAAAGGCTCCGGCTCTACAAACTCTTATTCAACTTCTCTCACGAAATACAAAGTCAGTACATCTTTTCCGGGCGTAGTGTCCTCGGGTTCCCAATCAGATCAAGTCAGATCCACCGCTCGCTCCTCCCCTTTTCCTCCAAATACAGTCACTCCTATCTCTAGACTAGCAACATGCCAACGGCAGAAACGTCAAACTCAAGGCTTCATAACAGCAGTTAACAAACCAATGGGTGATGTCACCGTTGGTTACCACTTGGCTGTAGCTTCATATTTCATGTGTAAACCTTAGCGTGGTAGTATTTCTTCTTACCTAACTCATGGAAATAAAGTCAACAAGCATATTTTCCATGCTGAACCATTCCTTTAGATTGATTATTTCACAACCATACATCCTTCACTTTACTTTTTCATTTCTGATACAACTTTGAGTGTATGGTATAAAGTTGGGGCTCCTTGGATAAATCTCCTTATATTCGCCCTTTAACTATCCCAACTAAACAAAACAGAAACTCTCTCATCCAGCTACAAAAATAGATTAATACAATGCTGAAAAGAAACCGAGAGAAAGAAATTTAAAGCCCAAAAAAGTAGCATCACAATAATAAAAAAAAAAACAATGTGAGGGCCTCTGTGGGTTCAGATAGTTGTTATATCTATAAAACCATAATCAGACAGCACACAAAAAAGATAAAAAGGGAGAAAAAGAATTTGTAAAGCTCATTTGTAATTTCCCTAAGCACTGATGGCTCCTGCTGGGATTGATCACTCTTACAGAAGCAGAGTTAAATTTAACTTACTTTAACAATATCTAAACTAACAATGTCAAACTTTTGATCTGTCCCTTTGTGAATAAAGTTTACATCACATTGGACCAGTCAGGGCGAGGAAGGCCAACGAGATGAGATAAGAACGGAGCAGAAGAGGGGAAGGTGATTAAACGGCTGCAGTTTCAAAGAGCCTGCTTTTTTTATTCAGAGATGCCATTCTGGTTATCTGGCAAAGCAGAGGGTACAACAGGATTATGGCCAATAGCTAATGAGCTAGTTAGTACTGGCAATGCTGCAAGGAGAGATGGTCCTGCTGGTTGTTCCAATTTGTTACAAACATATACAAGTATGTGCAAATGAGAGCACACATTTATTACAAACTAAAAAACAATTCAGGTTCTCAAATCTGAAACGGATTTGAGGACTTGCTGTGAAATGTGTGTAATTTTAACATTTTGTCCTCTTTGTAACTGGTTGGCTGCAGATAGTAAGTATGGGACTCTTACTGATTGTTATACATTTTGCTCTATTTTATTATTGGCATTGAGTAATGCCAAAAGTGCTCAAATAAATATTATAATGACCTAAAAGACGAACGACCTCTGGTAAAGATGATCTTTTTGGCTTTTGATATACTTTTTTGTGAAGACTCAGCTACACGGCGCTATCTTGCTCGTCCCCAGCGGTTTGGCGATGACATACAGAAAACGTGTGCAGACATTTTATGAACTGATCATTTTATGAGAGAAGTTGAATGGCAGTCTATGGAGCCGGAGGCTTTTTGGACCCAACCTCTAGTGGCACCCGGTGGTATTACAGCTTAAGGCACTTCCTCATCGGCCTCATTTTTCAACATCCACTTTTATATAATGTCTATGGTTTGGACACACAGTAACACCACCAGTGGTAAACAAAACAAAAAAAAGATAGTTACCAGAGGGCTCCAACAGGGGGAGTTTGTGACTTTTGACCAGTATTGCGCAACCTTTCTGTTCCTTTATTTTCCCCTGTCATTAGTTATAACGTAAGAAAATGTGGGTTGTAATTTTCTTACTGCTAATTGCAAATCTTTTCACGGTGATGACAACCTCATAATAATAATTTATGTTCATATGTGTGTGAGGTCAATGTGTGTCCTTGTGGAATTTTGATAGTTTCATTGTAAAGATCGATCGATATTGGCCTATCACAGATATATTGCTATGTGCGTCTATGTTGGCTGATATGTGCCAATATGACTTCTTTTTTTTTTCCAGAATGTAATGCAGAAAAAGATGCTTGGGGTAAATTAGAAAATGTTTTATATCTTAGTCTCCAGTGCAAAAAGTGTTTGACAACAACATTTGAAGAATCACTGCAAAAATTGTGTTTATACATACTGTATATATATATATATATATATAAAGAATATGTGACCATATATGGATATTGGAACTTTTTCACTCCCAAATATCAGTATTAGCATTGACCCCAAAAAAATCCAGTATCGGTCGGGCTTTATTGCAAAGTAATGTGGTACTGTACATCAAAATGTCAATAAGCTGGCTAGCCTTTTCTTCCTTCCCTTCTAGTCGTCGTACATACATTCAGAGATAAAACCCATTAAAACACTTTTTGAAACATGTTTATATTTACTCCTGCTTTCTGCCTTGGTAGGAAGCAACTACACTGCATTCTGATTTTCGTGTATTACAGGAAATGTCTGACTGCAATTGAGTAAGATTCATTTAAGAAAGACCCTGATTAGAGTTCAGTTGATCAAATCTGTTGGATTGTTGTATAAAGCCATTGAATTGATATTTCTCACATTATAGGGGGTTTAAATACAAAGAACAGGCGAGAGGGCTGTGTATAACAAGACATGGACTCACAATTGTAACAAATAGACCTTTCTTCAGGGTCGGACAAATACATGTGGTCACGGTAGTATGACTGAAAGACAGTCAATGTTACTGCCCAGCTTGAGTGTTTAGACTGATAAGCCAAGTGTCATTTCACTCAGCGATCATGACTCATGCAGCTGTAAGAATTTGTTCAATATTTTTGTTGTCAGCGAAGACACAGCACCAACCCATCCTGTGTGGCTGAGCAAATCCTCCACTCCTAGAATTACTATCCGTAAACTCACGCCGCGCCAGGTCGGCTCGCCTGGCTTGAGTTTACGGCATTGACTGCTTAAGTAAGTGAGACGTCTGCACGGTCACTCCGTGGCCTTGCTGACCAAAGATCAGAGCCACCTCTCTGCCAGACCATCTGACTTCATTATCTGGTAGCAGGGGAGATACACAGAGGCCTTAACTGGGTCTCGGGAGACATATAACCGAGCAATTCACCTTCTATCGCTGTGTTTGATAGTCTACTTTGTCCTCTGCTTTCTCCCGGGTCCTACCTGTTCTTGGCCTGAGGCCTCTGATCTCCTCACTGAACTCTGCAGGAGAATGGCTGCAAGAGAGACTCACAAATGGCAGAAGACAAAGAGGTAGAGATGTAGGATGAGGATCCGGGGAAGAGAGAGCTCCTCGTCACAACCCTTTTTGTATCTGGAAGAACAGACCCCCGGCTGAAAAGGCAAAATTTTACATTCTCTCTCTCTCTGCGTCTCTCGTTTGTCTCCCTCTCAAGCATTCTCTTTACCTCATGCTCATTACCGCAGCGCCTTTTTATCAACAGCGCATATGAATTTAGCTCCGTGTCTTCTTTCCAATTCTCCTATTCATAACCCTTTTACTGCTCCTTTTTTGTGGGTGCGGATGACTGAAGCAGAGAATCACAGATGCCCAACAGCCTCCTGCCGGCCCCCGATTCATCCCCGCTGCTTTCTGATCACCGGGGATGAACAGCAATTACCTGACAGACAACAGACAGGAGCTTAAATATAACAGTTACTCTGTACTGAATTTGATTGCTACTAAAGATATCAAAGTAGCTCATACTTAAGGAGATCTATGCTGTTGCATAAATTTGATTTGATCACATGCTGCCAGATTGCCGGCAAAGCTGGGACACATTTCAGAGGAATCCATTCTTTTGTTTCAGATTCTGTTCTAATTGTAACATTTAATTACTGTTTAGTCATTTGTTGCCGCAAAGCTAATTTTAGAGGAATCTGACAATACAGTTTATGTATTCTGTTCTATGAAGCTTTGAGTGCAAAAGATAACGATGATAATGGTGTGAGGAATCAGCATTCTCACAATGACGATGCTAAGCAGGTCATGTTTGCCATGTTTACCGCCTACGTTTAGTGTATAAGCATGCTAATATTTGATGTTAAGGACTTAAAGCACAGACAAACTAATGATGATGGCAATATAACTTAATTATGCAGGTAATTGGTCATAAACCCAAATTAGAATTGGACAAAAATTAGGACCCGACGATGGCGCGAAAGAAAATTCAAGGATCACTCAAGTTTATTCTAAAAGTGTATTCTAAACAATAGATAGCTGTACCAAATTGAAGGAAAATGAATCCAACAATTCAGACATTGTGATCTACAAATTCAATTTTGTGAGGACATGAAAGATAAATTCAGATGGTCACAAAGGTATTTAGCTGATCAACAGATATTGAGATAGTAAAGATTAAAAGGCCAAAATTCACCAGCATTGACCGGCGCGTGTCAAAAAAACAGATTTACAACAATCATGCCACCGTGTTTATACCTGTTACCATGAAAACAAAGGTATAGTACGCCTCTTGCTGCTTTCCAACGAGCATATACACCGTATCATTGATAACAGCCTCCTTAGCCCACCTGCAGGTTTCATTGGCTCCCTGCTAGCCCATATATTTGGGACAAATGTGTGATGACAACCGCCTGTTCAATAGTAGTCAAACTGGGTGCCCACTCATAAGCAGACACACACACACACACACACACACACACACACACACACACACACACACACACACACACACACACACACACACACACACACACACACACACACACACGCACACACACATACACACACGCACACACACTACTCCATTTCCCAGCAATATTGCTGATGTGCTACCATATGGCTGGTTGGACTGCCAGCTATAATCTTCTCTGTTCTCCATCTCAACTGAAGGAGGTCTCCTTCATTTCTTTTTCAAGTAGCATTTTCCATTCCACAGATCATCTGCTTTTCTGGATAAGATAATAGGATAGCTACAGAGAAACGTGCGCCTTACATGGCATAAATAATCCAAAAATAAAATTAAAAAAATAATCCTATTAGGACAATTTTTGCAGAAACAAGCAAGAGTCCACAACACAAATTTAAAAAAAGAGTATTTGACTCTATAGCCAAAAAGAATAAACAAACACATACGTACATTCAGAGATATTTCTACATGTGTGAAATCACAAGTCTTAATTCACCTGAATTCATTCCATCAAACGCAGCATCTTTAGCCTGTCTTCCTGATTAGACACACCCAGGACGGTATAAAAATCCACCCTTTATGCCTGCGAAGCCCCTTTTACCTCTAAACAACTGTGTATATAAAACAAAGACATTTCTGCTGCAAGTTCAAAGATGGACTTTTTAACCTAAAAAAAATCATTTGATTTGGTTGATATTTACCTGCACTCCACATTTTTCTGAGAGCCAACACCACTATCAAGGCATTTATATCGTCAACTTTATTTGTTTGCCTAATTCAAAAACATACCGTTTGTGTGGGCCTGATATACACGGGCAGATTTAAAATATTCCTGTGAAGTAAAGTTGCTTTAATTTTAAACATTGTGTTTCAGTTGGTATTGATGGAAATGTTTAAATTTGTGCATTGCAGACCCGCACTGGATTTTGGAGATGATTCAGGATGCAAAGATACTACACACTACATTTTTGAAAGAAAAAAAAAATGGTTTTGCTGTAATGAATTAAAGCAGAAATTTTACTTTGATTTCAGGAGAGAAACTAGAAGATACAGAGTAACAACTCTTCAGAAGTTAAGGGCCAACATGTTACATTGCTTGTCGGGATTCCCAAGTATTGTTCGGATCCAATTTACACAGAAGTCAGTTAGTCCACCAAGTAAAACCAGTGTCCTGGAATGATATCTTTATCTTTACGTGTCACACACACACACCCGTAACGTGTTTTACTGGGAAGGTGGTAGAAGTGATCGACGAACAAAACTCTGCCTGTGCGGTTTATTATTTTTACCGCTCCCATAACCCTCACACCACAAAGCTATCATGTCAGGTTCAATCTCCTATTACCAGCTGCGTGTGCACATCAAAAATATCTCCCCCTGTAACGTCATAACCATCTCCACCATAAAGGTTTACAATCCACTCAATTCAGGTCATGTTCAGTGATAACATCGCAGAGGGAAAGACGGACCGCAGATTTATATAAATCAATGAAACTTGCCACACGGAGCAGGACTGTGTTTTGTGATCAATCTGTTGGAAAACGTGTTGCACTTTGACAGCAGCAGGTGGAGGCCGTGCTTTTTGATCTCCACAATGGGCTTGATACGGTGCTGTTGCCAAATTGGTTTGCTAGCTTGCAAGGTTGGATCCTGCCAACTGTAGTCAATGGCTGGCAGTGGACCTCTAAATGCCTGCTCAGAGGCTGCTTCCTGGCCATGCAGCGGTTCCTGTTGCTAAAATATGCTGCAGATTACAATACAGCAACTCACAGCTCATCTGTCTGCATGCACACGGATACTGTTGAGCCAGTCAGAGGACGGGAATAGTGCTGAGTTGGTAGAGATGATTAATGAATGTACTCCCAACAGCAAAAAAGAAAGAAAAAGTGTAGCAACTGCCATTGTAAAAAAAAAAAAAAATGGCGTAATTAGACTCTCCATGCAAATACAGGAAGTTACGCATTTGTTAAACGTGAAGTAAATGACTGAAATTTTCATGATAATGAGGGAAAGAAAGCTAATTGGCAGTCAGGTATGAATGAACCCCCTTCCCACACACACACACACACACACACACACACACACACACACACACACACACACACACACACACACACACACACACACACACACACTAAAATGCATTAACCTGACAGCAGAGAAGCATCCGTGCCTGACCTCCAGCGGCCAGCCCTCTAACCCACAGGCTAATTATAAACCTCATTATGTTCCCCCAGTCCTCTTCCCTCGTCACATTAATTCTTCTGTGTGGTCGGACAGACTCAAGACTGATGTCGCGTGGCGAAGAACAGAGATGAGCCATGTCTATATACACAACTCACACTTTGACAGACCCAGAAGTATTTTATTCCATATTTCATTGTTGATTTTGCAATTACAGGCTTTGCATTTGTTTAAAAAAAAAAACAATAAAGTTTGACCTCAAGCAGTAGATAGAGTTAGTGATGCCAGCGTGGATCAATAAGTTCTGAGACTCCTCCTGTTGCGCGTGAACGATGCGCAGCACCGTGACGTGCACGGAGCACAGAGAAGCTGCAACCTTCGTTCGCAAGCACTCCAAGTTTCGTCACTTGATCAGAATAATCACCCGAGTTACACGTGCTTTTGCACATGTATATGTTTTGCGCACCTGAAACTTTATCATTATTATTAGTGGGGAACAGAGAAACACAGCAGGTAGCCAAGTCTGACAGATAGGGGTGGTGGGGAGCGACATTTGCGTTACTGTGGGCGAGAAACTCTTGCAGTGACGTTCTGCCCAAAAACACAAATGTCACTGCAAGATTTTTAGAGTCAGACTTACAATCTGAGCGCCCTCTGATCATGTCAACAAAGAAATTGCCACGTGCACAGAGCAGCACTCACAGAAAGGGGCATAACTTGGGTGCCGAGTTTGATCAAGTGCCAAAATGTGTAACACTTACTCATCAGGGTTATACCTTCCTCCTGCGCCGTGCACATCACCGTGCTGTGCATCGTTCGCGTGCAACAGGACTAGTCTTGAAACTTCATATACATCCATTCAAACTATGTGGTACATGTGGGATTCAGTTGTGTTAAGGTAATGGGGCACATAGTAAAAGAAAAAAACCCTCAACAGCCACACAACCTGCCTGCAGTCTCCGTAAGCTGTACGCCACAGCTTCACATCCATCTCTTCATCGCTCTTAGACTTATTTATCAAAGAGTTTTGTCTTTTTCAGCACTTTAACTCGGCTCCTGTCACACGCACACAATACTGCAACCAACAGACTCAAAAAGGTCAGAGTTTGTTTGGTTTGACTGCAGCTCGCGTCGGGGACTGATCTGACACCAGCAGCCCTCCAGTTGGTGCACAGGAGGGCTACAAGGTCACTTCAATCAATGGGAGACTTCAACAAATTGAATTACATGTTTTCAAGGCAAACTGTACAGCCCAGTAATTTGGACATTAAGTACATGTTGTGGCTCTACCTTGGTAGAATACTAAACACTAAAACCAGCAGCAACAAACACAGATAGAAATTGTTGTTTAATCAACTTGATCTAACAACTGAAGTATTTAATACGGCCATCTCATTCATGAAAGGTAAAGTTTCAGCTCATCCAAATAACAGTATAATATGGATATAGTAATGACAGGGAGTGGCATGGAGACTGAGTGCTACCTACAGTCCCTTTTTGAACAAGAAGAACCCGAGTTGGAACACAACCCACCAGTCGGTGTCCTTTCAGGCTGCGGTGTGCGTGATCCCTCCGTTTCCGCACGAGTTTCATAACACACGCCAAAGACATGCAGGTTAGACTGACTGGAAACTATGAAGTCTCCGTCGGTGTGAATGTGATTACCTGCATGACAGACAGGCGACCTCTCGAGGTTATCTTCTGTCTCTTACTCTGGGTGTGCAGGAACACACTGCAGCCTCCCACCACCTTCAGCAGCTTAAAGACTGGACGGAAGGATATTAATGACGATGATACTGAAGGTGAGGATAATAACACAGATAATGATAATGCTTCTTAACACGTGAAATTGTTGAAACTAAAACTGGAAGAAAAGCTTAGAAGTTTATTTTAAATATATAATTATTATTTTAAAATGTGCTGTAGAATTTCTAATGTATTCTGTGTGTAAATGGAGTGCTCTCCATGGTATGTGATTCGAGAAGTTTTACTTAATTTCTGCTGCTTCAAACACTCCTAACCTACACTGTGATGAAAGTTAAGGCCAAAAATATTGGTGGAACACTGGTGGTAAAAACAAAACATCAAATAATTCATAACATTATAATTTTTAGAGCGTAAACATGGTTTGTTTCATGGTTAGAATAAATTAGAGATAATCCTACTTCTTGGTTTTCTCAAATATTTCTCCCTGACCTTAAAAACTAAGGACACAAAGCAACATGCAACATGTCTCATTCAGCAGGCACGTTGTGATTAATCACAGTGCCGTGACCTATCCCATATTACAACAAAAACTCTAAATGGTAATCAAGACAGTGTCAGGAAGAGTGTCTGATCTATTTGTTGTGAGGGTCATGTAAACCAAAAGGTTTAGTAGTTGCTGAAATATGTGATTTCTGTCTATATTCACATCTCTTTTCAGGCCCCTTTCTTCTCACAAATACAACCGCTTGACCAAATACGAGGAGTACTTTAAGAAACACATATCAATTAAACTCGAGCAGGAAACGGAACACTTGACGTCCTGCCTTTTTTACTAATTATCCTAGATACTTTGCACTTGTTCACAGTTAAAGGCATTTGACACATAAGTTGCTCCAAGCATTTTGGAGAAACAGTTCTTCTGTGGAACTGGACTGTCTCTGTTGTTTCTATCTCTGTATGTAACTCCAGACTGACAGGAGGATATTGAGATCAGGGTTCTCTCGGGACCCAACCGTCTGTTGCAGGACTGCATGCCGCTGAACATCATCCGTTATGAGTCTGTGGCTGTATGTTTGGGGTTGTTCTTATGCTCCAGAATGAATCTCCCTGATAATATTGAATAACAGTTAAGAATCCTACCATCTAACGTGACTAAAACTTTTACACGGTACTGCAGATTATCAGATTTCTGCAATTGCGTTGAGCATACTTATTGACTGAAAAATTGCATTTCTGCTCACAAAGGCAGTCATGTAAGAAAATACCATTAACTTGAGTAAACTCGCCTGGAATGATAATCTGGTAAAGGATATCTGACTGTTGCTGCTTATGACGGCAGTCATTCGTAATTTGTACCTGTAATTACTGCCGCTCATTACCACAGGTAAATCACATGGTACGCTGTAATTTATGATGTTAGGACTGTCATTTCATCTTAGCCTGTAAGTGAAATGCTGAAATAAAATTGTCACTGTCCTCTGGACACTTGTTATGAAGTAAAATACAGTTTCTTTTTTCTGCCATTCGGTTAGAGGACTAATTATCTCTGTGGAGATTTTAAGCCTCCTGGTGGAAGTTGTTTTGAGTGCACCAGCTCAGATGACACTTTTGTGTTTGTGACGTCCGAGTGGAATATCACGTCTCCTGGTGCTGCTGCTTCCCTGCACTTTGCCCCAATTTGGACGTTCGCTAAATAGAGACGAATCAGGATGTCGTCAGTGGACAAGTGTCACAGTCCCTGTGTGCGCCTGTGTGTTTGTGTATGCGTCTGTGGAGGGGGGAGAGTGTCCCACAACTGCACACGGACAGTTTCAGGCCTCTTTCAACTGTTTGAAATCGTACATTTTCTGTGCCTAAAATGTGGACATTCAGATCAACAAACTTGTTGTCCTGTGCTGAAAATGTTTTTAAATTACTGAGCCCGGGCCTGGGGGATTGTTTGGGTGTCATAAATGTACAACTCGGTAAACTCTTTGCACTTTACTGATTAGACAGCCCTGCTGTGCTGTTGTTTTTTTAAGATGTGATTTTCTGATTGGGCCATAATCACAGGTTTTAAAACAGTTACTCTGTAGTCTGCAGGAATCCTGATATTTCTCATAAACTGTGCTCATAAGGGATGACAGTGGGACTCTGTTTTGTGATCTAATCTATTGTTGTTGTTTTTTGCTCTGATGTTTTTCCTGTTGGCCTCTTGTTTGAGACCTAAACAAGTTAACTCCAATCTTTGAAAGCAAGTTTGCTGTGATTGTTATTCTCGACTTGGGCATTTTAGCTTGATCAGTTTTTCCTGGTGGTGTATTCAAAGGATGACTCACATCAAATGCAAGTTAAATCTCCACAGGACATCAGAACAGATGAATCCCTTCTGCCGAATGGAGAAACATTCTGCAGATTGTTGAAACTATAATGTGGCCGTATAAAGGTGGATCAAAAAGTGCAGAGACTGCCCCTGTTACGCAAAAACGGTGTGCAGCAGGATAACGTGCATGGAGCAGGGGGAGGCTATAACCCTCATGAGTAAGTATTCCAAGTTTCTTCGCTTGATTAACATCAGCATGTGTGATTCACACGTTTTTGTGACCACTGGTCCAGCACATCTGCAATTTCACCATGGACATGAACAGAAAACGCATTTAAATGATTTTGCTAAACTTGGGAAATTGAAAACAGAGACCCTTGAAATGCTTCAGAAAATCTACGATAATGAAGATAGATAAAGTAGCTCTGTTTCAATATGGCCAAATCATATAGTACAACTCCTTATTTCATCCTTTTTAAACCAATATATTTATAAACAAGTTTGTCGCAGTTCTTGATGCAATAATTTTTAGTCAAGGGCATCCATACTCTCTTAAATGTTATTACCATAAAATATGTTCTTATATCATAAACAACCAAATCCAAAGGAAACTACACTCACTGTTGTCCGAATGGTTTATAACAAATCATCAAAATTATGTAAAAAGCGGCCAGTGAAACTCTGACCAGCTGACCAAAAGGGCCAGTGGGGAAAACAAAAGTTATGTCCGACACTGCTGCCTAACAACTAACTACATATACCACAAGTACTTTAAAACCACTACTGCTAAAGGTAATGATTTTACTGCTACTCTTTTACTCCTGCAGACACATTCCTGTTTGTTCAGTTTGCTTCAAGTAATTAGAACATTTGAGTTTTCAGTGAACGAGCAGTGTATTCAACCTCTCAGCGATAGACAGCCGCTGAGAAGTGCTGCCATCCACTTCGAGCATTTTTATCATCCAAATTATGATCCTGTCAGAATGCAAGTCACCTTTTTTGTGAGTCTGCACAGACATGTGAGTATAATTCTGTTTGAAGATTATTTTTTTTATTTTTTTTTTATGATTGTGTGACATTGTGAAGGCTGAACTCTCAGGATAATTTTTTTAGTTTCATCATAAATAAAAGAAAAACTGAAAGGAAAATGTTTTTCCTGTGTTTGCCTAAATTCTCATTTTATGCAGACTGCGAGCCAGACTGGAAAAAAGTTTGTTCTTAACAAGAAATATGCATGAAAGCATCTGTTTCTACTTTAATATGGCACACTACTTCTACAGTACAGAGAATATAGGGTCCTCCTGTGTAGTTATCAGTGTTTAATACTTGTTCCCATTCTGAAATAACAAAGTTTCACTTTTATCTCATCCCTGTCGCCCTTTGAGATTTCCTTTTAATGAAAATTGTGTTAGAACTAAAATGTGAAATCCTTTATCCGTCTATCAGCCTTCCACAGAAGTTGGATTTTTTTTTTTTTTTTTTTTTTTAAGCTTTACAAAGACTATATCAACTCAAAAATAAGAAAACCAAAAAACGGTGAATATGTATGTTTGAATAGAAAGTGCTAAGTGTAAGATTATCTCCCAACTCTTCTGTTTAAAAAAACATGCTGGTTTGAGATTCCTAATTACCTACATGTATTTTCCAAGACCACTGATAATTTATTTTTTTTAAAAACACCAAATGCTGCTGCTTTTCGTGTGAGCCCAGTGTGTTAGTCTTTTTTGCCTTCCCGCAAGAACTAAAGAACTTACAATATTCAAAACAAGCTCTAAAGACCAAAGATTATCCAGCTAATTACATATTATCTGAGACAACAGACAGCCATGGGAAGACCAAAAGAGGCACATACTCAACCACTAAGCTGGCAATTACAATTACTATCGGTTCCACAGCTACCCTGATGAGGAAGGTGATAATAGTGACAATCAGGATGACTAACAAAGCATGGAGTAATCAGAACCGGCAATTGGACCCTGAAGCCACAAAAACAGTGCTAACAAGGTACCCTACTGAGTAACAGCCACAATGCAGGTAAATAGGACAGGCGGCGTAATCAGTCACATAAACCTCAGTGTGGACCCACTGATGGTTTCAGGAAGGCTGAGATTCTGACAGTTGTGAGCAGCAGATACTTGACAAGCTTTCCTGTTTGATTTCATCACCTGAAGAGAGGACAGAACATTCAGAAGGCAATTGAGTTTTGATGTGGTCTCCTTTATGTCATTCACCGGTGTCTCGCACCGCCAAAGAGTAGAGGAAGAAAAGCCTTCACCTTCACAGCAAGAGTTCAAGGCAGTATTTTGACAGCGGTTTTTAAAGGATTTTCAATACTTCTGCATAAATGTGACCTAAAACTTCATCCGATTTTTACACAAGTTCAAAAAAATAGATGAATAGAACCCAGAGATACAAATATTCTGCTTGGTTATTTATTCATGAAAGAAATGATCCAATATTACATATTACGTTGTATGTGAATCTTTGCTTCCAGTATGTAGTGCGACTTAAGTTCTGCACAACAGCTTGGAGGAATATTAGCCCATACCTCAATACAGAGCCACGTTTTCTCTGGACCGGACCCATTTTTCCCAGCACATTCACCGCAAGTTGACGATGATGTAGTTTCAGCACCGTGGACAGCGCTGTTTGTTGCACGCCATATAATGCAAGACATTGTTCTACTTGCTGATTTTGACAGAGAATTGTTTAGAATTTTTTTTTTTTTTAAATACAAAGCGCTTTGCTAGTGCTATGTTCTTCTGTGAGTGCTCCGACTAATGGATATATTATTGGATTTCGAAACAGCAGTCTTATGTAGTTGCTATTCAACCTTTCTGAGTAGTTTATGCCATATTGTATTATTCACAATAATATTGGCATGCTTTTTAATATGATTACAACAATTCAAACTGGGATATGGCAACTTGACAGAATGACATCATACTGTTACGCAGTGTAATGGTTTGACGTACGTTACATGTGCAAATTACACACAGCACCAAAATGGAGGGCTGAAAGAGGCTCTATTTTATACGGAACCTGTAATTCCCTTTGAGTTACTGTTTTTGTTTACAGACAAAAGAACCAACTGAGAGTTAATTATTTAGCTTCTACTGGATATTTTAGGAAAAAATGTTCTGTTTAGTCTGAATTATCACTTATTTTGTTTCAATTGTACATTCTTGAAATTAATAACAAAATATGTTTCAGTATTTTGTCATATTGTCAAAAATTTTAGAAATATCCTGAAATATTGTTGTATCATTTTGTGGCTATGTTTCTGAGGTTATTGTAGAGTTAGAGCAATGAATTTCACTTCATGAAAAATTGCTACCTCAAAATTTAGCTGTACATTTTATTTTAAATCTGATTCTAAATATCTCTGGTTTAATATTTGTTGAAGGATGCACAAGTTGCTTCAGAAGGAGCAAAAATAAATAAATAAGTATAGGCTAAACACTTGCTAAATTGTAAATCAATGCCCGGGTCATCTATCACTTCTGCGTGTTCTGTGGCTGAATATTGCTCCACCAAAGTAACCACTAAATCCACCAGCCTGAACACTCACTGAATGGATGTGGCAGGTGATCCAATTTATGAATTCCCAAGTCAGTCTCCCTTACCGTCACGACACGCAGTCTTACCTGCGAGGTTGTCATGTCGCTCATGCTCGATGGCGACCTCTTCCTCCTGCTGCTGTCCAGTGGAACCATGCTTACGGCCACACTCTTCCTCTTCCTCTTCCTGCTGTCCAGTGGAACCATGCTTACAGCCACACTCTTCCTCCTCCTGCGCTTCAATGTTCATGTCGTTTTCGGGACCTGTAACCTCCAATCGGATGGACTGCTCCAACGTCAGGGGGGGGGGGGGGGGGGGGGGGCAGGAACATGCAGGTAGATTTCTTTCCACGCGACTGTCAATCGGTCTATTTGGCCTTTGCAGATTGCCGGTCCGAGCCTGCAGCTAATATTATAGTAAATATAATTTAAGTAACAAGAAGTCATCCCATCATAACGTTTGAAGTTCATTTCAGTTTCTACTCTTTCACCGTCAGACGGCAAAATACAAAACAAAACGTGTTTGTGTCCCACAGTGAGGTTTTCACCTTCAACTCAGATCTGACTTCTGTCCCGGATGAATGGGAAAGTTTATCAACGACGGAGGAAGGTAAGACACTTATTTCCAGCGTTTTTGACTATATAAAATTTGATTTTTTTTTTATTATTATTATTATTATTTTTTTTAATAAATAATAATTTATATTTATATTTAAATAATAAATTAAAAACGGCGAAACTAAAATCTACACGTGTCTGTGTGGCTGCAAAATGTTTTATTGTTGATTTTTCTGCTGGGTTTAGCAGGGTTTTTTTTTGCTCATTTTGTTTTTGGCATGGTTAGAATAAGTGCATTCACACTGTGAAGTACCACAATGATGCACTCAAAATGCCCTAAAAAAGAAGTTTAAAATGGTGGACACTTTGGCCCAATCCCAATGCCCACCTTAAACCCTAAACCCTCGCTGATTTAGCTGACATCACAGATGTAGTGTTTGAGTTCATAAGGGCTGAAATGGTCTAAAAAGCAAAATGCGACACTCCATCATGACATCACACTCTGCTTGCATCTCCACTGTAAAAGAAAAAACACCACGCCTCCAAAAAAACATGATGAAAAATATTACAGATCGACCGACAGATAGATAGATATAAGCCTATACGTTGACTATATTTAGGCCTGTATAATGTTTATTCATTTGAGCTAATTACCAGAAAAGGCACTATTTGTTAGGGTACTACGGGGAGTATGTCATTTGGAACACAGCATCAGTCTTCAGGTGTCCCCTCAAATGTTCAGTGGTGTTGAGGTCAGGTGACTGGAAGAAGGTCAGCACTCCTTAGTCATCTTTGGTCTGTTCTTCAAATCTTTGAGGTGTGTTGAGGCTCATTATCCAGCTGCAATATAAACCATTTTCCATAAAGCATGTCTCGGAAGAATGGAGTGCTGCTCCTTGGTTCAAGGTAGACTTCAGTGCAGGTGTCTAAACACCCTCGGGATTGAAGATTACCACCCCCTAAGGTTTGATTCACTGTGGTGTCTTTCTCTCTCCTGAAACTGAAATGCTGCTGTCTTCGCCCACCCCACATGTTGGATCCTGTTTCCCCTCCTGAGAAGTGTTTTTGAGATGCTACCTGTTCTCTGAGGCCACTACTAGACAGCCTCCTATTTTATTTAGACGATCCTGTATCTGCGATGAAGTTGCTTTTTCTGTCTCTCGGTCAACAAACCTTGATGTATTAATGTTCTGTTGGTGTAGTCACTTTCGGTCTGCCTGATCGTGCTTTGGATACAACGGGTCCAGTTTCCACACAGTGTTTTAGAGTGTGATGTGCTGCCCCCTCAGAGAGCCTCAGTATAGCCATGACTTGATGCTGAACAAGTCTAAGAATATAAATTTTGCTTCTGACACTTTCACTTAGGTCTCATGCCATGTTTTCCACAAGCACCATGCTACTCAGGAAACAATGATTTGCAGGAACCTTGAGGCACACTCATATTCATAACAGATGAATCGCTGCAGGTTGATTTAGCTGACTTCATCAAGTGTCATTTGAACGTTGCTTCAATGGAAGGAAGGAACTCGAAAAATGTTCACCTTTTGTGCAAAGGAGTTAACATAGTCAAAGCTACTGATCTGCTAAAATTTGATTGGCATCCTAGAGTCTAAAATATGTTTTCTCCATTTTACATGTCAGAACTTTTTCTTTTCTTGATGTTTCATGTGTGCTTTGTTAAAACCTAAAGCACCGCACAAGTTCACAAGTGCTATCAGTTTATAATGCAGTCTATCTATTTTGTCAGTCGACTGATGAAACAGAAATCACACAAGTCTGTGCTGCTTCTGCTCCCTCCTCTGTTTGTGAAAAGTCAAGGATGTAACACGTGAATCCCTGCAGCCCAGATGGATCAGTGGGTGGTCTGAATACACCAGAGTTTTGCTGTTGCACTGGAACCCCTGGTGAGATGAAGGACTATATTTATTGGGGGAAAAAAAGACCTTTGAAAGGTGGTTGACATCATGTCTACCTGCTGTAAAAGGAGGCGTACATCAGGGAGACATCTCACCATCTTTGCAGATGTGACTACGTGCGTGTCTGTTGCATAGTTGCATATCGACTGGCATATACTGACCCGTCTGTTTAAGACTATGATGACGAGGGTGATTAAATACTGGAAAGGCTTTCATTTAATCCTGTGTGTATCTTGCAAAAAGAGCACTGTGCTTTCTGTGACTAAAAGATCATGCCACAAGGATTTGTGCACTCTTTGTGTCCTCCCCCTGCTGGTAGCGACTTATACCTGCAAGATTATACCAGTCCATGAAATATTATAATCGCAGTGATTTCTTGCTACAACACCACTTTAGAAAGTGCCTGGTTCAAGAAGCACAGAAAGTGCATGGTGCTGAGATCGTGTGTGTGTGTGTGTGTGTGTGTGTGTGTGTGTGTGTGTGTGTGTGTGTGTGTGTGTGTGTGTGTGTGTGTGTGTGTGTGTGTGTGTGTGTGTGTGTGTGTGTGTGTGTTAGGCTGTTTGTTACAGAAAGGCAGCGATTTCTCCATCAGAACCACAGAGATTAGAAATGATGGATTTTCTGTTCTCCCCCATTTACTATCGTTGTGTCCTTGGTGGGCATACCATTGACAATGGATTTAGATAAATATATATCCAAACCCAGGGGCAGTGAACTGGCCATGAAACACACGATTAGCCATCGGAGAACAGTCAGTGAAATCAGACATGTTTCTTACAGTACGTTTTCTATGTACTGAATTTATTATTGTGTTTGTCAGCATTTCCAAACCAGTAATTGCACTGATATTATATATTTTCTGTTTAGAGAACAGACTCTGCAATAGAGCACTGACTGTCTTCTTATCGTTACCCAGTAATGGTTACATGATGACATTACTGAGCAATGAAAGCAAAGTGTTAAATTAGGTGAGTCAAGCCGAGCTGCCTCTGCTCTGTCTCGCTGGCGTTTCATTACGAAGCATAAATTTCACATGGCCACTCAAAGACATGTGTTTTTTGGAGAACACTAGATGTGCTCATGGCTGACTGTAATATCTCAACAGTTACATTTAATGGTGTCAAATGTCATCCATGAATTCGATCAGAGAAGTGGGAACAAATGAAAGAAAAAAGAAAAAAAAAAGCACTGTGATTGCAGAGGTGTGCAGGAAAAAAAGAGCAATCATTAAACTACATATTTTGCTTGGGATTACGGTTCTGCCGAGAACCCACGGTGTTCATCTTGTCAGTCAAAGTGTGTGAGGTATGAAGACGTATGTGCGAATGCTTATGTGCACATTTGTGAGAGTTTCTGTGCTGCGGAGCAGAAGCCAGAGTTGCTGTGACACTGAAGCTGCAGCTTAGAGGAGTAACTCTCAGCCTGCGTGTCAGGGATCGCTCTTAATTACCTTCAATCTGAGCACCGCAGTTTGTTTCACAGACTAATGACTACGATGGGGATTAAGCTCCTGGCACTGTGCTTATTAGCCTGCTAGCTCACCCCGGGCATCCCAACCTGAGCCGCAGACAAAAAGCCTTCAACTCGGGGAGAGTACTGTTGAATTTAAGTTTCAGTTCAACTGGCCTCTGACCTCTGTGCCGATCGATCACACCTTCAGCCATCATTCAGGCTAATTGGGCAGGGGTTAGGTCGCTAATGTTCGGATTATTGGCTATATTGTGTTTAAAGGCTACTAGTAACTGTCACATCTTCTTTTTTTCTTGTCTGTGATTTCTTTTCTCGTAGTTATATTTGGTTTTCTTATCACAAGCCTGTTCTTCTGTCTCAAATCTGTCCATAATTAACATCCTCTGAATATTATCTTCTAAACAGAACAGTTACATTTAGAAAGCCTTCCCTTCATTGTTCTCCTTCAGAAAGATAGATCAAGAAAGAAAGAAAAACATTCCCTCATTCTTATTCAGTTCTTTGATTTAATTGCTGCTGTGCCGTGGTCCAACCCTCAGGAGGGCCTATGGATTAAGCATCATAATTAAGCAAACTCACAAAAAACTGCTGCCTCCACTTAGAATAGTTAGAACCAAAGATCAAAACTGTAGGGCTTAATTAAGAAATCCATTGTTGTTTTGTTTTTTTCTTTATTTTTTTGAAATATATATTGTTCTTTTTATTATTTTGCATTGTGTTTCAGATAGTTTGGAAAAAACAACCCCTTTCTATTCACAGATCTTCCAATTATATTTAACTAGTTACCTGTATACACGCGTCGCAGATATAGGTGGTCAGCTCTTGTTCTGCGCCAGTAGTGCCGTTTGCAGAGATAAACGGTGAAACAAAGACGAACACAATTCTATTATTCGATCAGCCAATATGAGGCCAGTGTATTGTGCTAAATGAAAACCGAAATCCATGTTTTTTTATACAATAAGAAGACACAGACATTCACAGTGTTGATGAGTGCATAAAATGATTTAAGCACGCAGGTTGCAATCTGTTTGGGTGGAAATCTCTTCACTATAGGTGAAGAGGCCATGTGAGAAGAAATGAGTCTCGCTACAGCATGAGTGTTATTTCAGCCATTTTCTTACCTTGTAAGGAAATTTTGAATAAAAATAAAATTTGACGATAGTATGCTAAAATTCACATTACAAAAATGTCCCATTGTGCAAAACACATTATTTGGTTTATTCATTACCATACACATTTATTCACATAGTGGAGCTCCACCAAACCAGCTGAATAAACTTCTCTTGTGTGAACACTAATAAATTGATAGTCAAAGTAACCGTTTTGGTGAGAAGCAAAGCACCAACATGTTAAGTATGGGTGGGAGTGTTTTTTTTCCTGTCAGTGTTCCAGGGACAGTTACTTGTTTGGTATTTTTTGTACTTGTTTGTTTTTTGGTTTTTTTGGTACTATTAGTGGCAGAAACAGGTTTAGTGTTTGGACTCACCTCACTGATGAAACTGCAACTTTGGAGACATAAAACGATTGTTAATACTGTACTGTATTGGTGAACAACATAAGCCGTCTGATGGTGTTGATGCCTTTAGCCCACCACAGAAAATTGTTCTCTATTCTCAGTTTGTTGTACAAGTTGAAAGACATTATTTTCCAGTGTTATCCATATGTTGTCCAATATAATATTAGTATAAACCCCTACGACCTCCTGCGCAGTTGTATCTGGCTGAGTGAATTCATGCTCGCCCAATGTGTGGATACAAATCCACCACTAGTTGTATGTACTCTTTGTCTTCGGCCCCGCTGACTCATCCTTCAACAAAAGAGCCATCAAAAAAAACATCGGCTGGAGTTGAATCTGTGTCCTGCTGTGTGGAGAATGAATATGAAACGTGAATGTGGGATTCCCAGCGAGACTCCTTTCTGCTCTGCAGTGTTTCCACCACAATTCTCTGGTGGAGGCCAAACTGTACTATCTGTCAATTAAATAGTCTGTAATCCAAGACTCCCATACTGCTGTCCACCTGCTTCACTTTGAGCTGCACCCAGAGGGGCTGGATAGCCATGAAAGCAGTACAATCAAAGAACACGATTGCCATCATGCAACCACTTCTCTGGGCTGAAATAAGCCCTGTGGCGCTGGTACATGATGAAATTGTCCACAACCATTATGTTACTTTGACTGAAAAGAATGAACCACATTTGAATGGAATAAGATGGGTGTGTTGTCAGGCTGTGCAGTATTGGCAGACATTTTTTTTCCCCCCGATCTAACCACAGTCAAATAGAACAAATGGTCCTGATCAGCCAGCAGAAAGGCGGGTCGGCTGGGCGACAGTAGCTATAAGTATAAGTAGAGCCGTAGTCTGAGGTAAACGGTCGAGGCAAATGGCGTCCCACCTCTCAATCTGTTTCTGTTTAAAGTGCTTTGGGATGACTGGCGTTGTGATTTGGTTCTAAATAAATACGGTTTAATTTAATTGTAAAATTCAGTAATGTTGTAAAGTTAAACAAGGCGAGAATGGAAATACAGTTACTCAATGGTACGGTCCAGTCGACAGTGTAGTAGTTGCAGGTTTGCATATCATAGAGGAGTGAAATATTGGTGCCCTTCTAGTTTGCTCTTTACATTTTACTTCACTCATTCACTCCGACGACACCTGCACACTCTCGTCAGGAAACGGTGGACTCGCTGTAACCTCTCTTTCTCAGCATACAACTATTGCACACCAAGATGGCAACGAGCAAACACATCATTTCAGTTGTGTTTTCGCTGGAGAACTGTTTGATCACACGGGGACGCTGCACCCCTCTCATGCTGAAAGGTCTATAGGTGTACAGTACTGACTAATTTTTCCAAAGAGATGTACAAAATATTTCTGTATTATCTGTTGGTTTTTAAGACAGAAATTAAATTACTAGCACATCAAGCTTAAAAAAATTAAAAAGTGTCATTGTGTGTGTTGTATGTGAGCATGTACGTGTGAATTATACAGAGCAGGAAGAGGGTGTAAAGGTTTACAGGAATTCTGTTACATTTTTAAATGTCACCCTTTTCTTATTTGACATCCTTTCTGCTTGCTCCCTTCTTTATGGACGTTGTGATGCCCGTGAAGAAACCCATTTCTTCCTTTTACACTCTCTGATCATCAAGATTATTATTTTGTCTTATATCAAAGCCAGCCCATCAGTTATATCCGCGGCAGTAATAGACTTATTATTTGAGCTCACCAAGGTAGCCATTTCTATTTCTGGCTCTTCCTGTGAAATTCATATTCATTAATCCGAACCTTCTTTGAGGCTTTAGAAATACAGGTGACTTTCACTGAAGCATAAGACATACAAGATAACGTGATATCCTAAATTGGCCAAGCCAGTGTGAATATATTCATTTTCTTAATATATGCACATACATTCTCATTGCACTCTTATCATAGCACATATCATGTAGACATGAGGATAAGTGGTAGAAACATCTATTTGCTTAATGTTTCTACAAAAAAAAGAAGACTTTGTACTTAGTATATTACTTGTGATGAACATTTGTATTCCAAAGACCGAATAAGCAGATAAGCATTCATTAAAAAAAAAAAAAAGAGAGGGGTCTTTTAATCAATCAGCTGTTTAAAAAAGTGGGATCTTACAAGTTAATGTGCTTATCGGCAGCGGCGTCAAGGCTCACCGAGTGCCGCTGGTTACTCTTTGTATTTATTTGTTCCCGTTGGCACGTTTTCTAACCAAGGTCACCTTTTGTCTTTGATAGTTTTCTGGCAAAATGTAAAATGTATCTCATTTATCTGTGGTCCAAAAAGTCACGGGGAAAACAAACATAAACCTCCACTTGAAAAAAGCTACAGCATTGCTGTCATTTTTCCAGTCATCCGTGAGGCTTCATCAGTTCCTATTAGCTGGGGTGAAGTGACAGTCATTTAAAGCTCTGCAGTAGCTGCTCACTCCACGACCTCACATGATGAGAGCTGTTGAGGTCACATTCCTGTCACCCAAGATTTGCATCAGTTTCACTTAAGGTGTGAGTTGTCGTACAATTATCCAGCTGCTTATATGCAAATGCTTTGATGTCCTTAATATTTATTTGTTCATCTGCTATGTGGCTGTTACCAACCCAAACTCCACCAACTGACTGGGCAGCCTGGTATCACGCCAAAGTTCGTAATACGGCCGTCGGTCCACTGCAGCATGCAATGTCACATTTTGCCTCACCTAAGCGTGGAAAAACCTCGGCGGTGAGGTTAAGGATGTGGTTACAGTTAGGCACGAAAACTACTTTGTTAAAGTGAGGAAAATATTTCTTTAAAGCAATCAATGACCTCCGTCACGTGACCTCTTTTCTTCCAACCTGGTCGTACGCGAGTGTGCTTTTAACGGCGAGGCAAAACGTCACACTGACAGGATATCCTCTTATGGACTGACAGGTGTGTGACACACTTAGGTGTGAGACTGGACTGTGCCGCTTGGTCACCATAGAGAATTTAATTGCATTGAACCGGAAAGTGTTGACAACAGAAATGAGTGCTCTTCTGAATGTCTTTTCCCCCCAGATAATGTTGTGTCCTGCCAGGCAGTAGCATTGGTTGTGTTGAAGAAATGCACAATGGACCGGCTGGGGTCTGTCAAAGCAGCCGTGTATTCTTCCTGCGTCTGAGTGGGTTTCCTTGTACTTGACGTTCTTTTCACAATGAAAAAGTCTGTAGGTTTTCATCAAATGCTCAGTGTGTTACTGTAAGCGTTAGCCTTGACAATCAGTCCGGTGTGCATCCAATGTCTCTCTGAGCTAAGATGACCCTGCACCTGACAAGAGGGAATAAATAATGGACATGTGTTGAGTGGGGGAAGAAGTACGCCAGTTCCTTTAAATCGAATAAAGGTTTCAATACCACACCACACCAAAAGAACGCGTCCTTTAACTTGCCGGCAAAAAGCTCTGAAAGTATTCAAAGTAAAAGAAGCCCTTTTCATTTTCCAGCGGTATTACAAACACATATTGTCCATACAGGTTATTACCTTGCAAACAACATCGAGAATGATTATAATACGAAATAATGCATTTTGAGTATTGACCCACAATCCAGTTTTGTGCATCCCTCATTATTTTAAAGACCAAAATATATAATACTGAATCCTTTAGACTGCTTCGACAGAAAAAGTCTAGCATACATTTACATTATATTATGGATATTACCATCGGACGGCGTCTACATCATTTTAATACACTGACCAAGTTGTTGACTGAGTTATTCCTAAAAGTATGTGAGGACAATCTGACATTTCTTTGGTGCCCTAAATGGCAAGAAATACCTTTACATAAAAAGGATATCTTTTCAGTTGGTGCAGTGGGTGCAGAATGTGCTGTTGCAAATTTCTGGGGCCCAATAAAAAAAAAAAAAAGCTTCCCATTGAGATTTCTCTCTTCTTCTTTTGCCTTATTTGTGTTTGTCTGCATGCAGTTTCAATTGGCTCAAATTGTTCAATAGAAATAGAGGGGGGGGGGAGAGGGGGGGAAACGTAGGCTATATGTTTTGTACATTTCCCCCAGTTAAGTGTAAAAGCTCGCCTCCTTCCCTGTGTCTGCTGCTTGCATGAAGGAAGCGAGTTCAGGAAACAACCGCTTGACACACGGCCCGATGACCGAGGTTTGGGGCGTCGACTAAACTTCGCTCAGACCAATCGGAGTTCACGGTGAAACTTTGTAAACAACTCCGTCTACACGCTGGTTTAAAGCTCATTTACTCTATTTACTACGAAAAGACGCCATGGTGCTGCAGCCGAGGGACTCTGAAGTGACAAAACAGGTGAGGCAGAGTTGCGTTTGGTCGCAGTTTTTAATTTGGTGTTTGTGTGCTGTGTGTATGCGCGCGCGTGTGCGCGCGCGCGCGCGCCGAGCATTTGTTTGCTTGTGCTCGTGACACGTAGTAGTAGTAGTAGTAGTAGTAGTAGGTGCAAAACAGCTGTCATGTAACGTAACAAGTGAAGAAGAAAAAGTGACGGATAGTTTGTATAGACAGTAAATCAATACACATTTCACAGGCGTAAATGGCATAACGCTGAAAGGATGCCTCAATGTACCGAATGACGTCGTCACTATACGGTAAAACGTTACATTCCTGAACTCGGTAAGGAAAAAGAGACTTTCTGCCGGATTATTGCTGGCTGGTTTGCTCGAAGTTTGACCGTTACGACGTTAAAAAAAAAAAAAAAAAAGAATCGAAAAGAATAATTGGCCAAACAATGCCTTACTGGATGAGATTTTAATTGAATTCGCGAGACTTGAGTGGGATGGGTGTGGTGATGTCCCCACCTTAGAAGAGTTGAGTGTGATGGTGTCATAAAACCTTACAGCTGTTCTGACACTTTGTGATTTCCTCTGTGTCTTTCTATTTTTTTTTTATTTTTTTATTTTTACCATTAAGATAATGTGTGTGAGGTGAAACATGGAACTATGGGGGAAAAGTTCAGTTTAAATTTAACAAGGCTTTGGCTGATTTTCTAAGTAATTTCAATGAGCTGGCTAATGATGGAGCAGAGTTCATTGAAAATCACCCAGCACTTGCCTGCTGACTGAATGAGACAGACCTGTTATTAGGCAGCTTCACAGCCTTTAAATCTGTCAGAGCAGTGATAAGAGTACGTATCAAGAATTGCTTATTTAAGGCCAGTTTAAACGGGAGACAAGAAAATGTGACAGTCCATCGACTCGGCGGGTGACGGGAGAAAGTGTTCATGTTAAAGTGTTCTTTTATGATTTTAAAGCTCCTTATAATGTACAAAAACATCAATCAAAATCACCAGTCAGCTTATAAATGACAGCTTTTTTTTTTCTTTTTTTCTTGCATCTCAGATTAGTAGGTAAATTCCTTTTGAATTTTCAGTCTCCCTAGTCGTCCTATAGTGCCCACAATTTCAGACTCACTCAGAGACTTATAAGTTTCTGTCTTGCCTCAATAATCCATTCCTGCTGCTGTCTCTGAGCTCCAGCAGTCCTGAAAGTGTACTGCACTGTAGATGCGCCGTATTTCGCTTCCTGCTGTTTTACTGTTCGTCTGAGCAGCCTGCTATAGGCTACGCGAGTGTTCATTCTGAGCGGATGTGGGCAAAGCTTTCGTTGTGGAACGTCAACATCTGCATGCTCTGTGTTCCCTCAGCACGCCCAGCACGCCCACCTCAGCTGAAGGAGGGGTTGAGGAAGAAGGGGGAGGGAAAAGCTTCCTGTCAGAATGGCTGAGAAACTGAATAGGCTGAAGTTTGGCAGTCTCTCAGGCCTGGGGGCAAAGGAGGAGGGAAGAGGGGGGAGGGAGGAGGTGGGACTTTATACACGTAATCAAGACTACGTTCTCTGTAACTTCTCTGGAAATGTGTCACTTTTCTGTTCAGTACAATTGTGGTTTGCTAAGTTTATTTCATCTTGATTGTACCGTGCTCTTTGTTAGGGGAAGTCTATTTTGAGGAAATGGATGTCTGCCGCTGCAGTCCCCACTCTGTCACAGCTTTCAGTAAATGCTTAACAGGTGGTATATGTGCTCATCTCCAAAAGTCCTCCAACCGTGAAACACTCGTTATTTTTGGTAACTCTATGGCGGTATTTTTGGCTCTGTTACTGGCAGCTTTTGGCCCCGTGATGTTGTTTTGGTTTAAAAATGAGACTCTGGCAGAGAGTTTAAAATGTAAACTGTGAATTTGAAAGCAATATTATGTAACTTTTGATGAGCAAGAGCAACAGCGTCCTCTGTGGCCACAAGTCTTAATCACACATAAGAATTTCAGCACAAACCAGCAGCGGCACTGTGCAGACATGTCAGGTCGGAATACATGGGATGCCAGCAGACAGAGAAAAGCTACAACCAAATTAACATTACACAACTTGAATTCCTCTGATGCAAAGTGGTGCTTACTTCCCTCGAACCCTAGCGAACTTCAGAACAACCTTCACAAGAGCACTTACTACCAGTACCCATGTCCAAACGTGTTACATGATATCTGGGTAGTGGAGAGCGAGTCGGCAACCTAAATAACACGGCAGCACAAGACATATGATACCAGCAATAACACTCACTAATCCAAAAGGGAAGAAAGCCGGCTGAGCATCTGTCTCCTCGCTGTTTGTTTCATAAAGCTCTTGCCAACAACTAAAAGCCAGTCAATTTGCTCTAGTCTGCCTTCATTCTGTGTTTTTCCTCCATCAATGTCTTCTTTGGTCTCTTTTGCCTCTGCCATGATCCCCGCACTGATCACGCAGCCTTAGCTGGACACCCATAGTTGGTGGTGTGTGTGTGACGTAGTGGGGTCGAGCCTGATGCACTTCTCACGTGAGATCATACTTGGTCAACCAAAGGTACGCAGAGCCTGTTCAGGCGTTCAGGGTGCAGAGCGGGAATGAAGGAGATCCTATTCTCCCAGTTAGAAGTCTGTGAACCACTCAAAATGATGTTGAAGCAGTTATTTTAAGGTCAAATAGTTGCAGAATGTTGCTTTACAGCGATGACATTTAATCCATATTGGATAAATTTCTCCACAGACCAACATTTGAAGTGATTTAAATGCTTAATCTAAACTGCTAATTTGCCGTTTTTAGGAGCTACAGATACAAAGGAAAGCAAGGGAAAAACGAAAAGGGGAAAATATTTTTTTTTTAACTATCTCAGAGTTTTGGTTGATATGGCCATTTCTCAAAAATATATATTACGTGGTATACAGAAGATTGTTGTGTGGAAATAGTTTCCATCTTTTAAATCTGGTTATGAGTTTCCACTAATTCTTGAATCCTCCACTGGTGCTTTTTTATGTAATCTACAAAATTCTTACGGTAAGATCCTGTCCAAAATAATGAAAATATGCAGTTAATATGAAAATAAAAGAAATTATTCATGTCAATGTTCTTTTCTAGGTACCGCACAGAAGCCGGCTCATTGTTCTGACTTTCCTCATAATAGTCTGGGAATTTGCAGACACTGACTGGACTGTCATTTGTCTTTACTTCTTATTCTGCACCTGAAAACCTGCCCGCAATTACCCTTATCTTATTTTACTATCCAGCAAAATCAGCTGAATTAATTCAAGGTGAGAATTTAGCTGGGCGGTTTGAGAATTGCGACATTTAGTTAGTTTTGAGAGTCAGCAGGTCATTTCATCATCATCTAAAAGCTCTGCATACGTCACAGCCTGTCACCAGCGTTACGTTACGCTCTTCGGTGGATGTTGAGTCTCGTAAACAACCGCCGAGATGCAGTTTGGCTTTTCAACATTTGCATGTCATTTAAACACTGTCAGAGTTTTGAAGCAAATAATGATTTAATATCTCACAACACACTTTGCCGACTGATTCACTGTGAATTATTCATCGCGTTCAGCTGAAAATCAGGAGCTTAAGTCGCTCGTCGGTAATCTGAAGTAGTGGCGACACCTTGCAGGGAAATGAGAGTTGTTTGTTTTCATGTTGAGGTGCCTCCTCACCGACAACCACTTCGCTCTCTCACACAAAACACTCCGACGTCACCACTTCCCGTTGCACTTTCCGAAACACAAACGAGGTGCATGCATGTCAGCAGTGACAGACAGACCGCAGTGTTTTGGTGGTTTGACTGCTGTAAATGTTCGACGTGCTGAGGACACCCTGCTGCTTTAATGAGAACGTGTTGGCTTCGTGCCGTTGTTGCGTGTCGCATCAATACAGCTGAACCTGACACGTGAAGAAGAAAATATCTCGACGAGAGCCGAGATGATTTCATGGGTCAGAAAAAAAAGAAGCAGAACAGTATTTATTAATACAGCTTTCGGCAGAGTCGTATTTGCGTTGGTGAACAGGGGTGTTATTTCCAGGTGAATCTTGTGCACAGTAACAGTGATAACTATTAGCTGGTGCTTGACAGTTGTTAATTGCATGATTTTTGTGGTTTTGCATTGAGCGTTGAATCAATATTCCGTGTAAACAGTGACGCATTATGTAGTAGCACATACTTCATGCGTCATGAATCTATTTAAGATCAGCATCTCATGGGAAACTATGAACATTTCATCCCTCCCCCCAAACCCTACAACATAGGTGATGCAAGTAATGACGACTTATTTTAACCGGCAAAATTTTCGCAGAATACCCAACTCTGGCCAAACCAAACGAAAGCTGATTCTTCTCGATACTGTTCAGCCTCACTAAGTGCACGGTGTGAGCATTGGAATAGAGCCTGCCTGCGAGACACAAAGAATACCAAAAACCTGAAATATCCGTATTGGTATTAGAAGAACTTTGAAACAAGTTTACAGAGTGAAACCGTTCTTTAGTAGAAGGCTGCTGGCACGTTTTCAGCGCAGCAGCAGGAGGAGAAGAGCATTGTCGGATTGTGTCTACGAAACAACTGGACCAGGATCAGTAATGAGATTTTGCCGCCGCCGCTCTGCTGGAGGAACATCTTGATGATGCTGATTGTGCCAGCTGACATACTGTAGGAATGCATGGGTTACACATTAAAGCATCAAATGAACTGTCTACGTGTTACAATACAGCCCTACATTCATTTTCTGCTCTTTTTGTGCGCATCATTTATTTATTTTTTTCCCCATGTTCTGTGCGTTAGAGCAGCAATGTCACAAAAATAACTGTCGCACAACCATGTGCATGTTCCACTGCACAAATGCCAACCAAATGAAAATGGATTTGTGATGTGACTGTTACGCTGCTTTTTGCTGCATATTTGTACATGCTGTGTATGTTTGCTCTGATTCACAGCTGTGCATTATTAACAGAAGCACTATGCCTGCCTTTACCTGCTCCGTGAGGCATGTCGTGCTGTTTTTTTTTGGAGTGATCAGTGAAGTAGAAAGACATCTTAAAATGTTTTCCGTAAGAGGAGCTTTTTCCAGTAGAACATAGAGTAAGTTAGACATTACAGCTGTCGTGGGGTGCGCATTGTTCTCTGTTTAACTATATCAGCTGCTCACATTGCAGTGTTGTGGTGGTGCAAATTCCCCTGAGTGTTTGCGTCAAGTCATGCAAGTATTTGGCCCAACAGTGCAGTCAGTCTTGTTATGTAACGATGGCTGGGGGATAGAGTTTTCTTTTTCTTTTTCTTTTTTTTTTTTTAAAGCATTTGACAGTGCCACTTCTCTTGACATTATTTATTTTATTGTATTTACTTCTCCAGCAGATGATTTATGTCTACATCCGTTTGAAAATCTCACCGCTTTGTAGAAACAGGAGTTAGTATTTTGACCAAATTAACAAATAGGAAAAAATGTCTTTATCTTAAATAGTAAAAAAAAAAAAAATCTAAACTACATAAATGCAATGCATCATCACTGTCTTGAAAAAGAGCTTTGATTGTTGGATTTTAGATTTTTAGGTGATTAACTCATTTTCTCATTTTGATTCTACTGTTTTCGATTGTTTGTTGACTCTGTTGGAGGGAGTTTAATTGACGTGATAACAATTGGCATCCACGGTTTAGTTCATAGATGGTAGAACTGTGACCTCTAGTGGTTAGAAAACATTCACACAACATTATGCACTACTTTTAATGCAGCAGGGAGTGTTTGGACCCATAATATGTATTCATGTATTGGTTTTAAGAGCTTAATGAATTCCACTGGTCTAATTTTAAATAAATAGTTTTTTCCATACAACTGTAAATATCTAAACACTTATCATTGATTTCAGTGACCAGTAATGAATTATTATGAATTGTTTTATTCAGTTATCAGTAATGTATTATATTACTGACTACAGATCCATATTTCTATAATAGGTATATTAAATAGTCTGCTATATTAAACAAACCCCATTTATTTCCAGCTTTGATAGAATGAAGCTCAGAATTGGTGGAAAAATACAGTTCAGATATTTACAATGTTGTTTTTTTAATTTTTTTTATTTCCCAAGGCACAAAAAATGCTGTATTTTAGAAACGTTAAAATAAAATTGCGAACATCTTATCAAAGCTCACAGTCACTTATTTGTACATTTAAGAGTGCAAGGAAACATTGTCATTGCCATTTAATGCTCATATTAATCACGGCTGCCGTTCTCATAAATCACCACTAGATAGCAGAAAAGTCATGCTGATGGGAATTAAAGGTGTAAGAATCATTACTTCACTGTGTCAGTGAAATGAGATGAGAGCATCTGTCAACTTCAGTTAGAGGAATGAAACATTAGGTGGTTTTCTTAAGGTAGTTTACACTGCAACAAGAGGAGAATAGCCTGTGTTGGTAAGGCTGGGTACTGTTTAAAGTATTCAGTTTTTTGTTATCTTGCTTTGAGGAATACAAACACAATTTTAACCACAGAAGCCAAAGTTCTTAAATGTTGAATGATCCAAACAGAAGAAGCCCTGAGGACTTTTCCTCAGTAAAGTCTTCTGAAATTGGAAACATTTGGACTTATTTATGAGTTGTCTGTCCAAGAAATCACTGAATGAGATTGCGCATCCAGTTAAGTACCAAAAACAGTGTTAAGGCTTGACACCCATCCCTCATCAGATCGTGCAGATCGATTACAGAGGCAGTTAAACCACCCTTACTACGACCGTGGATTGCGACCAAAAGTTTCCGTACAAAATCAATAGATATATTTTGAGAACGGAAATGTTAGGGATGTGAGAGGTGCATCTGAGGGCAGAGGGAGAACTAGGAAGCGAGCTCCGCCGCTTAGGCCTGTTTCTCTTTGAAGTCGAGCAGAATGACCCGTCGGCCCCTCGTGACCCCGAAGTCTGACCTCAAGTTGGAAGTTTATACTAGAGGCAAAACCAATCTAGCCTACGTGAGAGCAGAGAGGATGGATGTGGATTAGACGGGAATGTTGTGTGTGTGTGTGTGTGTGTGTGTGTGTGTGTGTGTGTGTGTGTGTGTGTGTGTGTGTGTGTGTGTGTGTGTGTGTGTGTGTGTGTGTGTGTGTGTGTGTGTGTGTGTGTGTGTGGAAGAGAGACGGAGGGTTTAATCGAAAGGGGAAAATAAGTAAAAAGGCCAATTAGACACAGAGCGCCTCATTCATATTGCTCATATCTATAGGAAGGATGTAGTATTTTGAAACTCCAAACAGAATGAAACCCCACAGCGAGAAAAACTGAGCCGCATTGTTGCCCGGTGTTATTCCTTCATTCTGTGCTCTGAACCTCCCTGTGCTATGTGGTGTACGGTTCAGGATGCTTGGGTGTCACATAAAGGTTAGTGGCCGTGTGTGTGAACATTTTTGTGGTGTATTTTAATTGAAAGTAAACTTCCCTTGATGAAGAGTTTCCAGTGAAAGGTGAGCTTTGTTGTAGTTTGGGCCACATTGAGGATCAACTCCAGTCTGAATTGTGTTATTGCATGTATTTTGGTGCGTGGCAGCAGATAATGAACAGGCGATGGAAGCTTTGGCGCTTGTGCATGAGGAGGATGAAGAGTTATGAATTCATATCTCTGGGTTGTCTTAGCCCTGTGTTTGGATGCATCCTTGTATCCTCAATCATGTTTCAGCTTTAGATCTTTTAATCAGTTGCACACACACACACACACACACACACACACAAACTTGCATACAGTTCACACCCGTACTCCCTCTGAAGAACTCGCACACAAACACATCACTACACTGCACATGCACAGAGGTTCCAGTGTGTGGGATTACAGGAGGAGAAACAATCTGAGTTCCATAACTAACTGTGTTTATCCAGGCTGGCGGAGGAGGCCTCTCACTGGGCGGCCTCGGTCCACCTCCAGGCCCCCACTGGCTCCAGCCTCTGTTGATGTAGACATCGTGGACTATTTTCAACCCCCAGAACCATTGTTGAAGCTGTGTTTTTGTTGGTTTAGTTGTATTTTTTTTTCCTAAAACTTTTGTTTTGTATTTGTGGCTTTTGCTCACGTGAATCTGTCCATCAAAGTCAAAATCAGAATTTGATGTGCTTTTGTTTTTGGCTCGTATGGCAGCTGCGCGAGTTAGACTTGGAGTTGAAATTCGTAGGCAGATAGAAACATGTTCAAGGACTTCATACGAGGTGCGAAGTTCAGAGACCAAAAACTGCACCTGATTTAACCCCGTCTGCCATCTGCTTTTGAGTTGTCTGCTTGAGCATCAGTACAGCACTCCCATTGCTCCCATTGCTCCTGCAACACCCTGCAAGTCCACTTCTGTAAGCTATCTGCGATTCCACCACAGTGTCAAAACGGCAACCCTTCGTCTTGAACTTCATTTCGGGGAAAAGAAAAAAAGCTCCAAAAAGCCGAATGCAGCGGGTTTGGAGTGATGGGGAGCGACGACTGTGTTGATTAAGTGATGCAACTTGGAATACTCACTCATAAAGGTTCTTGCGCCCCTCTGCTCCGTGCTACGTTTGTGTGCAACAGAAACGGTCTCAGAACTTTCTGATTGCACCTCATGTTAGAAATATCTAATACTCGCCTTGTTCTAGATGGTGGAATTTTAGGTACCGTGCATGTGAACCTTCATATAGACTGTTTTGTTATGTGTGGGTGTAAACGTTAACCTTCTTTGACAGACTCTTCACCTCCTAGTTTTGCAGAAATTGCTCTATTTTGCTGGCGGGTAATTGGCCTTTCCTCCCCTGACTTGTCACATCAAGATGAATGAGTTCATTTGTGAAGGCATGTGGCCCTAATCTGCTTAATTAGAACAAATAAATCCACCAGATCGGGTAAAGATCACCGCAGAAGTTAGCCGTGACACAAACTGGCATGTCGGGTCAATCCGACTGATAAACCGTCCTTTTCTAACCTGCTGTGTTTAGTACCTTTCGCGCCGCATCTGGTGGATTGTTGGAGGCTTCAGTGATGTCGTGTGCATGAGCCTGTGAGTGTACGCATGTCTCATTAGGATCAGAAAAAGACATATTGTAAAAATAGACTTCCAGAAATGTGTGTACGTCCAGATCTGCAGCTGTCTTTCTATTTGTCTCTGGGTGTGAAACCGCAGATGAGGCAATAATAATGCTTTGCGGTTGAACTGGGATTTTTCAATTTAATGCATTTTCTTTCTTCTTCCCACACTTCACTGCTCATCGGTCTGTCTCTGGGTACTCCCCATTTGACTTCTACTCTGCTGTGCCTGTCCAGAACAGCTGCAATCTCTGTCATGGTTTCCGTCATTTATGTTTTCTTCCAGTGAACTGTGAACTGACTTTGATGTAATATCGTGCAGTTCTGCAGTGTTGTGATGTAGATTATACTCCTCGAGTTGACTCCGCAACACCACCTACTATTCACTCTAGATTTGTTTCATGGATACACCAGAATAATGCCAGACATGAATCAAAATTGGTTATAACTTTTAAAGGAAAGTTTTATGTTCAGAGCTCCGCCCATTGTTTTTGTTGGATATGATAGTCTGTACTCAACCAAGTAGTTATTAGGAACAATGTGACATCTGGGGGAAAAAATGTCCAACAGGACAAAAAATAACAGCGATCAGGTGATCAGATAAGTTAGAAACACAAACCTCAGATTAGTCACGTTTATTTGGAAGAGAAACACTTTGTTGTTCACTTTGTTCTCAACATCTCGGCAATCACTTTTGTGTTTACGTTGCTATTATAACCTGTCACTACTGAAGTAATGCTGAAGTTAGAGCACAACCAATTCTCGATTTTTGGGGGTGTTGCCAGTTACAATATTAGGAAGTATATAAAACTCATTGGGAGTTGAATACTTACAAATAACTGTAAAAACACAAATAGAATATTTGTACAAATTTCCCTCAGTCATCTTATTCTGCATTATGTATTATTGTGCTCAGATATATCGGTTGGGCTCTTGTCGTAACAAAACATTTATATCCTATTTACAATAATCCTCTAATACCACAGCCCGTTTGCTAATTTGCATCAATGTAAAGTCCTAATGTTTTACTCCTAACCCTGAGATTTGACTTATTCTTAAAAAAACACAAAAAACACACAAAAAAACCAGCTTCATGAGTTCTGTCTAATGGTGGGATTTTCACATACTTGACTTTACATTAAAAAAAATAAAAGTCCTGATGACTGATCCCCTGGCCGTTCTGCCCATCTGCTCCCAAACGGCCCGGGACTTTAGCCTGGCTGAGCGACACTAAATGGTGTGATTTCAGCCGCCACCTCCTCACAGCCATTAGGTACCATCGGGCTGCCTCTCTCAGGCCGAACCTCCTGTAAACAAAAATGAGCCAGCCATCACTTTGGACTGAGAGGAGACTTCAAACCTCTATCCTCTGCTCCATTCTCCAGTCTAAACACCCCCCCGCCCCCACCCCACACACACACACACACACACACACACACACACACACACACACACACACACACACACACACACACACACACACACACACACACTCCCTGATGCAACCCATAACTTGGCTCAATCCTGCATTATGCGTAATGATGTCAAAACTCTGCCCTACCAACACACAAATGCACTTTATTCCTCATTGTGGCTCGTTTCTACCCTTATACTTACTACTTCAGAGTGTCTCACAATGCCAGAGCCATTTACTGGAAAGTAGGGCAAAGGTCAGCAGAGCTTTATGTGACTCCGGTGTGCATCTTTGCATGTTTATTTGGGTCTGTATATGTATGTGAGGTCTGAGAGAGCCGATAAGCGAAAGCAAGAGCATGTGTGAGACCCAAAACGGGGCAGCGGGCCCAGCGGAGGGGTACCCTGATAGGCCCCAGAATTTCCCCCAAGCAGCACCCAACATAGAGGAACAACTATGGCCTTTGTTGGTCACCCCGTGGATCTCACACACAGTTAATATAGACTTTTCCCACTGACTCTGCCAAGAGTCTGAAGTCATTTAATGAAGTGGCGGCTGAGTTTAGAAGGAGCCAGTGTGCTCGCTGCTCGCGCTGACAGAATGGAAAATGTCTGTGTTATGCAGTGAACAGCAAGTGACAAGAGGAGTGTGTTCTGATACTCACCTCTCTGCGCGCACACACACACACACACACACACACACACACACACACACACACACACACACACACACACACACACACACACACACACACACACACACGCATGCATTAAGAACACACACATATACAGGCGCATATAACAAAGCTTCATGAGGAGGGACGGCAATTATACAAATTGGGGATGGTAATGGCTCATCGTTCAGGGATACGTCAGGGATTCCAACAGGTTTGTAATCAGCTATGATTAGGTCTAACAATGTGAAAGTTCCCTCCTGAACTCACAAGAACTTAAATGGGTCATTGGCATTCGGGCTCTGCTTTGTCTCCGTGTGTATCTGAATATTTTTGTATACATTAAAAGTGACTCTCTGGTAAATAAAATTTCTCAGGGCCCTAAACTAAGCATTTAAACTGAGTCTGCCTAATTGTTTCACAAATTCTTTGTGTTTATCTTTTTTGTTTGGTTCATTTGAGCAAAACTTCACCGTTCATGTCCATTTTCACGGCTGTCTATTTATCCACTTCTGCCATGAATGGACAGTATCTCTGTATGTATTTGGTCACACTTCTTTTCAAGTCCCTGTCTTTTCATCTACGGGCAGATTGCAGTCTGTTTTGGTGTCCTATTGTGCAGCTGTCAGTTATTTTCAAAACACTCGAGTGTCATTTGCCTCAGATTCCATCCCTTTCAATTCTCACCACCAGCGTACATCTCATTGAGTGTGCATCAGCAGGCAGATTCATTCTTCTCTTCTTCTAAAAAGCACATTTCTTTTTTTTCATAGCGGCCATAAGCCTTCTTTTTAAATCCACAGACAATGTGGTTTTGTCCATCCTCCTCCATCCTTTTCACTGGAAAGTGCAGGGATTCTCTCTCTTGCTCTGTTACTCTCCCTACATCTCTCTCTCGCTCTCTCTCTCTCTCTCTCTCTCTCCCCTCTCTCTCCCCCTCTCTCTGGGGGGGGGGGGGGACCCCTGAGCGTGGTGTTTCTCCTGAAGCTCAATTGTCTGTCTGTAATGAACCATGATGAAAGATAACAGAATGAAATGTAATAATTCATGCAGGCCTCGGTGAGGAGCACGTGGCTAGCGGTTGGCCCGGGCCGTGATAGCCTCCTGCTCGGCTCCTAGAACAATGCTGCGGCCCTGCCAGCACCACTCGCCCTGCTCTGGTCCAGCGATCTTGTTGTGCTGTCCACTCGCTGTTCTCTCACTTCTATTCAGAGTCACTTAACGTTGGAAGGGCTGTCTGTGACCACTGGCATGCCGGCACATCTCTTTGGGAAACAAGGCAAACCGTCCCCGTGGACTCGCTGTCTTCTTGGAATTCCTTCATTCTTTACCCCAAACCTCTTGCTTTGTATGTTCGGCCCCTCTTGTCAGGCTTTTGACCCTTAGTTGAGTTTGTCAGATGAAGGCTAACAATGTCAACCTCTTGACGCTGCATAATGTTTCCCGCTCTGTTGTTGATTGTTCTAATTGTGTCTCCTTGTCTGGAACATCTGATGATGGTTGCAGGAATGCCGGGCTTGTTTTATGCCCTTTATTTATCCAGAGAAAGTTGAAACAATACACTTGGCTCTTTCCTGGAAATGCCCTGTTTCATATTCAGGGGGTACCACACACCTTTGAGCTTTTGCAGTCTTCTACCATTGGCTGCGACCAGTTTAACCAGAATAGTCAGGGATTAAGTATCTTGCTTAAGGGTACATTGACAGAGGTTGTCTGGAGCTTTTGTCATCCCCCCCCCCCCCCCCCCCGACCCTCCCCCCCACACCCCCAACTGCTTTTTTTCCAGCTGCTTTAGGGATATGAACGAGCATTGCCTCTTTGGTCACAAGATCGCTTCTCTAAGTTCTGTCCCTGTTTCATGGCACCGTGGCACTGATTAATGCATCCACTTGCGAGCTACTGTTTGAGTGCAATAATGGCGATCAAGGAATTTAAACTCATGAGATATGCTAAGAATTTACTCCATGACAAGAGTTCGAGACAGCCGGGGACCTTCCCGCTCTTTTATCTCATTCAATAAGTTTCCCAAGGCAAGACTAAGAGTGGAAGTCAATGAGAGCCAGAAAACTGAAACAATGCTTGTTTATTGAAAGATAGCATGTCCCTGCTTTTAATTGAAGCACGCTTTGAAGGCTGCTTGTCTCCTTTAAGGTCGTGCTGTCCTGTGACAAATTACGTGGCGTGGATGTTGGTGGAGGAAGATGGCGTGTCGAAGTGTAGACTGGGAGCGCAAGGAGAGATGAACAGAGACTCAATTGATGCTCCAGACCAGCAGCTTGAGGTTTTGACGCAGAGTGCTTGTGTGCGTCTGTATTTGTGTACATTCCAGTATACTGCATCGACGCCTGTGTGCATGTTGGTTGAATCTTACCGGGCTGGTTTTCAAGGCAAAAAAAACACACAAAAAACACAATTGGGAAAAAAAATATTTTCTATTCGTTAAAAAAGCAAATCTCAATGCCACATAGAAGTGACCTTGATGGAACTTCATGAACACTTTACAAAGTGCTCTGTCCATCAACAGTTGAAATCCAGAGCTAAACTAAAACTAGGCACAGCAGTGAGTGCACATATACCTGAGTATCCTAGTAATGAGACTTATCCCAGTTTAGATCATATTCAGAATATGGCATTTACATGGAACTCAGAAATCTGGTTACTCATGTCCTCGTACACGATAAACATTAGTATCCTGGTTATTATTGCGGTATATTCTGATTGCGCACGCGCCTCTAATGTTAACAACACAAAACAATGATTTTGAGAAGAGAGCAACTCAATATTAGTAGAGAATTCTTTTACCGACTGCGCAACACAGTTCAGCCAATCATAGCATCAACAACAGTATGAGCTCTTTTCTGTTGGCGATAACAGTGCTTAGAAGGTTGTACAAAGCTGGCAGTTGTGGACAATATCTCTAACCAGTTTTGGCATCCACAAGCACCAAATTTGCACATTCTGTTGCAGTATGGCGGGAAAAGCTTCGAGCTACTTCATAAATGTCCCAAGCATGCAGGAAATCATTTGTCTTTCTGTTGCGTCACTTGGCTGACACCTCATATGCGAAGGTAGTCGGCAGCGGTCAAAATTCGGGATAAGATACGGACACACCAGTGGTCACAAAAACGTGTGTAACACGGGTGCTGATGTTGAACAAGCGACGTAACTTGGAACACTGACTCACAAAAGTTACTGCTTCTCCCCACTCCATGTACATTACTGGGCTGCGATCCATTCGTGCACAACAGGAACCGACTGTGAACATTTGGATTTACCGCATAGAATGGGATGCAGTGTTTTTTTGTGATCAGATCCCAGATCCCTGAGTGATTAGTGGCATCAGAATGACCTCTCTTATGACAACTGGACCACTGCAATGTGGAACAGTATATCTCAAGTTGTTAGAGATGATGAGGATGATTGAATAGTTTGGATTAGGACAGAAGTAAAGGTGGTTTACATTGTGAAGACATTAACTATGTTACGGTGTGAGTCTCAACACAGTCTGTGCGTGAAACGTAGGAAGATCTGAACATGTTAAATATTGCATAATAAAACAGGAGAAGTAGTTTTGTTTATTGTATATCTCGGAGAGAGGACAGCCAACTCGGTCCCTGTGAATGTTACAGTTGTTTCTTCAGATATTCAGATAACAGCAAGTTAATGTGCACTGGCTTTCACTGTAAGGATGGCTGCTATATAAGAGTTAGCAGCATGATCAATAGAAAAAAAAAAAAAAATTCTGAGTGTCAGAGTGTGTGCACTCGTGAGTGTTTCGTCTGGAGGAGGCTTAGGTTTACATGAAGCTCCGGCTTAGCTTGAAAAGTTGCGCGTTGGCTGATGCAACACAACTCCCCAACACAACGCAACCAAACAGGGACCGAGAGAAAACGAAGAAAGATTAAAACAGAATGAAAGAGTCTAACTGTAAGCGTGCTTTGAGCGTGCCAGTTCACCAGTTTGGTGGTCTTCCTCTAAAGGTTGTTAATTAGTGCAGAATGTAGACTACAGTTCTACTGCCAGCACTGATGAAAAGAGGAAAGGGAGAAAGAGAGAGAGAGATAGAGGGTAAACTGTAGAGCTGCCAAGAAGGAGGAATTTGTGATAGGTTGAGAGTGGTTCCAAATGGTGAAGCAAAGCATGGAGACTCCCAGAGTTCCTGCCTCCTGACCCGTGTGTTTTCTGCAGGCCCCTTGAGCCGCGGAGTCAGACACTCCAGTACAGTGAAACAACTGTCGACAAGAGCAGTAGACACAATGAGAAATGTCAGTGTTTAGACTTTGGAAACGGAGGTGGTTGATTTGATTTCAAATCTAAAATCCAAATATCTTGAAGTGTGTATATCTGTAATTGCGATGCCGATCCTCTCCCATTCTTCGCATACACTACAGTGTGTCAGATCCACGCGTAAGCCCCACTAGATACAGTATTGACGAGGGCTTGGTATCGTTAAAAACTAATTTGATACCGGTACCAATATCTAATGGTTCCCGAATTATACTTTTTTTTGTTTCAGTAAGAATTTGACAAAAAAAAAAAAAAAAATGTAAAAGAAATAAAATAAAATACATTATGATACAAATCTTTAGTTTCCATGCAGTTTAGAAGAGGAGAGTGTAACCAAGGTTATTTTCTGTAGTTACAAAACGTAGATGTCCCCTAAATGCCTCGCATGCAAACTCGATGCTACAATTTACCAAAGGCCTCAATGCTATCAGTAGATGCTACCTGCGCACAGAGAAGCCCTCAGTTACAGCAGCTGTAGGTGAGAGGCCAAAAATAATTTTGAAAAAAAAAAAGAATGAAGACGTTCTTCTTCTCACTTGCCTAAGTTGAAGCTGAGTGATTTTTTACCTTTTGGGGCGGGACACCTCAGTAGAGGTTATATATGGTAAACTGGCTTGCTGGCCACTGAGTAAACTTAGCAAAAGTTATCCGACTAATAATGAAAATGTGTTACTTTGGTTGTAGACTAATGACAAGGCAGTTTTCGAAAGAAGACGGTACCAAAGTAATTCTGTCGGTGCCATAAAAGTATCAAAGTTCGGTACCCAAAGCTCGTAAAGACTCCAGTGTTTCATTTCAGAGCAGAATGAGCATAATGCACTTTACACAGTATAATGAAGAGCTGAGTATGTTACAGGACAGTTTTGTAAAGAGGGATGGGACTGAATTTACTTAAGGGGAAACAGAGAAGCCCACACAAACTAGGGTTCTGGCCACACATCTATCTGCGTTTCACACAATGGAGGCATCAACCCTCCCTCGCTCCCGGGCTTTACCCAAGGAAATTAATGTTTACTCTTCTTATTTGATGGTTCCTTTTTATGTTTTTGTTGCATAAAGACATGCAGGAGGACAAACAAAAGCCCTTAAATCCCTCTAAAGATATTGCTCAATAGACCGTCAGGTGCTGCTTTACACACATGCTATATGCTGTATGAATGACTGTAGGTTATGTCAGGTGCCTGATCAATGTGGCGTCATTCAGCACATTCACGCCCAACATTTAAAGGATTCCTGTGAGCTTGCCAAATTGCTGCACATGCAGTTCTTTAAGTAAAAGAGAAACCAACATCCCAGTCAGTCCACACAAGACCAGTCTGTCTCATCGTATATGAGTGTTATTCCTATGGCTTGTGGATTACATAAACACCGCGAGGAATCATAAATGCGCTCTATGGGATTGAGTGACACGCATGTGAAGACTGTCTGAGGTGTGTATAAAAAGTAAAAGTAACAGAAAAACTAATTATCCAAATTTACCAGTGTGTCACGACAATTATTCACTCACAACCCCCCCCCCCCACACACACACACACACACACACACACACACACCACCACCACACCTTCAGCGCAGTGCATATCTTTAGAGTAGGGAGGTTGGATGGAAAACACCATTATGTCATCCCAGTTGCACCCTCCCCGACTGGCCACACTGTGGTGCTTTGTGTGCAGCAGACAGAGGAGCTGGAGGCTTGGATGAGTAGATGGATCCTTTACTAGATGGGATATAGAGATATATCACACAGAATTCTATTAATGCAATTAACAATGGTTTTCTTTATTGACGAATCTTTGGAACATCAGCTAACAAGTCAATCGTTTAATTTGATTGTTAAATCAAATAAAAACTGGGAAAAAAAAAAAAGAAAAAAAACTTTCACAGTTTCGGATATCTTCACATGGCCTGTTTTGTTCACCAGTCCAAAACTTCAAGTTATTATAAAATTAAACAAAGAAAAGCATAAAATTCTCACATTTCTGAAGCAAAAACGAACTGTTGTCGGACTTTTCCTTTTATGAATGACAAGCAAATAATTGTTTAGTCAGATATATTTCCAGCGTTGTCTACACAGTGAAAGATTAACCAACTCTTTCAGCACCACATGGATGCATTTAAATTATTACATGTTTAAAGTTTGAACTAATTTTCCATCCTCCCTCTCTCTCTCTCTCTCTCTCTCTCTCTCTCTCTCTCTCTCTCTCTCTCTCTCTCTCTCTCTCTCTCTCTCTCTCTTTGGTGTGCCTCCTAACATCTGCTCCCAGCTAGCCACCTGTCTCCTGTCAAATGCAATATTAATGTACGCCATACACTTGTTAATTATTTCCCCTGAATGTGGTCATGTCAAGCCGAATATGCATAACAGGATTGTAAAGAACCATTTTATTAGAGGTGATCACTCTCTTTCTGCCTCCTCTCTCTTTCATTCTCTATTCTTGTCCAAATGCCGTTTCTCAGGTCTTTCTATCCACTGAAGTGGTATGGTGTGTGTGTGTGTGTGTGTGTGTGTGTGTGTGTGTGTGTGTGTGTGTGTGTGTGTGTGTGTGTGTGTGTGTGTGTGTGTGTGTGTGTGTGTGTGTGTGTGTGTGTGTGTGTGTGTGTACTCAGTGTGCCTCCATACACCAACTAGAGCTTGTTTCCCAGGAGACACAACAACTGCGTGTGCTAGGAGGGTGGCAGAGGGATGGTCGAAGGGGCCGATGGAGTGATGGAGGGGTGGCATGTCGAACAGGGGATGGAAAGGAGGGAGGTGGGGCGGGAGGGGTGAAGTAATGAGAGGTGTTGTGGGAGGGAAGCCGCGGAGGGGGTGGCAAGCAAAGCGAGGCGAGGCGAGGGCCAGGCGGGTGGCATGGCAGTGGGGCCTCCTTGTGTCCCGGTCCCCCCTTGTCCCTCCTGGTCCCCTTTTTTGCGGACAGCATCTGCAGCCTGCTTTACATGCAAAACACACCCTGCAGAGAGGGCGTCTACACATGGGGCTAAGGGGAGAAGAAGAAAAGCATTCCTGAGGCAGTGCTGGGAGAAGAGGGGAGGTGGGTATCTTCAACAGCCTCACTCTACCAGTGTCTCTCCCAGATGAAGCCGTGGGGGGAAGCAGTAATGAGGGATGAGAGGATACATTCACTGCAGATTATTTTGCTTTGAATCTGGCTTGAGCTCATTTCTATACACAGCCACTGCTATTGTTTTTGGCCTGACAAGAGCTCCGTTTCATTTACACTAGACCTGACTATCAACCAGCTTCACACTGATGTCTGTGTTTCTGTTTAGTTCAAGAGCAAGCTATTATGTCTGCTAAGCTTAAACGTGAGCAGACAAGAAAAAAAAAAAAAAAAAAAAAACTGCGAAGAAAGGAAGTATTTATTCGCTCTCTGCCCAGATTCTGATGTTTTCCATTTCTTGCTCCCAACTTTTTTATTTTTTTATTTTTTTTTTATCACTTCTCTTTAACCGGAGGGCCGAGTTGTCCAGGAACTAGTCAAGCCACAGTTGTCCCCAGTGCTGGCAGTACGGACCCCCATTGTTAACGGAGGAAAAAACATTAATAGAGAACCGAGGCCTAATATTATAATAATGTATTTTATTCCATGGCTTTCTCCTTTTCCGTTTTCCTTCCATTATGCATAGTGTTAAGTCACTGTGCTACCCCGAACAATGTATCCACCACTAACCAGATGTCACGGCATGTGAGTCATCTCATGCAGAGGACACAGTGTGTGTGTGTGTGTGTGTGTGTGTGTGCGTGTGCGTGTGTGTGTGTGTGCGCTCGAGGGAGTGCCACCTGCCAAGGAAAGCACACACACATACACCTGACATTTCCTGATGTTTTGCCGTAACAACAAAGCCTTTGTCGCACGTCATTTCTTTCACGTCACAGCATGACATTGAGTTTTAGGAGCATTTGAGAAGACACCAACAGTTTAAGGCTAATGTGTCACAGGCATTGTAGCTTAACGCTGACTGTCATTTTGTGCCTGCTTCCTCGGGAGTCAGTCCGAGGTCACCCAAAATGTCTTGGTTTTGTGTACGCTGCCAGAGACTGAGCAGAGGTATAATTGAGTCATTGTAGGGATTTGGGATCCTCAAGTGACATTTGGTGGTGTTTCATCTGACGCAGGATAGCTTGTCCTTCTTTGTCAGCCCTGACGGGAAAATGAGACGAAGATTTAAAATGTGGTTCTGGTGCCACTCGTCTTTGTCAGCCCATGCGTCGACTGTGAGATGTCCTTTCATCTTCGGGTTTTAGAAAATATTTGCAGCAGATGTCTTTATTGGTGTCTAACTTTGACGTGTTATCCTCCAGATAGATGATTGTTTGATCTGTCGTGTAACTAAAGGCTCGGCGGGAAAAGTGAGTTCATCTAAATAGAACTGGCCGTAGTTTCACTCTTTCCTTTCATCCATCTTCCCTCGTGTCTAGCCTTACATCCCACCATATATAGGCGTATTAAATAACCATGGCGATGTCACTCTTAGGCTAACTGCAGGCCTTCCTAATAGACGATATTAAAAGTCATTTCCCTTGATAATTCCTGCTCTCGTTTTTCCTTCTTTTCCCCAGTTTTAATTCTCCCGTCCTCTCTCCAACTAAGCTCCTCTTTAAAGAATGTTGTCCCGTTTGATTTCTGAACGCGGCCTTGTCTTCGGTTTCTAAATGACCCACTGCACCCCTGTCACTTTCGGTGTTTGTCTTTTCCATTCCCACCGAGGAAAACTTCCTCTTTCATTTTTTCGCTCCCCCTGCAGAAGTGAATTGTGTAACATTGCTCTCTGCGTGTGCAATAATAAACTGAGGAAATAAGCAGTGTTGCCTCACTTAATGTTAACATTATACATTATCAGGAGGTAGATTGCTGCCGGTTCGTGTTTCAAAGCACGGGGCCGTCACAAGCGGTAGTTTATGGCGGAGATGAATGAACTGTTTCCACGCCATTGTTACAGTCAAACCAGAGTTTGACCCTCGTCTGAATAAATACACTTTTTTATTCACTGAGGGGGAAATAGTTTCAGTCATTTCCTTGACTGAATACAAACAGAAGCAGTCTGTAAATGGGGTACCTGGAATATGTTTGACCTCCTCAAAAACACAAGCATGTTGCTCAGATTCCTTCTCAGAAGAAAGGATGCTCCGGCCTACAGTCCTGCACGCTCGAACTTAACGGCAGCACGAATTCCATGAACGTTGTTGCACGTTGAGCACGATGACCAGATCCGACTGTATGCCAAACCTCTGACGCGTATCATGAAGCCCCTTACAAAACCCCTTCTGAAGAACAATTGCACTGTTCAGTGTTGACATATTTGTGCATAGTACATGATGTTCATCCACATTTGGTGTGACAACGGCCCCGTGTTGCGTTCAATCTCCTCCAGAGGAATTTTTCTCCATGTTGTGACGTTCCAAAGAGATGTTGTACTTTTTTCAAAGCATTCTGCAGTTGCAAAAGTTGTGATTGCTCACGTACGGCCTTTATATACCTAACGAACACAATTAGGGATGGGGCACGAATTTCGAATATTCCAATAGTCGTCAGTATCTACCAAATCGATTAGTGCATGCGACTATTGTTTTTCCTTATTTTCCTTGTTTTTTTTACTGGCGCCTGGTTGTAATGCACCTTAAAAAGCGTACTGCCAGCCTCCATTAAATAACATGAAGAAGAAGAGCACACTGCGATATTCGATTAAAATTTGAATAGTTCAGAGAAAATTTGGAACAGTAGTTTTGCTTGAAATGCCAATACTAAACATTTTGAATGCACTCTGGTGAATGGTAAAAATATGGTAAAAGTCCCAAGATTACTGGATGATGCACTGTAGCATCCACGAAGCTGCTGAGGGGACCTCAGGAGCTGTAGCTGCTGCAGGTGGAGCTATTAGGATGTCGGGATTGGTGCTATGTTGTGGGTTAAAACGGGAACTCCAGGAATCATCTTTTGTGTCCTCCAACCAGCACATACCTCACATGTATGTACAACAGAAAGGAAATCCCATATTTACTAGTCCAGCATCATCTGCAACACTTTATCTTTATGTTGTTGTTTTTTTCCTTTCTCTCGTTATTCTCACTCACCCTCAGTTTCTTCGCCTGCAGTCGTCAAGAAAGCCTCCGTGGTGCCCAATTCCAGATGTTTATGTCACTCTGAAGGGTCGAGGCGAATCATTGTATAATTACAAACGTACACAATTAAGATCCGGTTTTAAGAGCAGCTCTAATCTTCTTTGGATTCCTCTCTGGGCTGCCCAAAGACTGAGTTTTATGGCTTTGTGTGGAGCGAGTGCATAGTCCGCCTCATCGCATCCTCAAATGGAAACTCCTATAAAATATCCAGTCTTCTCTTTAAAAGGGGATGTTTTACTCTGCTTTTTGGGAATTTGCGTCTTTGAGGTCTGCAGAGCTCACACCCCCACCAGGAATGCTATGTTGTATGTGTGCAGCATAAAGATATGCTTGAATTCCCAACCTGCGTTTGTGTGTGTGTGTGTGTGTGTGTGTGTGTGTGTGTGTGTGTGTGTGTGTGTGTGTGTGTGTGTGTGTGTGTGTGTGTGTGTGTGTGTGTGTGTGTGTGTGTGTGTGTGTGTGTGTGTGTGTGTGTGTGTGTTTGGGTGCACCCTTAATGTGTATATGTGTCAGAAAAAGTTCCAGCAAATTCATATGTATCTCATTAATGCAGATGACAACACCCCCAAAGCGTGGAAAAAAACAACAACAAACAGCAATAAAAAAACAAAACAAGCAACAATACAATTACAGTGAGATTCTTGAATGGTGCCATGTCTCAAATGAACAACAGCCCTTTCATGGGACCCAACATCATTTGGTTACATTTACTGTATGGTGGTTTACATTAAACGTTTGCCTTGAGTTTGTCCTGTGAAAGTTGTATTTCCATTGCAGCTAGTAATTGTGGGTCTTCTGTATCCATGAGTGCAGATGTAGCTGCTTAAGTCCCTTTCCATTGCCTGCATTGTGCTGTCGTTTCCAGCGTCATGTGTGGCGGTCCTCACAGACGTTCATCTATTTTCATGTTCTGGGAAAATGAGGCTCACTTTGCTGCAGAATTTAGCTTTATTTGAACTTGATACCTTCCTTGAGCTCCACTGAAACTCTATATGATATCTTTTCTTTTCTGTACGTTAACCTTCAACACTCCAGAGCTTTCTCTTGTTTACAGTTGTCGAAAATAGTTGGTCTCCTTTTATCCTCCTTCCTTTTAAGTCACACTTCTCAGACACTAAAGATGGGATGGAAGCCACAAGTGTTCTCTCCCTGTAATTTTCCATGTCTCCCTAAGCTCAGAGCATGAGCAGATGGAGATGCAGCGTTCTCTCCATATGTGTGCATGCACACGTGTGTGTGTGTGTGTGTGTGTGTGTGTGTGTGTGTGTGTGTGTGTGTGTGTGTGTGTGTGTGTGTGTGTGTGTGTGTGTGTGTGTGTGTGTGTGTGTGTGTGTGTGTGTGTGTGTGTGTGTGTGTTTTGAAATATCCAAGACAATCATGTTTCGGATACTCCACTCTTCTCTGGATTTCCCGCTCCTCGCTTAGTTCCTTTTTGATCATGCACTTGACGTGTCATTGAGCAATGGTGCAACCGCGTTTTGTTGAAATCTTAGGGCCTGAAATGAATTTGAACATCGCTAGCAACAATTCCTCAACCTCACAAAGCCACACACTTCCTCCTCTGTCCCCACCCACCGCCTCCTCTGCAGCTTTGGTCAGGGGGACCTGGCTGGTGATCCCAGTGTCATCCCTCCTACTTTGAAAAGACAGAAACATTCCCTGACCCTTTTCTATGCAACCTCCCTACACGCACGCACCCCCCCCACACACACACACACACACACACACGCATACACACACACACACACCCCCCACACACACACACACACACACACACACACGCATACACACACACACACCCCCACACACAGCAACCCCCCACCCCCACCCCCCAGCCAGACATCCCTGTCTTGTCCCAGCTAGCTAGCGGCTGCAGAGCGAGGGAACAGGAGGCCCCACGACTGAGCCAGCTGTTCCAGACTCCCTCGCTGCCCTGGGCCCCACATTCCCTCATTCAAGGGAGCTTTGTAGTTCTGACATCTTGGAACAGTTGAGCAGCTCAGCTTCTAATGCTGCTGTAATGGTGAGAGAGGCAGAGACAGAGAGAGGGAGGGGAGGGAAAAAAAAAAAAAAAAAAAAAAGAATGAGACAGGCTTTATGTGTGCTTGCTTGTTACGCTCAATCTCTCCACTCCTCCCTCCCTCGATCCCTTCAGCCCCCTCATCTTGAATCCCTTTACTGTACTTTACCAGGCCTGCACTCGCGTGTTTTGGTTACATGATTCCACTTCAGCGCATTTTAAAATGCAGTCTAGCGTCGGTACCATATTACACTAGACGCAGTTTGCAGGGTCGTGCCATAGTGCACCACTCTGTATGATAATCTTTAAGTTTCCATCTCATCCATCGTAATGTTCCATACGGTGTTGTATCTGTTGGCTGAACTTTATTCCTATTTCAGACCGTCTGAACCTCGCTGCGGTGTAATGTGTTTGTACCAGGCACCTAAGTGTGTTCGTGGGAGTTTGCTCGAACTGCTGGTTAGATCATACTTCACTGCACTGAGCTGCACTGTACTTCACTGCGTGGCTGCTGTCATTGCAAGCGATGGCGTCCCGGCCGTGTCTTTTGTGAGCTGTGGAGCTATCAGCTGTTGGGATGTACTGTACTCTACTGTAACTGTGACTCCCCTCTGCCTTCTTCACTGCTGCTCAGCTGCCAATTTCAACAGGAAGGGAAGCCTGTGGATCATGAATCAAGCAAGTTTACAGAAATCCGATGTACATTGAGAGGAAAAGGAATAAAGATGCGTGCAGCTGTGATGTGTTCATCTGACGTAGCCCTGTTCAGAGGGTGTTATCGTATGAAGTACAATGACCTTTCACAGCAGCCTAAAGCCTGACGATCAGCATTAAGTTCAGTATCATCACCGAACGGCAATTGCTTAAAGGCAGTTAAGAAAGCATGCCCTCATGTTTGTTTTGGCAGATGACGCCTTTTACCTGCCAACAGCGTGCCGCTGTTGTTTGCACTTAAATTGCTTCCTGTGTGTTCATTTGGTACGCCTTCACTCCCAGAGCTATCTCTGCCACAACTTATAAAACATATGATCGGCATAGTTCCCATGGCGCTACGTTTCAACTTGCTGAACTCCAGGACTTTTGCCAGCCTTGCACTTTACATGGCCCCATTTCTCCTCAATGACATGCCATTCAGGAAAGGCCAGTTTTATGGGGTAATCAAGAGGGTTTATCTAAAGTTATGGAATTGTAGATCTCAAGACCGGACTAATTGCTCTCTCCACTCCCTTGTCACAGTGGAAGTGCTGTTTGCTTAGGCCACTTATCCACCGCAATCAGTTCAAGTCACTTTTGCTCCACAGAAAACTTCATGGGAAACTCGGTCTGATTAGATGCCAAGAAAGGTTTAAACATCCCACCCCCGTACAGTTTTGTGCACGTGTGCTTTTACGCACTTATGTGTGCGCACACATATCCGCGGTCGTGCATCTACGCATGAGTAAACGCGTTTTCCTGCCTTTCATGTGGGAAAGACGTGTGCCTGAAAATAACGGGGCTGGTCGCCAAAAAAAAAGACTCCATTTGCGACAAACAAAATGGGCACATAGCTCGACGGAGCTCTCTGGTCAATGACATGCAGACCTTTGAAATTCCTCCAAGGACAAGTTCCTCAATGGTGTCACTGATGGCGCTTTCATACGCAGATGATGCACATTTTTCTCTCTCATCCCGCTTTCCTGCAGATGCGTTACATGCATGCTGTGAATATCCTCTTGTTTGAATTTTGTAAACATCAGAAACAGAGTGTCTGTATACAAGAGTGAGACTTACAAGTAGAAAGAAGAGTGAAAGACGTTTTGTTTCTTGTTGTAGTACCTGCCGCTGACCATAAGATGGAACTGCTGCACTCATTTTAATGCCTCCCTCCAGGTTCTGATGTGGTGCTCACATGCCATAATGAGTATACTGAGGGATACTTGTTACATGCAAGCATGGCATCAGCTGGATAACTAAATGAATGAATGGGAGGCTTGAAAATTACAATGTGCTTCTGGAATATCAGAATTTATGATTTTAGGGCACCATTTCTTTTAAACGAGACCACCATGGGATGCTTAGGGGCTCGTAGGGAATCACATGTGTACAATAGGCTTACAGTGACAGTACAGAGAGACCGCCTAAGGGTGATAACTGTGGTGATATCACCAGAATACATTTGAGGTTGTCAAAATTTGCTGCACAGTACGAATCCATCAATGTTATTCTTCTTATTTTTAACCTAAAGCTTGCATTAGAAACTGGAGGTGTGGCAGCACGGGAGGCAGGGAACTGTAACGGAGGGTTGTATTATGGGAAATGTAGGATCCCATTTTTTGGGATATACCCACACTACAAACTAAAAATCACACTTCAGCTTCTGCTGCTTTGATATTTACAATTCTTTATTCATTTTTTTTCTTAAATCTCTAAGTCCCCAACTTTATGTAGCTGCAATAATAACTCCCTGCATTAGTCACTTTAATGACACTATTTCAGTGTAAATTGACTGGACACAGTTTAACAAATTACAATGTATGCATTTTAGTTGTATGTAGTTTTTTAAGCAGGCTACATTATATGAGAAATAATTAAAGACAATATCATGTTAATTTCACATAACTCCTGAATTGTGAGCCTTAATAATGTATAACTGAAGATTAGTTGTTTTTTTCTTTATTAGAGCCTGACCGATTTATCAGTTGGCCAACTTTATCAGCCAATCCTGGCCGATCATGAAAACTTTTACAGAAGTTAATGCAGAAAAAGGGCTTAATTTATTTATCTATATATATATTCTACATTGTATATAACTTTACAATACTTATATCCTATAAAGTATAGTTATTTGCATTTTGCTTTACTGTTTCAGTGCAAGATGTCATTTTGGATAATGGAGTTCATTAAACTATCCTTAAGCTGTAAAATATCCTGCCTCCATTTTATATCTTTGTCACAAGTGTTTGATAACCATATTTTGCTCGATATACACATTGATGCCCGAATTTTTTCACTTCCTAGTATTGGTATCAGCATTGGCCCCAAAAGTCTTGCATCAATGGGCTCTATTTTTGAAAAACAGTCCAAATCTCTTTCATATTTAGGTAAATGAAAAATGATTCATCATACTATCCCATCAACACAACCCGGTACTTCTGAGATACTGCGAAGCCTTACGCCCAGTGTCTTAAATGTGTGAATAAGTGAAACACTCGAAACGTATTCCTTTGAGCAAACTTGTCTCCACGCATTATGGCACGTAAAATCACAAAGAGTGAGGTCATAATCATTGGGACAATTTAACTGTTCAAACATAATTGATTTCCATTCAGTACTCACCATGATCATCTGAAAATGAACACAATAAAACCCTTTTAAATTCCACCATATGCACGTTAACTCCACCACCTGTGCTCATTTTTGTTGTTATGTTATTGCTGAGTATCCCTATATTCAGACAAAAGAACAACACAGCCTCAAACAGCATCGCGAATACAATGCACAAAATACAGTGTTTACATTGGACATATGTATGTATAGAATTTTACAAAAAGAAGCTATTTTTGATCAGTTGGGAATTTTGAATGTGGGGACTCCTCATAATGTATGATGGTACAGATGAGGGAGTTTAAGTTTTTTTTTTTTTTTTTTTTTTTTTTTTTTTTTTTTTTTTTTTTTTTTTTTTTTTTTTTCCTCCATTCTTACAGCACAGGCACCTGCCTTTTTTATCTTTTTTTTTTTTTTTTTTTTAAGACACAAATGTTTTAATCTACGAGACTAGACGGGTCTCAAAATTGTTCAATTGTGTAAAGTGATCTGTGGTTACATTTGGATCACATTTCCAGCGCTCAGAAACCTTATGAACATACATCCTGGAGCTCTGGAGGTTCCTCTGGGCTGGGTGTTGTTTCAAGCCCACAGGTGTGCAACCATCTGAGGCAAAACCGTTGAACCAGTGTCCCTTGAAAGATAATTGGCACTGTACCAGCAAAACCAACAACTCTCTTTGATCCAGCCACACCTTGCTCACTCTGCATTTTGATTATCCGAGTTTTCATGCAGTCAGCTTTACATTAATTGGGCACGTATGTGTCTGTATGACCGTTCTATCGAATGTAAAGAGAAGTGACGGACCTGTTTGAGCATATGTGGTGTAGTTTCTGTTGTATATGTGGTTCTATGTGAAACTTGTGTCCATGTTTACATGTTTGTTTACTGCCGTTGACAGGCAGACGTAGAGAAGTGCAGGTAGTTTCCCTGACTTAAACCACACACTTCACGAGAACGCCACATGGTCAACTGCTAACCTCATTTTGTGTGTTTCTTTTAGGCTACATTGCACTCTTATATTTAAACCACTGTTATGAAATTATCAGCATCACGGTATCCTTTAATTTACGTTGCCATGACAATGTATTTCACATTTCATCCGCAGTGCAATACTTCAGTTCTTCAGAGCATGATTTATAGCACCTTGTGGCTATACAGAATAGTGTCATGTGTTACCAGAGTCTCAACCTCATTGTCGTCACAGTTCATCAAACATGTAAAAGTTGGAGCATGGCGTGTGCGCGAGGCAACAAAGCAGCCGTTGTCAAGTTACTAAACAGCACGATGGAAACACAGTGACGCAGAGAGGACTGCATGCGCGTCCTGTTCTTGGTATTCATTTTTTGGAGGATTTCTATGAATGATTTTTCTATTTCCTGTTTAGTTTTTTTTTTTTTCTTCATTTTGTATTGCATGACACAACTTGTATACAACTATTATTGACACTCTTATAACAATTTCAATTCCACCACCGATCATTGTGTTCATAGAGAAGGTGTCTGCAGGTGGCCCATGGTTTGCAGGGGTGAGGTTCAAATATTTCCAAAGTGCATCTGAATAGATAAGAGCGTATGTGGCCATTGGATGTTACATTAAATTCATTTAAAAAAAAAAAAAAGCTGCTAATTGTGAAACCCAGCCAATGATGGCACTCGCGCCCTGTTGCCTTTTAGCTTTTTAACATTCTAAACACAAACAGCAAGAATGATTGCATTTTATATTCATGGGCATTTCTCTAATGATGCATGCTGTTTGCTATGCATACAATACAATACAATTCAAATCCATAATGAAAATGTGAAGGCTTCCCAATTATTGTTATTAATTACAAAAGAGGATGGAGTTGACTTTTACAAGCAGGCCTAATTTTAGATACATTGATTTCAATAAAATGTTGACCTTAAAATGTTTAAACAGATAGTGGATCATTGGTGCGGGAAATTAAAAAGATAAATTGTATTTCTCCAAATAAGGATGCAACACCTGAATAGTGTTTGGCGCTTTCCCTAATTAATTGAAGGAGGGAGTAACTGACATTAACTCTAGCTATTCATTAAATTATTGAACTTGAGTATCACTCAAGTAAGCTAGAAACACTGATCCAAGAGATACCTATTCTGCAATAGATAAACTATTAATTCGTCACATTAATGCTGACTGTCACATTATTTGTCCTTTTCTTCACCTTCTTGTCTTCAGCACTAAAGGTATTTGGTCTTTTTGAAATGTTATATGGATTTGAATTTGGAAACTGATTATATGAATACATGGATAGAAACCGGTGTTATCTTCTTGGCTAATATAATAATAATAATCGACACCAAAAGACTTGAGGGCCTCTGGACCAATCAGAGAGTCAGTTTCCTGCAAATATAACATGCATCGGCGATAACATCCAAAAGCTCTCAATCTTAGCAGATAGGAGTCTGTGCTGGGTAGGCTATTGGTGAGGAGATTATTTCATAAGAGACTGTTTCATTAGATAGGTTGCTACATATCGAAAAACACGCACAAAACAAGCGAAACAGAGGAAATGATTTGGAAATAGCACGTTCGAGTTTCCTGTTGGACACAATGGAGGATGTCTTTGTCCACAGGCCAATCTTGTCATTCCACCGATGATGTGAAAAAGTTTAGTGTACCAATTGTTGCTGACTAAACAAGAACATCCACTAAAAATATTAAACTCCAAAACCTACAGACAGCTTTTTTTCATGTCTCTGCATATGATTGCTGTCAGTTCATTTCAGGTTGCTGTGTGTGTGTGTGTGTGTGTGTGTGTGTGTGTGTGTGTGTGTGTGTGTGTGTGTGTGTGTGTGTGTGTGTGTGTGTGTGTGTGTGTGTGTGTGTGTGTGTGTGTGTGTGTGTGTGTGTGTGTGTGTGTGTGTGTGTTTGCACAGTTTAAAATTCTGAAGGGTCACATCCACCAATAAAGCTTGACAGAGACCACCTATTCTCTGTTCATTTCCACATGATTTGATTTCAGGGGAGCATTCATTCAAGAATGTGACTCAGAAATAAGACACCTTGATGAGCCATTGTGCGTGGTGTAATGGCAGTGAGCAGGAGGCCTCAGGTGGAGCTAGTGACTGAAGGTTTGACGTGTGTAGACCGTAGACCTGGTGGGACAAGCCGGGGATTAGAGAGGGGGGGGACGATTTTCTTTTGACAGCATTATTGCCATTTTAAAGGTACACGCTGTAGTTTAATTACCAAAAGTAAAACACTTGTTAAACTCACTGCAGCATTTGTTGGGCTGGTTTTCATTCGAAAATGTTCACTACCACTATCTTGATTTTCATACCGGTTTTCAAAAAAAGAAAGTTGCATTTAACATTACGTTGCAAATCTTTAGTTTCCATGCATTTTAGAGGGGGAGAGTGTAACCACAGATTTATTTCTGTTAACTAACAGACATCCCCTAAAATGCAAGTTATTGTTAAATACTGCAATTTACCGATGTTTCCTAATTGCGTCACGTCATCAGCGGATGCCAGCTTACCAGCTGCACACAGAAAAGCCCAAAGTGGCTGAAGAGCACGCAACTCAGACAGCTATATGGCTAAAAAATAGTTTGAAAAGAGTGAAATAAGGCGTCCTCAATTTAAGATTTACTTAACTCAATTAAAGTACGCATGCCGTGCCTTTTTTGCAGATTTGTAGGTTTTGCCTTTTAAAATGCAAATATGTTTGTGTCGATGTAGTTTTGGTATCAAAATCCGGTACAAAGGACGAGGCATATTTTGCTAGCTGATTGTACTGAAACCATTTAAAAGAAATGAGGTTCGGCAGCGAGTCCTTGTCATTTGTGAAGGTATTTATGACTCATTAAGAGTGCATGGCTTCAGAAACTACTGTTGTAATGACTGATGCAGCACCACCAGGCTACTGTGTGCTAACTGTGACTTGGAGCGAAAGATGGTCCACCGTGCAATATTTGCTGACTGAACCTTTAGGTGGATGTTCAGTGGGTCTTGGAACGAGAGCAGACACTGCGAGACCCCTTAATCCTGTCTTGTCAATCAAAGGGGCCAAAAACAGTCATTAGCAGTCTTTCACTCTCTGCTGCAAAAGGGGCTCCGGCGGAAGCTGAGTAGAAGTATGAACGCCGTCGGCTGCTTCAAACAGTCACGAAAGGATCTTGTCATTTATAATAAGACCAGCGTAACTCCTGTAGTTAACAACATTGTTTGCGACACAACCATCAGACAGATTTCTGGGAGGTCAGGGTTGCTTTATATGAATTGAACATCTAAAGTACGTGCTGAGAGAGAACGTGTGAAAGAGAGATGAGCAACTATTTGTTACATTTGTTATGATGGTGATATTGAAGCGGGCTAGTGATGCATCATTATGACCTACTTGTGTTGTTGGCAGGGTGGCGAACGGTATAACGGTGTTCGCACTAGCTTGTATCTCGCCGACTAGAAGCGAAGAAACCTGAGGAACATTTGTCACTGTGAAGCAAATATTAACACTTCTCAAAGTTTTAAAATGACAAAGCCAAGGAGACGCTACTGACTGGATTTAAGTTCAGCAGTTTAACATCTGGCGTCACATCTTCATTAACTACTTTGTCTCCTCCTTCCTCTTTTCTTTTTGATGTGGACAGTTATGAGTTTTTGGATGTAGTGGGAAGACAAATTGAAGGAAATAAGTCGGCGGTGGTGTGTGGTCGCAGCGTGACAGTTGCTGTGTTACTTATGTATCAGTCTGCCGCTCTTGCGGAGGGGCCCGAGACAGAACGAGGGTCTTCAGAGATTTCCATCAGCCGTCGACTCAGATTTTCGAGCCATCTGGCGCGCCGAGGCCGGGGCCGTGCAGCTTACCTTGTGACTCTGTGTGCGCCGTGGCCGGCAATGTTTGACTTGTGCTTTCAAGGTCATGACCCTCGACTCATTTCCTTCCAGGCACCCATTCTGACAGCAGGGTTAAGTTTATATGATACCCCTGGATAAGTGCTACTTTAAAGTGCCAAGTTTCTGAAATCAGCCCTCTTAGCTTTGATACTCTGGTTTCTGTTGTGACCCCGCTCCGTCCATATTGGCCCTCGGTCCATCTGGACAGGCCCCCACACATGCGCACACACCCACACACCCACACACCCGCCATCCTTTATTAGTACACGACTTTCCACCCCAATAGGATGTTTCCCAGATTATTGTTTTTTCTCATCATCAAGGTCTGAATTTGGCAGCTAGTGATCACTTTATACCAGACTGTGGTACTTTTAGTCTTTTCCATGGTAGTAAGGAGATGTTAAGACATAATACATATTTATTTAAATATCAGTATTCTGACTTGCATCATGTTTTTTATTTAAATGAGTCAAATATGTAGCTATAAATAACTATATCAACACAGCAGTCATCAAAAGAACATGTATTGTCCCTGCTAAGTTTAGTGTGTCTGTAATAACCATTCTCAAATATTTGAAGGGTTTTTGGTTCTGTGTGGTCGTTCACAAAGTAACTCTCCCTTGAGAGCTGCCCTGGAATTTGTTGAATCTTTGAACCCTGTGCACAGCCGGCTGGTTTCACAAGCCTGAGGAATCTTTCAGTGGCCCTTGGTGCCAGGAGGAGGGCATCAGGTGTCGGGCCGGAGCCTCAGTCCTCCTTTCTCTGGCTGCCCTGGGGTTTTCGAGGAATGAAAAAGCGAGTAACAGTTCCCAAAACCAGGAATTACTAATTAAGAGTAAAAAGAGGGGGAAAAGTTTCCAATGTTTTCTCCCAGCACCTGTGTGTCTCTCTTTTTCTGTCTGGAAAAAAAATATTGACACACTGAGTTAAATGTGTTCATTTCTGCCTCCATACTGCAGCAGACTGGTGGAGGAGTTTAGCTCCTTTCGGTGGTATGCGTGAGTGTTGCTGTCCTTGACAGACTTGGACCTCTGATAGATGTCAGCTGGTCTGCAGGACTGAGAGCAAGGGCAAGGCTGACTGCAGCATCCCCCTCACAGGTGCATCCCATCTTCCACGAAGGACAGACCGGCTAGTGAGGCTGAGCAAAGGAGAGAGGCACAAGGACTTCACTAAATAGAAGGACTAGTTGTTTTAAAAGCAAGGCATAAGCATTATTGCAAGCCCTCATGTAGGTGCAAACTTGTCACTGCACTTTTTAATCTTTAAAAGAAACATATTTACCGGAGAACTTCCTGTTTGTTCAATTTCTTCTTGAGCGAAAGACACATTTACCTTGCCAGAACCGAGACACACCTTGTTTTGTATGATTCTTTTCTATTTTTTTGATACCCTTCATTCGTCTTATGTGGTATCACTTGAGCAAGCAGCGACTAAAAATGGAAAAACCCTGGTTGGTTTTGATTTGAGATAAGTACAAGATTTGGTTTTTGTGTTTGAACATCGTTTGGGCTGTGGCCTAGCGACAGTTTCTTAGAATTTGAAGTTCACAAGCTAAAACCTCTCTTACGTGTCATGGGAGTTTTTTCATTTTACGCATATTTTGTAATGAGGCCTTAATTTGATTGTATTCCAAAAGATAAAGTCAAAAAAATGCTATCATTTTCATGGCTAGCAATGAGCATGGTATACAGATATGTGATATTACTATATAATACTAATCAGAACACGTTGGTGTAGGAGTCTCCGTTGCCAACATACATACTGAAAATTTTAAATTTCGTACAGTCAATATAAGGCAATGTTACATAAGCATTCAGGAGGCAGTCCATAATCCTTTTTATATGTTATTCCTGTAGTTAGTTGAAGTTGGGGCTTTTTGTTTTTGAACCACTGTAACCTTAAAGAACTAAAAAGATGCTCTACGGTGCACCTTGAAACCTCCTTCATGTTTTGATGAGGCCGCGTTGCAGCTGTTTTCTGATGAAAATGTGTGTACCGGGATGGTATTCATGAGCTTGAGAGGCTTGCTGCCCACTTACTGGGAGTGGTAGTCACCTTGAGCGCAGTGTCATGGCTCAGGAATGCTATCAATGATCGCTATTTTTACGCGATAGCTCAGAGGCAAAGGAGGAGGAGTGCGATAAACGGCCGGGCACATGGTTTACCTGTTTGAACTCAACATCTTTGATGGGTATGGATAGTGTTCAGACATGAATGCTTGGGTTATAATTACAGTATATTAAGGATATGGCTGTTGACCAAGCATTTGTGGGCGTGTTAACCGATTTCTTGAATGTTTGAAGTTCCCCGAAGATTTTAGTGTAGGTACCCTATTTACGGCCTACATCGCTATTTATTACTGCCTACATCGCTATTTATTAGATACAGTAGGTGATGGTTTTGATCGTTTATTAAGTGTCATTGACATGAACTTGTCCTGATTGAATTTTAAGTTGGGTGAAGGACAACAGAGGTTGGAGGCATCACCCTGGAACACCGGCTTTGAATGTCAAGCCTGTCTGACTTGGTCAGAAGTTCAGCCATTCCGCATTCTTGACTAAAGGATAAAGCAGCCCTAATCCCCTTTACCAGGTAGCTAGAGTTGGCAGTGGAGCCAGAAATTCCTACAGCATACCGATTTGGGGAAGTTGCTAGGGTTTGGATGGACAATTTGAAACAACAATGGAGTACTCTCATTCAAAGAAAAATAGGGTTTAAGTTCTGTGAGAAAGTACTGCCACCACAGAGATAGGTACCATGTGGAATGTGACATATTTAGAGTGCTTTTGAGTCAGAGGCATTTGCCACAAGTAAAAAAAGAAAAGAAAAAAAAAGTGGGCAGGGTGATTTAGGGCGTCCAGAAGAGCTGGGAAAGGGAGCCAGAAAGACAAAAACAAATAACGATTGGACGTGGTTATGGATGGTAGGGATGTATGTTCCTGATCTCATGACAGCCAGGCCATAGTGTGAGCCCCCCGGCCGGGGCAGACTATAGTAACAGCAGGCTCTACAGCAGCTTACCTGGCTATCAAACTGAGCCAATGACCTGCCAGCCTTGCATCCAATAGTCCAATGTCAGGGAACAGGATCAGCCCGACAAGAGTGACTTCAGAGACACAGAAGGCAGCATCTAGCTCCTTTATCTGCCTCCATAATGCTGCCAAAGACTAAGGCCTCCACAGAGGTGGAGCAGCATTACTGACCTGTCCTGCTGCTCCTCTCAGGCCCAGTGGATTAGCTGTGAAAAGGCCCCTAGAGAAAAACTGTGGGTGAAATACATTGGGCCGTCTTTGTCCCGTCTGTCTGCTGGGCTGGGGAGCACTGACTTTAGCCCTCTGTCAACTGGGCCCGGTGAAACCCCTCAACAAAAGCTATTCATCTGTTGTACTGTACATGCCAAATGGCTGGCATTCCTCTTCACGAGTTGTTTTGTAAGCCGCATCTGTCTGTCTGTCTCTGCAATTACGAGTCTGTTAGGAGAAGAATGGTTTCTGTGCAGCTGGGGTTTTTCTGCGTTTGCCGAGTAGATCTGATTAACCTTCTGTCTGCTCATTACTGACCAATGGCCAGACGTGTTTTTTTAACTGATTCAGTCATTGAGACACAAGATTACATTTTTGCTTGTACAAGAGCTGCACTATTCAAGGTCACATACAGGTTCTTTGTCAGAGAACTCTAAATTGTAATTACAAGTATCCGGCTTATCAACCGTTCAATACGACGTCTTTCATTATATTTGAATTGCTTTATTACTCACTTGTGATGTGTTCATGTGTGACTAAATGCTAAGTTGCTGCTAGTCGGAGGAATTTACTCGAGGAATAAAAAAAAAGCGAGTAACAGGTAGCCAATGCAGATTTGAGAAATTGCATAGTTTCTATAGGCCAGTGTGAGTGTCTCCCATAAACTGCCAGCTCATTGTCATTTCCAGGGCGTCAAATACTGACGTTTGGTCGAACCCACGTGCGTCAGAAAGATCCCCACAAGGTGCCCTTTGACATTGTGACCACGATGATCCGGGTCGAAGAAGGAGGTCATGGAGTCATGAAGAAGAAAAACTGATAATGTTGGTGTAGGAAGGAGGTCAAGGGTGGTTGCACGGATCAAACACAGGACTTTCACCTCGGACAGCAGGGTTCAAGTCTGTGAAAAAGCAAAAGTCAATCTGGATTTCTTTTAAGTAACGTAAGAAAGTTACTAATGTAATATAATGACTAATTAAAACATATGTGCCACACGTAATGGTAACTAAAATTACTTATTTCAAACCAAACCATGATCTTTTCCCAAACCTTACCATGTGGTTTTTGATGCATAAACCTATAAAACCTCATGTGTATCTTTAAGACACTGGTGGGCTGTGATAACAATCAGCATTTGACACCCAGGGATGCGAAGTACTTGTTGCATCACATTACCAGTAAATCTGATTTCTTTTTTTTTTCTTTTATCTCATTTGAGAAGTTAAACAATCTCAAATCACTTGGACTGAATGTAGCATCCACTAATGAAGTTGCTGGTAAATTTATTGGCACTGCATATGTGGTTATTGAGAGTGTGTATATGCGTGTGGTTTCAAGTTCTTGTGTGAGAAGTGGGTGCAGAAATAATTAATAGATTGATTGTTTTGTGAGTTTTCTTCCTGACACAGAGAATGCTCCCAGTGGACGTCATGGTTTATGGGTGATTGTCTAATTGAGTGTTTATGGATCCTGACAAGTTCAAAACTCTAAATTATTTCCGTGTCCAAGCAGCCAACATTGTGATATTAATGCATGGAAGATGCTTTCTGTTTTGAAGGAACAAACTGGCAGAAGATGCAAAGAATCACAAACTGGTCAATTTTATTGTCGCAGCTGGAATGCGTTTATTCTGTTCATCAAAGTAACGGTTCTGTCTTTCAGATAAATGATCGACAGAAGCATTGTGACTTCCTTAATTGGCTTTGACGAGGCGATGCATCATTTCACACCCTATCCGGTCCATTTAACAGCCAAACCCGCACAGACACGCACATTGTCGACCCCGGTCCCGTTACTACCACCTCCCTGTGAAGCTCAGGTAAAACTGACAGTCTAATGGCACCACAGGGGCCGTCAATTTTGGCCTGGTGTCATTTGAAATCTGCGCTGAGGCTCTCACAGCTGTGTCAGTGTGTCACCTAGAGAAAAAAGTATGTTGCGTTTGTCGCCGTGTCATTCAGTCCTACATGGGGCGCTCCGTTCCCACACGGTTAAAGAAACGCTGCCCAGAGGTCGGTTGCCCATTCCCAACCGGCTCACCGTTTCAGCGCCTGGAAATCCCCCTGCGCACAAAGAGGCCAGATATGATACCACAGCACTGCAGGCGAGGGAGGGAGCTCGGAACAGTATTGATACGGCGAGCACTTTTGTCTGGGAAAATCCTTAAGGGAATGCAACCAATTGTTGTTAATTGTATGGGGGCCACATTCTATCCCAAGTGCAGCTGGTATGTGTTACTTGTTTTGAATGGGAGAGACAAGTATACTTACTGATGATCAGTGCTTGTATTTTGTTCTTGTGAGTCATTCTTGTTTTTTTGTGGCTTGCTCTTTGCTGTCGTATCAATCCTACGAAGCTCACGTCGCCCAGAAAGGTGGCGTTTTTTTTTTTTTTTTTTAGCACATTCACACAGTTCAGTTTAATTTTGGCTGCAGGCGTGTGCACACGCACATACCTAAGTGTGAGAAAATATATTGATACCCTTGAGCGCTCACTTAGAAAATTCCCCTTGGTTCTGTGCCGTGTAATCCTGTCCTGGAAGTACACCGTCCTATTTGGGATTATTTCAATTCATACCAGGGGAATCGTTTCATTGATAGCTTGGAGATTCCTTCAGAGTCAGTGAAGCCTGACTGAAGTTTATTCTTCCAAGAGTTCCCACAGTACACGAAAGGGATGCGGGGCGGACGAGTGCGGGATATTTGCTGATGAGAGAACGTGTGCTGTTCAGTCCTCGGTGGTCCTCCAGGGACAGACAAGGTGCCTTCCCAGTTAGTCACTGCGCTGTGTAATTGAAAGAGAGAAAGAAAGCAGCGAGGCAGGGTCCGCAGAGAGATCCACGATGCAGCCACAGAGACGATGTGTTCCCCTGGGCAGTATAATGAAGCTCTCAGTAGGAACGACGTGGTTTGAATGCACTTCAGATGGAAAGGGGGAGAGATGTACAGCCCCATATGCATTTACTCACCACATCATATTTCCACTGCCATGAATGAGGCCTTCACACAGACATCCCCCCACTGCTGTCAGACAGTCAGAGCCAAAACCTTTCACATGTCTTCCACACAATGCGGAGAAAAACTCTTTCGGGGGTTTGCACCGAGCAGAACCCTTGGGGAGGATAGGATCTGTCTTCAGACGGCGAGAGAAAAGAGAGATGGGTTGCTGTTTCTCAGAAATCTGGAGAGCAATGTCATATTACTCGCCGTCCTTCATGTGGTCCCCAGCGCTTTTTATACACCCTGTTTGCAAAATGGTCTACTGCAAGACTGGTTTTACTTTTGTTTTTCCAACTGTTGCTTTGTTTTGACGAGCGTTCAGAAATCGTTCTGGGTCTGATGGTTGTGGTGATTAGAGCTCTCATCAGTTCGGTCGTGTTTAACTGGAATCAATGGTGCCAGTGTGGACTGCGTTATGTGAACACGATGGCTATCGCACAGATTTGACTAAATAAAGCCGTCAAACTGGCCAACGACCAGATGAAATTATGCAATCGCAATTAAGTCCATGGCTGACAGCCAAGCATCTTTTAATGTGAATGAGCACAAAATGCTTTAAACGATAACATAGCCAGAACTGGTGATTGTTCTCGTCACGACCTGCTCTTTTGTTTCGCTTATTTTTATTTTTCAGTATAAAAGAAAGCAATGTCAAAAATGTTGTACTTTTTATGCTAATAATCATTTTTCAAACTATTTAAACTGGCTTGAAATAAGTATCTTCCGCTGAAAACGTTTTCAGTGTCCATTTGTGATTGTTTGGTATTTTTTTTCCACCATCAAGGAGGTTTGTTTTCTTTTAGGTTTGTTTGTCCGTCAGCAGGATTACCAAAGAACCACAGGCCCGATTTCCATCAAATGTGGTGGATGTGTGTAACATGGGCCAAAGAAGAAGCTGTTAGATTTAGCAGCGGGTCGGCTTCATGGGCTGGATCCTCGAAGTGTTTTTTCAATTTAATCAACATCTTATCGGCTGGAATTGTCACAATCAACATTCACATGTACAGATAATCTTCTGGGGTACAACAGCTGAGATGTGACGCTTCAACTGGGCCTATTTAAAACAAATTCTAATAGTTTTGAAAATATGTCCAGACATATATCATACAATGTTTGCAGTTGCACATTTGCCCTTCAAGTTATTACTTGACTACTGAAAGATGTGTCACTGTTTTGTTTTTAAATTGATTCAAATGAATCTCCAATAGATTATATTATGTTGATGAGATTATTTTGCGATTTCCCCACTTTACAGCTATTCAGAGGATGATGCAAATGTGTATGCGAGGATGACTCTTACAGAACTTCCTATTACTGTGTTTACCCTCCCCAGGCCAAGATTTTAGGGGAATTTTCAGTCACTAAGCCTATTTAAAGCTGCCATTTGTGTTTTCTGTGGACACGTTTAGCCTGTTTTTGACAGCGTGCGTGTCTATTGTTGTTCCTGCAATATGAGGCACTGTTGTCTGTGGTCTACTTTGGTCAGAGTAGACTAATCTCAAAAGGGCTCCTTACCAGCTGCAAGACTGAGCAGAAGTCTGTGGGTGTGCTGGATGACCATCGTAAGTTGACCGTGAGCTCCACAGGAAGCTTTTGTTCGTTTGTTCTATGCTAAACTGTCCTTTCAAGCTCATGCTGTCACTTGAGTGCAATGTGAGATTCCTGTCATAGTCTCCTCATCTTCACAGCTTTGCTCCTCGTCTCTCCTCCATCTGCATTTGTCTACTCAGCTGAGTAGACCTCGTATCCCAACTGCCCTCACCGCCAACCCCGTGACCCTGTCATCTTTTGGATTCAGGAATCCAATAGAATCCCCGTTTGATAAAGGGCAAGAAATATTGCAAGGCCGGGGACACTGGCAGGAAGCCGGGCTAAAGCAAGGTACTATTTTGGTTGAACAGTCCTATTGTCCGCGGACGGGGGATGGCTGACTGCCTGGGGGGGGGGGGGGGGCGGGCGGAGCGGATGATGACGGAGAGACAGGGGGAATGATGGACTGTGAGGACGTCTCTCTGCTCTCCATCCTCCCTCCTCCACCTCTGATCATTCAGAGGGTCCTCTGTCCCCCTTTTCAGTGTTGAACTCATGGCAGTCACACCCTGAAACATGTGCAAAGGAAAGGGGCAGGGGTAGGTGTGTGTTTATGTGTGTGTTTGTGTGTGGGGGGGGGGTGCGGTGGGGGGACTCTGTTATGTAACAGTGCCTTCCCTAACACAAACTCCAGTCTCTTAAAGAAGTACCGTGGCAGAGGTGCAACTGAATTTGGACATCAAAAAGCAATTGAAAGAGACACGGAAGAGATGATGTCAGGGTATTTTTTTTGAAGTGGACAATCGCTTTTGTTGTTTGGCGGTGATGATGCCAAATGCTAACAATAACTGCTTTTCGGAAAGGGTGGGATGACACAATGGGAATGTTGGCCTTGGACTTTTTTGTTTTTTTATAAATGGAGATGTAAATATGGAAAGATTTATGTGGAAAGAGAAGAGCCTGCTTGGAAAAAGAGCACTCGGAAAAATGATGCGATGTCGTATCTTTGCAGGCTTGTAGCAAAGTCCCAACTAAACAAACTTTTACATGTATGCAGCGATAAGTTTCAAAGCAGCTTTAAAAGGTCACGCAGTATGTTGCAGAAATTTCCCAGGCAGATTAGTGAGTGTGTCAACTCAGTGACACCACACACACACACACTCACCGCACAGACACGCAGAAACACACACACACACACACACACACACACAAATGCTAAAAATGGGAGGGGAATCGATGTATGTTACGGGAAATGTGTTCTTGTTTTAGTTTTACTGGTACGCAAGGTCTCATGGCTGCATCCTCCCAACTGTCAGATGCTCTCTTTCTCCTTAAGGTCTGAATCCCCTCAGAGACCAAGAGAGGCAGGCATTAATGTAAAGCATCCAAATAGCCCCAACTGCAGGGGTTCGAATCCCAGCTGTTTCTCTGTCTATTCATCTTATCATCTGTCTGAATGGAAAAAGGAAAAAAAAAAAAAAAAAGTTTCTGAAAGGAGGACAGACTGTCCAGTCATCTTTTAAATGAGAAAGTAAAACTATAGTTTTCTCGTGATATTTCCTGGCAGTTGACTTATCTTGGATATATACAAATTGCTGTAGCATTTAGACATTTAAACACGGGGCAATCAGGACTAAAACAATCCGGCATCAAACATAAGCTGCTCAGAAGGCTGCACAAACAAACAAGATGAAGGTCGTAGTAAATGCTCGTGGGCTAAAAGTACGTCATGTGTGGGCCACCGCGCTGACGAGCATTAAAATGCCACACACACTCACCCACGTCCACACGTGCGCGCACACACGCACGCACACACACACACGCACGCAGCTGTGGATACACGTACCCGTACCTAGCATGTACACACACGGACACGCTCCGAACACTTGCCCTCTCGGGGGCCTCTGTACAGCCTACATGCACACCCACGCGTTCCTGTTGCTGCACTCGTCTTACCGACTGCTCTGGCTGAGCCACTGAGCCAGCTGGTGATAACAACACTTCCTCCTCGCTCCCCTCTTGTGCTTAGCTGTTGTGTTCTTACCATCTGCGGCAACTGGCGGGGGCCAAAGCATCATGTTACCCACACAACTGGAGACCCAAAGATCCTGAGGACACACGAGCACAGCCAAGATTGCGGAGACTCCCACACACACACACACACACACACACACACACACACACACACACACACACACACACACACACGCGCGCGCGCGGCAGTTAGAGTTGTGATGGCCGTGATATGTGGAGGTGAAGAGAGCAGAAAGAGGTCCAGGCTCTTTATTGGGCACTGGGATCCAGCAGAGGTGGGACCACATCGCAGAATGTTCCTGGAAGGAAATGCACAGAAGGACATGTAACGTTTAGAAACAAATGCTGAGAGTGTTTTAGTGAGTGAGAATCAGCCAAGCGGAGTTCAGGCAGGGAATAGATCCTAAGAGAGAGAAAAAAGACATCGAATAATTGCCAAGTCAAGTAATTTTCCGCCTTTCTTAAAGGTCCCGTATTTTTCACTGTTCCGTTGTTTAATATCGCTCAGAAGATATTTTTGTGGATTTATGTTAAAAAAAAAAAAAAAATCACTCGTACATATTTTTACGTCTCCTCTGTTAAGATTCTCCCTGGAGCTCGGCCAAAAACCCACTGTTTTGCGTCTGTGACTTCAAAACGTGTTGATATCGGTGACCCTCTTCTGATTGGATGACTCCTTAATGAGTGACGTAGCGCCAGCCAGCCTCGCCAGCGACCGCAACAAAGTGGCCGCTCCGTTTCCATCCACACAAAACCTTGGACAGCGAGCCCCGCTCAGGGCGGACTTATGACATGTCCGTGAGTTTGTGACATCACAAAGTCCAAACGGCACAGTTGCTGAGTACGAGCTGTTTGCATTTCTCCTCGAACTGAAAGTTTTGACACTTTTCAATGTATTTACATAACACCTGGACGTTTGACTTGTTAGAAATAGCTCAAATGTCCACCTTTTATTTTTATTTTTTTTGGGCTGCCATCCTGATTTAGCATATCACCAAATTAGCTTAGCTTCCAAACATCGTTGGTTATGTTTGAATTATCTGATCAAAATTATTGCTTGGGGTAATTCAGTAGTCACTGGATATTTGGAGGGACTTTTCTCTTCGGTTCCAACCGCATTTGACGCCTTTGCCGCTGATACGTTGCAAAAGATCTTGACAAGAATAACCTTCGAGGGAAAAAAAAAAAAAAAAAAAAAGATAACTGGAAAATCCAAACTGGAGGAAGTAGAAAAGGAAGTCATAACATCCTGTTCTTCTCGGAGGAAGAAACACCAACACATTTTATCTTTGCGTCCGTTTTCAGCACTGCAAATACAACCACAACCCACCGGAGCTACGGCAAAACCGTCAAGTAGCCACTGCATCGCTTTTGCTTCTCGCGCCACCCGCGCTGCGAATAAATGAAAGCCGTTTGGCTTTTCAGTGACGTGGAAGTTGCCTCTTGAGTACGATCGTATGGAAACGGAAGAATCTCCAGCCGTGCCGTGACAGCCTCTCTGAGCTAAACGCTTTCAACACACTAACGAGCTCACACTGATAATGATAACAAACCAACGTTTGGCAGCGTATTGCGTTTGCACGCTCGCTATCGTGTTTTAATGTTCGGCAAGCTAACATTTGCTGACGAGCACAAAACGCAAGCCAGCTGAAGGTGACGCCATGACCTTTTTGTTCTACAAGTATTTGATGATAAACCAAATTATAGTTATGGCCTGATGAACGTTTACGAGACAACTGCAGTTCAGCCCGTGAGGAATAGGATTATGGGCGGCAGTCTATCTAATGGTTGTTAAGCAACATCTTTTGGGAACACAGTGGTGAACCGACAAACGTGACCATTCACTGAGTCACGCCCCAAGTATGGCCAAAATACTTTTGATATTGCTCAGACAGGAAGGTTCTTAATTTTAGTCTCCGAACACGACCGCGGTTGGTCGTTATTAGACTTGAAAGACTGTCCAATCAGGAGTGAATTCCTAATGTGAATAAAGCTCAGCCACATATAGAGGTAAGGAGGCAGTAGAAGGAGATGGGGAGCGTAGGAGGAGAGTTGGGAAGAGAGGAAAGCACTGGGTTATTCTGCGGAGAGGGAGGGCGAGAGTGGCATGCGGCTGGATGGTATCCTTGGGAAAGTTTGCAGCTCGCTCTCCCACTCTCTGGATCTTAGCTGGGGACAAAATACCACATGGAGCTGAGAGGAAGCCCGCTGGAGTGTGCAGGGCCACAAGCACACAGGAATGTTTCACTTCAAATGGAAAATGTTCACAGCTGTTAGTTAAGCTATCTCTCTCGATCCAAATCTCCATCTCTATCTATCCATCTCGCTCTGTCAGAAGTTGTCTGCTATGTTTAGCTCAACTCATTGTGTGCTTGTGATAAACGGTATTTTTAGTGCTGCGGCTCCGTTTGAGTTTAATGTTCACATAATCGATGGGAGTCTGAAGCGATTATTAGTGTCTTTGCTCCTGAAAACATGTAACTTATCGTGTCATGTGGCTGCCCAGCAACAAAAGGCCTGCAGCCCATTTTGTATCCCGACGCATAGTTTAGGAAACCGCTCACTTGACAACGTGTGGCATGAAAATACCGGAAGCCCTCGCCTGACCCACAAACAAAAATGACGACGACAACAACAATAATAACAACAAAAACAACAACGCAGGGTTTCCGCCTCCACATCAAGCTGTCTGGCATCGCCACATTTTTGGGGTTATAGCGGCTGCAAGTGAACCCGAGCTCAATAATTCTGCTGGTTGGAGGTTCTGCCAGGCTGACACACACACACACACACACACACGCACACACACACACACACACACACACACACACACACACACACACACACACACACACACACACACACACACACACACATTGCAGCAGACACACTGTTCCTGAGGGATGAAATGAGAGCAGACTCTGATCAAGCCAACCGGCAGGTGTGAAGGTGCATTCCTGCTGCATATGAGATCAAATTTTCTTTATTTGTGTAAAATTGATCACACAAGTATTTTTTGTTGTTGTTGTTCTTGTTTTTTTTTTTAGACGCCACAAACATCCATTGCACCAACAATAGGGACACAACTCTTTGTTAGTGGTGGACATATGCCCTTCATATGTGTGTAGCTCCAACTCAAAATGATTTCAAAACTTACCTGGAACGCTTATTGTTTCTTGGCTCATTGTGCCCCAAATGGACTCATTCAGTCAGTGCACAATGTTCGCTCAAGTTGAATCAGTCTAGTTTGCACAAACGCATCTTCTTTATGTAGACTGCACCTATTAAAAACTAAGAGCCATTCCTGATTTCAATCTAGTCACCGTCCCCTTCAAAGTATAGTGAAGCAATACAGCGAGTTGCACTGAATCTTCTCCACAGTGACAAAACAGCAACCCTTCAGCTGTAACCTCTTTACATGCGCCCAAAAGTTAGCTGGGATAGACTCCGCCCCCCACCCACCCACCCTTGACCCTGTTCAGGATCAAGGGGGTACAGATGATGGATGGATGTTGAGGTTCTTAATGCATAATGTTGATCTTGTACCTGTTCACATATGAGTATATACAAGCTTTCCCATGCAGTCGACCTGCCCGCTGTGTGTATGTACACACACACACACACACACACACACACACACACACACTATATTGTATATAGAATGTATATTTACAACACCACCCACAAACATACCCAGAGGCTCAAACCAAGGTTTTCTTTTTTCTTCTTAAACCACTTCCCTGCCTTTCCCCTGCTCCTGGTGACGACATGCTCTTGGAATTCACTCCTTGTGCTGGTGCTCAGAGAGAGAGAGAGAGAGAGAGAGAGAGAGAGAGAGAGAGAGAGACTAACTTTGTTGTTCAGATCTCTCTGTGCTCTGCAGCCACTAACCAGGACCATTTGGTGTCTCCTTTCTCCACACTTTTTTTTTTTTTTTTTTTTTTTTTAACCCCTCCTTTTCATTCTTTTGCATTCATTCTTTGTTTTGTTCCTTCCCTTGTTCTTCTTTGTGTCTGTTTTGTGGCAATTTTGCATTCATTAGTTTTGCTGCTTAATTGTGTTGTGGTGGCGTGGACAGGCTATAGGTGCTGAGGTCTGAGAGGATTGCTTATCATACATGTGCATTTGTGGGCATGTAATGTCTGATCATGCACGTGTGTGTCCTGTGGTTGTGTGTGAGACCGACCTAGGGGGGCATTCTGCTGGGTGCTCTGGAGGCCTGTGAAGGGACAGGCTCCCTCTCCCTCCCTAAACCCGCCTACAGATTGATGGGGGAGGTGTTGCTTCTGCTCACTCATCCATCACACACTTTATTTGGGTTTTAGAGGAAAGGAAACTGAAAAAGGCAAAATAAAGAAGAAGAAGAAGAAAAGAAAAAAAAAAAAGACTTCCAAAAATATCAGAGTTGGGGGCTGTGCTGTGGGTGGTTGAGGAGTTGTCCTGCATTGCTCCCCACTCCGGCCCCACCTCTCTTTAAGCAGATGCTGGAAGAGAAGTCTTACCCTTGTGACCCCCCGCCATTCTCCAGTCCCAGCACTGATAACAAAAGACAGATAAAGCCAAATGGGGGGCAGATTTAGTGAAGATTAGCAAGCAGGTTTGTGATTTTTGACTACTGCCATTTGAGTGTGCATAAACATGTTTTATATGTGCCCTGGTAAATGTGGCTTGCCAGTAAGCAGACTTAGAGGTGTTGGTGGTCTTTGTCTACCATCCAGGCTGATCAGGGTTTACTGTTGCCCCTTTTGTACATCCTGCTCAGGACAGGAATGTGGCACTGTTGTTGCGCCTCGCCGTTCTGGATAAAACGTAAGAACATGGGGGAATGAGGGAGGCCTTGTGGTTTTGCTCGGAGTTGAGGTACCAAATCTAAGGAGAGTTCGATGGCGCTGGACTTAACGCCAACGTCATGCTATCAAAGATCACACACTGGGGCAGCAATATGTTAACTGTGTTTGCTTCCGTGTGTAAAAAAAAAATAAATAAAATAAAAAAGCCAAGCCAGCGGGTCACGTCGGGTCGTCTTTATAGCAGTATTGCAGAATCTCGGATTAAAACAGGCTTATTTGACAGGACAGCGAGTTCAGATGGTATTGTAAGATTGACAGAGGAGACGGTGCCTGTAGTCTCAGCTCTCAATGTTGATTAGCTCTATGTACCAACTCCATCTGCAGATTAAACCGTTTTACCTGCAGCACAGCACAAGTCAAGTGTATCTATGATCCCTCATTAGAAAATCATGCACGTTTTTGATAGTGTCACATAGTGCCCGCATATGTCTATTACTTAAAGTCAATTCCTCAAACCAAAAGTCACTGTCAAGCTAGAAAACACCGGAGTAATTCAGAGAACCAACCAGGGCTAAAAGGAAGTTTGTCTCATTCACATGTTGTCTATCGAATTATAAAAATCTTATCGGGGGGTATAAATGGTTCGACTACACCAAGAAGACAATCAAATAAAGAAATCCTTGTTTTCTACTGTTGCTGCTGTTGGGTTTGGAGGTGGCTTGTGTCGTTTATACCAAACTAATATGAACAGAATAATAAATAAATAAACAAATCAAATAAAATGATTACTCAGAATCTTTGGATTGGCCTTTCTCTTGTAAATGTAGAAGTAATTCCTGATATAAAACTATTGATAATTATTTTTTATGTTGTTGATAATTGAATTCCTTTGCAGAAAAAAACAGCAAGTCAGTTACTGTGATTTCTTTCCTGCCATGCTTTAAATGTTGATCTATTCAGGTTGCCATATGGCCAAATGAATAAAATAATTTATTTCCCCAATAGAAACTGTTTTTGTTCCCAAGTCAATGTAACTTGAGCTAAATCCCACAGTTTTGTGATGTAAAAATATGAAAATGTGAAATTGAAGGGGGGGGGGGGGACCTGGTTGGCTTATCCTTGAGGGAATGGGAGAGTGTTTGTTTCCTCTGAGAAGCTTTTCCAACTCCAGACCTCACAGTGAAGCCCCCAAAGGTCTTATTTGAATCACAAATGTCTTTCGTTTCTCAATCGTTCACAGGTTTTGGTCAGTTGAGGAATTTTGGGACCCATTAAAGCCTGGTGACAATGACTTTCACCCCCAGGGCCACCGCAGGGGTCCGCCCCCCTACTGACCTCTCCATTGCTGCCCGGTCCGAGCTTCAGCGGTCCTGCTCCCAAGTTCTGATTGGTTCAACAAAGCACCCAAAAAACCCTCTGGGGTCAATGTTTCCTTTCTCTCCATCACTCTTTTTCTCCTTGCTGCCTTGTTCTGGCTCAAGTCGGGGCTTATCAAAGACAATCCAGTTCTGTCATGTGGCCAAATCATCTTGACACCCATTTAGCATGCTCATCAGAGGACAGTTATGAATATTCAAGATGTTGCCAGGGGCCTGTGAGAAGCAGAGAGGAAGAGAGGAGAGTGACAGATAATGGAGGGTGTGTGTCCAGGAAAGGGGACAAAGTGAGACAAAGAGAGACGGAGAGGAAGATTAAACGTGCACATGTGATCAGTGAGAGAAAGAAAAACATCAAAATATCAAAAACTTGTAGATTTTCAGAGATTCAAACTTTAAACGTACTCGGCAATATGAAACAAGACTGGGATTCTATCAATCAGTCAATTATAAAGAAATATATAAGTTTACTATAAAAAGTGCAGAAAAGATGATAAGTTAGCCAGTCAGACATGTACCACAGTTGAAAGGCCAAAACTGAAGAAAGTGAAATCTGGAAATTTATTGTAAATCTTACAGACAAGCAATATCTAGACGAAAGAAAAACGACGCGATACGATGAGTTAGATAGGCTGATTTATCAAGCCTTAGTTGGAGGATTGTACAGTGCACATCATGATCACAAAAATGGGGACAGAGGGGAAGCGTAGAGATGGGAAACAAGACAACGTTTCGGGTCACCCTGATCTACATCACAGAAAACAAACACCGTGAAGGAGCAAGTTCCTCTGATCAGCCCTCGCGGGATGTCCGGACCGTCACAAAGAGAACTGGTCAAAATAGGTTGAGATTGCAAGTCATTTATAATTCCTTTATTTCTCTGAATACAAGACAAATGTGAGGCCTCATTTTCTCTGTTAAGTAAAATGATGGAGAAAAACCTTACAAATGTTTGCATGAAGCAGCAGACCCTTCTGCTGACTCCAGCCCAACATTTGGGACCCTGGACTGTTCCACAACTTTATAATTAATCTTTAAAAGAGGTCAAGAACACACAGATCGCATTAAACTAGCAAACCACTAGCGAACTATCACTTTCACGTGTCACGATCACGTATGAAACGATAATGTGCATCACGTGAAAACATGAAAAGAGCAGAGTAGGTGCGTTTGTAACTGAAGTGGTCGCTGCCGGACTGTGGAGGTGCTTTGATTCATAACGCACCTGCTTTCCAACAAACGTGCCCAAACACAGCGATAAGTTCCAAATTCTCCAGAAATCCAGCGATGTTCGAGCACTGCAACAAACTGGAGTGGAACTCAGTCAAAGTTCTCACCGGTCAACGCGTGCAGATGTGGAAACCATGAATTGGCCTTTAGGGTGGATCACTGGGACACTGGAATTTATCCATTGTTCATGTCATTGGGTTACATCTGTGCTTAAGTTTAGAGGGAACAAAGTGTCTGGGGTACAGATTTGCAGTTTATGACATATGAACATGGAGCTTTTTTTTTGGTGATGTCTTGTCAGGCTGCACAGAGGGATTTGTGATGGACATTTTGCTCTATTTTCACACATTTGTTGATGTGTTAATTAGAAGGGGGAAAAAAGTATTGAGTGGTCGCAGAATTTTAAAACTAATTACCAGTTGTGGGTGGAGTGACACTGTGATTGTAAAACAAGACATTTAAAGTGATGGATTGTTGGATTGTAGTACTTTAGGCATTCTCCTGTGGATCCACCAGAACAGAGTCAAACCAAACAGAATAGAACAGAGTGGCATTGACATGTTTACAGGATACTGAGTTCATGGGGGGGGGGGGGCGTCAGGGACGATGGTTGCCTAAAGTTGCAAATTATATTTCCCAGCTGCACAGTACTGATTTGTTGAAATAGAGTGCCAAGTATTGAGGAAAACCCTTTGGCACTGCTTGTGAATCGCAGGCTTTCAATGTCCTTGATCCTCTTGTGTTGCTGACCACCGTTTGGTTATGAATGTATTGGATCTTGTGAGAACAAGAGAGCCAAGCCAGGAAGAAACAAGTTTGTGTGAATGAGCCTGCCTGTCTCATTGACACTGATGTCAAAAACTTCTAGGATCACATCCAAGCTGAGACAAGTGGTCACTTGGACTTTGAGAACGCGGCACTGTTCCAAGCTTTGATGTTTCAGCTCTTAAAGATCGGAGATGGAGACAGAAAGGGTTATCAAGGGTGTTGCAACTTCATGAATTGATATTTGTGGACCCAGATGGTGCTTGTGTAATAGTCTTTTCACCCTATTTTATGGTTTACATTGTGTGGTTGTTGTCTCGTGTTTCAGTTATTCGCTTTCCCTTTTTTGTTCCTGCAATTCCTCGTTCTGAGCAGGGTGTTCTGCCCTGAAGCTGGCGTACTGAACAACCAGAGGGATGCAATATTCCTTTGTGGCAGATATATCATTGGTTTAAAAGCAAATAAAATAATCAAAGCAAACTGAATTATTGTTGTGGTCATTGAACTGCAGACGATAAGTCGCCAAGTATTGTGGAGCGTGGCTGTGCATAAGAGATGCCACTTGAGGTCCAGATGTGCGTGGTGGTTCCTGCCCCGCTACGTTTCACGCCTGTCCTCTGCTCCGTGTCACTGACTGTTTGCCCAGCGGCCGGGCTGAGCGACTCACCCGCACACAGAGCAGACAGGGAGTGACCGTAGGGCGGACGAACCAAACCAAAACTTTATGTTTTGCCCTCGAGTTTGAGAACACAACGCATGTCAACCCGAAGCGGAACAAAATCCGCCACTGTGGGAAAACGTTCGAGCAATTTCTGAAACACCTGTTCGACAAGTAGAGTATACATTCGACGGCTTCTTCAGCCGCTCGGTCGTCCTGCTGTCACGGGTAGAATGTTTTACACGGCCGTACACTGCTTGTGATGCTGATCCTGAAATACGTACGGCACACAATGAACGCTGAATATATGTAGTGGTTGACTCTAATCAGATACGTTTCCTAAACTTAGTTGAATTTTAGTCAACTTTAAGACGGAGACCGACCAACCCCCCTCAGACAGCAGCACTTAGTCTCTTTACATCAGCAGCTCAGGGAGGAGGGCGGAGGAGAGAATGAATGATCTCTAAGCCAGGTTAGTGAGGCAAGTAGAGCCTACAGATGCTGGATTTTTGGGGTAGACAATAATATTAGGAAGTAATAAAATTCAGATATTGAAATGTCAGGATATTTTAACGTTTAACGATAAACTGTGTTTTCCAGAATCTTTATCTCAATTACATTCTGTAAAACAATCTTTTCATATCAAACAACGTAAACAACAATAGTGATATATCTCTGATAGGACAATATTGGCCAATAATTGTCCAACAGATAAAGCAGTCATGCCATGAATCAGTAGGGATGTAAAGCTTTCTGATGTTTTTTTTGGTAGCCTTTACATTCTTGTCAGTCAAGTCTGGTTATGAATTAGTCCATATGTTAGAAAAATAAACAAGGTAATGGCACTCAAAATTACAGTAAATGAATGTATTCTTGGTACTAGGAATGATCAAACCTCTCTAAACATTGGTGGTGTATGATAAACGTGGCAATCTAAAACCACGTATTTACTTTGATCTTCACATTTCTGCATTTATAAGGGTAGTACTGTCGATTATCCGGTCAGTGTCGGCCCCAACAAACGCAAAATTATTAGTTACTATTTATGAAATTTGTTATCGGTGCATCTTTAACCAGAATGACCCTCAGTCGTCTCTGCTGTCCTGAAAGACGCATTAACTGATTGAATGACTGATCATCATTTGTGAGTGAAAAACGGGTCATGTCATCCGGCTCCCGCGTCCTCTAAAACAAGTCCGGTGTATCGTAGTGCACACGTGCAGCGGGAGGACAGGGAGAGGTCTGCTGCGCTCGGTGCAGGAAAAGCACTCTGGTGCGGAAAGGGAGTCATTTTTCCTTGGCTCCAAAATAACAATATTTTTACACATCTGCATTCAGCCAGAGGAAAATTGTGATCCTCCTCCGGCTGCTCCCTGTAAACGAATTTCTTCATCTCTTTCATTACCCAGAATCCTCTTTTAAATTGGATGCATGCGCAGATGGATGAGGGAATAGCTTCATGGTCTGAAAAAAAAACAGTCTTGCTACTGTGTTCAGCCTGTTTCTCGACCTTTATATTTGTGTGTCTGCGTTCGCTGTGCGTTGTTTCATGTTTGTGGGATTACAGTGCCTTTGATTGTCTCCTCATAACTTGTGATGAATGGGGGGGGTCAGCTCTGGGCCACCAAAAACCACTTGTAACATCTTTCAAAGAACAGTTGGCTTCATTTAAACATTTGTGTGAAGCCAGTGTGTTTATTTTTAACTTAAAAGTGTTTAATCATTTACAGTTCAGGAGTCAAGAGTGTTGGTCTATTATTTAAGTTATTAATAGTTTGATCCAAACTGCTAAGTGGACAGAGCCCACGATGTTTCGTGGCAAACAACACAAAAGAGCGAGCATAAATATACGTTCGAAAAAAACGTTTCCACTTATGGCCGAGAGTATGAATTATTGTATACGGTCGACGCCGCACCAAAACATCAGTTTGCACCATCTGCAGGCTGTAATGTAAGTCCATAAGTCTTCTCTCTTTGATCCTCCACTTCCAGTCATGTTTCCATCAGGAGAACTTCCCTCAACTCTGCAATTTCAGGCTGATGAAGAGGGTGCTATCTACAGTCATGGTCCCATCTGTGTCACAGGCCTTATCTGTCATTATATCATTGTTCTCTCTCTATAGTACCGCATTGTCTCCAAGCTGCTGGCTCATCTTTGGTAACAGCGGCGGAGATGATGGTTCTTTTATAGAAAGAGTTGACTCATTTTAAAGGCACAGCCTCGGTTTGTAGTTGAGTCACAAAGGTATACGGTGACACGGCCAGAGCCCGTCGAAACCAAAGCATCTGTAGTAAATTTCAGGAAGTAGCAGCTTAATTTCCTGCAGGTTCGTCAGCACAAACTGGTGAGTCGCAAAGGCTCTTGCTTGCTGCCAAGGGTGATAAAACAAAAAAAAGATGGCGTTGCCTGTGAGGGATTCTGGTGGGTGAACAGCAGTCAGTAATGAGAGGGGAGGTGGAGGAGGATTTGGAGGCAACCACATAATCAGAAGATCCCAGGATGAGTCACACCACAGACCTTGTCAGTTAGATTGGGGTTTCCTGCAAACACACATCTGCCACATTGCGTACATTTCAGACTCTGGCTATGATAACACGGCTGTTTATTGACAGTTTTACAGTTTTTTTTTCTGATTTCCAGGTATTGAAAGTTGTAGTTTCTTCAACAAGCTTTTACCAGACTTTGTTGTTGTTTGTCTAATATTTGTTGTGGGTGAGGAGGGGGGGGGGGGTCAGGATGCACTCATTGACCCTCCACAGACAGACAGACAGACAGACAGATACTGTAAACTCCAGCCAGACAAATGCTGCCCATCCCGTCAGCTTGCTAGCAAGGGCAGTGAGGTAGATAATAATTGTCAGCTTGCCTGTGCCACTGCCAATACCAGGGTGGGCTCTGCCTGTGGGATCTGGCTAAGAAGGACTAGATCACTGTGGGCATCAGGAGTCTGCAGGGCCGGGGGACAGAAGAGGCTGTACAAAGAGGCAATTGCACTCACACAAGATGGCACCTGGTGGAAATGACAAACACAAAAAAAAAAAAAAAAAAGAATATTTTCAGTGTATAACGAATAGAAATAATTGCTTCGTAATTTTCCCACATTGTGTCTGTATTCTGAATATGATGTCTGTATTTCTTTTGTTTTAACCACAGACAGCCATCCAGATGTTGAAATTAAACACCCATGAAATAATATTTATGAAGACAAGATGGATAACGCAGTGCAAAGCAGAGAGAAGCAGCACCAGAAAGCCTGTCACGGTCCTACATGAGACCTCGAGTCAGGCTCTTTCTTGGTAAACCCAAGTGTCATCCTAAACACAGCGGAATCATAGCCCATCCGTGAGCAGTCCAAGGTTTTAACGTAAGTCTAAATACTTAATTTGTTTAACCGCGGTTGTTTGATTTTAAATGCCTGTCGCCTAAAAGAACAGCTGAGTATCGATGTTGCAGGAGTGGAAAACAGACTCTGCCGTCTGCGCCCACCTGGCCTTCATACCTGCTTTGTGTCTGTCTCTGGGTTTGAACTCTGGAGGAAATTAGATTTTTGGGTCGGTGTGTGATTAAGTACATTTATCACTCAGATGGGTCAGAGCTGTGGAGAGGAGGAAAAGCGGTCTGGCACGAGATATGTCGTTACGTCCCCCACATTTATGTCTCCAAACTATTCGTGGGCCACCAAAATTGGGACCTCCTGTTTAGACTGTGGGAACTGTTGACAGTTGACCGAATTAAACAGTGTTTCAGCTTCTCATTGTGAAATAAACAAGCTCTGTGATGCTCCGCAAACATCTTCGCCTCTAACTGAAATGAATCAGTGAAAATAATAACAGTCAATATACCAGATTTGCCAAATTCAAAGAGAAGTATGGCATGTTTTAGCTTTGATTTTACATTTGAATATTTTATTCTCATCTATTTATCAGTACCAAAAACATGAATACTTAACAATATTTTCAGATCATAAAATGTGTGATACAACAGAGGGGCAAGCATTTTTATTACGATTGCAATAAAACCGTATGTCCAACAATAGTATCCCCGACATCCTCATCCCTCAGCTCCCAGTGTGCATAGCTACTATTGCGGCAATACGGTTTTAGACCATCATGTCAGCAGTGGTAATGACATCCATCCAAATGGCCCCCTCTGGACACTGCAAATCATGTCCAGGTGTCCAAAGGAAAAGGCCCGGCCATGGAAAAACACAGCGGCGTACGTCAGCACTGTGACACAGGAAGCTGAACGAAGACCCTGCTAGATGGAGGTGATGCTGTGAATGTGCAGGGCAGGAATGCACGTGGTACCGAGATGCTGGAAACCACAAGAAGACTTTTGATTTAGTAAATCCCTCTCCTGAACTTTCAACGCCTCCGTACTGACTTTCCCACCTCCCTTTATATAGTGACTAAACCGCCCATATATGTGAATACGTTTCTTCCTTGTCGCAGCGGCGCTTAACTTCCTGTCACTAGCCCCAGGGTGAGATCGCACAATAACGAACACCACCCACATTAGCTCAGTAGCAGGCAGTCAGGCCGACAGGCAGGGTGACACAGGGGTCATTTGTTTCTGTCACAAGCACAGAAATAGTCTCCCAACTCCTCCTGGGGTGGACAAAGCAGGCGTGCATTCATTGGCCTGCAGCCTGGGCGGGATGTGCTCTTGTTGTGATTACCTGCCTCTGCAGAGGAAGGGCTTTCTCTGAGGACCTGTGGAAAAAATGCTGCCGTCTGCCAAGTGCCATGATTAGCACCCCAGCCGGTTCCTGGGTCAGCTCAGAGGGCAAAAGTGTCTAGACCAGCCGGGGGGATTTCCACAGGCTGAGCTGTAATTATTACTGCTTATAGTATAGAGCCCCCAACTCTCACAGCCCGCATTCCTCTTTGGGACCTTTGTGTGGCATTACTCCATTCAGTGTGTGGTGAGAGTCGGATCAGACGTTCGCTTTACATATGGTTTGAATATTGCATTCTTAATGGGCTCAATTTTTCATTGAGTCATGTTATTTGATGTGAGCCGGATCAAGAGATAGGACGGTGGGAACTATTTGGTTCTAATAAGTATCTAATATCAAATCAAAGAAGTAGTAAGTATCACAGTTTTATTCAAAGATTTTATTGATTATCTGATTGGCATTGTGCAGTGAAAGGAGCCCTCCCCGCCCCCTCTAATGTCGGGGTCTTCTAGCATGTTTTCAGTGCTCTTACAGAGCATTGTGCATTACAAACTCAATCCTGGCTTTTGCCAGAAAAAGCACAACCAGTTAATGGTTCGGAACTCTGGCTTATCTTGGCCATTGATGCAACAAAAGGCTATAATTATCTGCAAAATAAACTCACTTCCTTGATTGTTAGACAAATAATGCATTAAACAGTTCCAGATAAACCACTGCTGCCAGCCCCTGTGGGGAAGGAGAGGCATTCAGGCCACCAATACTGGAAGACCAATCCATTGGGCTACTCAGGGAGTTCTTCGGTTCTGTGTTCCAGCGCTTCATAAAATATGAGTAACTTATATAACCAATTCTTATTTGAAAAGCACAGATTTGTTCTGTGGGAAAATAAGTGAAAAACATGCCCCAGATGTTTTCTACCTGCCAACAAATTGAGTTTTTCTTCTGTATGTCAGCATTGTGTGTCTCTCAAGGCCATCTTTATATAGGCCCAGACATTATTTTTGGCTTTTTCTTTTCTTTTTTTTTTTTCTTCTGACGTGTACCTCCCACTCTCTCTGGCCCTCCTCCACTAGGGCCAAGAAAGCCTGGCACTCGCCTGAAGGTCTCAGCCAGTCCTGGGCAGCTGGGATCTGGGGGAGCTCCCTGCAGTTCTGCAGTGTGCTGGCAGCCCCCTTTTTCTCTTTCCCCCCACCACTCTTAATTCTGCCTTTTTACTCCAAGCCAGCCTCAGAATACAATACAGAGGAGCCCTGTGCTGCGAACACAGGCACACACCCTTGGACGTGCACACACATCCACACTTTTATAAGCCATTGAAAGAGACAAGACCAAAGGCGGAAAGAGGAGCAGACGCCTCTCAGATGCTGGGCTTGGCTTCATGTGCCACTTGACACAGACGGCTGCACACAAGATAACTGTTGTTTATTGTTTATGGAAGGACCCTCTGCCACACTCCATGCTCTCTTCATTTGGAGACTCCTAAAGGGCCACGGCCAAGAGCCACAGGGGAAAAGAAAAATGGAACTTTGTGTCTACTGTATGTGTGCAAGTGTGTGTCTCTGTGTGAAAATGGAAAAAAAAAAAAAAAGAGTGCGTGCATGCATGTCCAGCGGGTACGTACACTTATTGTACAGTCGTGGGTGCTGTTATTCTTCTTCCCCATTGAGTGTGTGTTGTTTGCTCAGCTGGAGTTGGTTCAGTGAGGAGGGGTCGGGGAAACCACCTTGTTCCACTGGGGCCTCGGTCACAGTAAATTACAACAGGTGAAGGGATGCTTCCACTCAGATATGACAAATGATACACTATATCCTCTTCTATATTATATAATACCATAGACTGTATATAAACGTGGACGTAGCTTGCGGGATTGAAAAATGAGGCCGATGCGGAAGTGCCTGAAGTTGCAATACCACCGAGTGCCGGTAGAGGTTGGCTCGGAAAAGCTCCACAGACTCCAATTCAACCAGTCTCGTGAAATTCTCAGTCAATAAAATTTCTCCACGAGTTACCTCTGTTCACTTAGCTAAACTCACTCCTTCTTATTAGTTTTCTGGCCGTCCGTCTTCAAAAATAATCGAATCATTAACTCGAAAAAAAGCTTCAAAAGTTGTGTTTTTGAGGGGCGTGTCTGTTTGATCGACAGGCCTGTGGCGCAGTCAGGTTACGGCGGGACGTGGTATCGCCGGGAGTCAGATCCACTCCTCGCTCACCCCCAGCTCGCCCAAATATGATCACAAACCGCTACGAACCAGCAAGATGGCACCGGCCAAAATCCCAACTCGAGGCTTCATAACGGCCGTTCACAAACGGACGGGTGACGTCACTGTTGGTTGCCACAGTTGAGGAGACAGTAGAACCTTCTGACTGTGGAAAACTTATCCCTGCATGGGTTCAAACCTTTGATGGATGTTAACAGCGAGTCTCTTACATAGGACACCGCTCATTTGGTTGTACTGTGTTAAAAATCTATCATATTAAATGTATTACAAGAAATTCTATTTTATGGTTCCGTTTTATAAGGCTAAATATATAGTATTTGTACTTCAGTAGGTTTTCCTGCCCACTCATGTCGTCTCCTTCCCACCAGTCAGCCCTGTGCTGACAGGAACTTATTGGTCTGTACCAGGTTCTCAGTAGTTAAAAGCAATAGTAAGAGAAATACCTTCCTAATGGTGCATGAAAGTAATGATTCACCACTGGATTATTTTTTGAACCCCTTGGCAGATCTCCGCATTACCTCAACACCACCTAAAGAAAACCATATTCATTATTGTTGGTTTTTTAATACATATATATATATATTTTTTTTTTTTTTTTACTCTTGCATGAAGCTTGAACTGATCAGCCTAACTCAGTTTGATGCATCTCCCTTGACCTTTTATGAAAATGTGAAGTTGGTTGGAAAGACGCTGCAGCTGGCCACTTGTCAGGCCTGATGGCGATAGAGCATGAATAGCAGGGTAGCCCTGGGCTCTATGAAAAGGTCCTGCTGACGACTGTACCGACAGGGTCACAGCCCCTCCGCGCTGCTCCGCGAAAGAGACTGAGAGTAAACAGGCGTAATAGGGGGGAGACTAAAAGAGACTTGGACTGTGTTCTTGTAAATAATTGCATTCATTGTTCTCTGCCACTGTTGGTTATGGTCACAAGCTGTTTGGTAGGCCCCTGTCTGTCTGGTGCTCACCATGGGCCCGGTGTCAGCCCCTACGCCCCCGAGGGGTGCAACTTGTGCCAGGGGTGAAGATGCCAGCTCCATGACCCAGTGGCCCTGCGTCTGACGTGCCCACGCCAGGAGCAAACAGTCCCCGGGCCAGCTCGGAGACTCAGGGCGTGCTGTGCGCATGCTGCTCCACTGTTAAATAAAGCTGGTTCAAAGAGCACATTCCTGCCCTCAGCCCCAGCAGCGAAATAGCAAGCTCTCTTGCTTGTAGTGTCAAAGCACCAAATTGTTTCATTTTATTGCTTTGCCTTTATCTCCGCTGACTCTTCTATAATCTGATTGGATGCAGCGCGTTATTAGACTCTGTTGTTTGCTGTGGGAATAGCAGATGGCCTATTTGGACCAGATTACCTGTACGCCTTATCTTAAGTGTAGAATTCATCCCAACTGCTCGGATGTTTCCAAAACGCTGCTCGTCTGCATTGTGAATTTGGTGCAGCACAGTTGAACTCATCTACAAGTTGAAACACTGCTTCGTCCACTGTGCAGATTTTTGCGATCATCACAGATGGTGAAATCTGTTTACGATTGGCCGTTTGAGTCTAGCTGTCAAAAGGACGAGAAGAATAAGTGTCACCACGATTACGGCAGCAACATTTTTAAGTGAAATGAAATGTGAGCTGTCACTAAAGATTTCACTTGTTCAGCAGGAACTAGTTTAATGCTCTCTGTTTGCCTTTGAAACTCCTCAGAGGACTGAAGAGGCTCTCAGACAGATGCTGCAAAATGGATTGTAACACGAGAGGAACTACAAAAAAAAAAATCAGGAAGTCTCAACTTGAGATCCGATTTTCTTTTTTTCTTTACGAATCACGCCCTGTGGATTTCTTCTCCTTCTTCTTCTTCACACAACTTAAGCAACAGTCGGAAACCTCACTGGGTTATTGCTTCTTATGTAAAGTTTACAAAGACTTAAGCATGGGAACCCACCCAGCTCAACACAACATCATCTGCAGCCTGTAATGATAGAACCTCAATGACATCATGAGTGCGGGGCTCTGTTAACAGCGCCGCGCGGCTCCTCGAAATACCAGTGGCTGAGTGGAACACACAAGCTGAGCTCGGCAATGGAAGGCAGATGCTCTCGAGCCTTTCCTTTCTTCATCCGCTGATAGGTTTAAGAGATTTTGAATAGAGGGGGGCCTCCACCACGAGGGAGATGTCTGATTTTTACTATATGGTAAATGTCAGAAAGTAAATGCAGGACGAGTGGAATTGGATCCAACCTGCCCCAAGCCACCACGTTTGATCTGCAATCCCCCCCCACCCACCCACCACCCCTTTACCTCTCCCGCACCACAGCTACCCACATTTTGGGCGTACAGCACATTCAGGATGTTATGGTATTTTGTCGTATAATAATCTGACGTCACGGTGGAGAAAAACAGTTTTCATATGTTGCTTGACATTATCAAAACTTCAGGTCATGCAGTCATAAATTCATTCCCATCTTGTCTTTGTTAGGGTTTTTTTTTTTTTTTTTTTTTTTAATGAACTTCCTTTCAAACCGGTAACCAGGCTCCTATAATAAGTTTGTTTCTCCTGGTTTCATATTGTATACATTATCCCGCTGAGTACTCGCATCTGTGCTACATTCCTGCAGCGCAAAGAGAATTGCAATTTTGAACCCCAGCAGCCGAAATCTGATACAATGCCTGGATTTAATGGAGCCTTTATGCGACTCCTGAGATCATCCTGCTTGCAAATAACATGTTCTTCATGTGTATTGAGAGAATAATTGTAGGTGGGGAATGTTTTATCAGGTTTGACTGAGGTCAATCATTCCGCCACAATGGAGCGGAGATCAAAAACGGGAGGCAACAAAAAGTCTCCGGCCTACAGGTAGCAGAGCAGTTAAACTGGAAGTATGAAACACCCACCCACGCACACTTAGTTTCCCAGCCAGTGTGGGATGATCCCCAAAGATGTGAAACTCAAACCATGTTGTTTTGGTTTTGATCATGTGTTTGACATCAGATGATGGATAGGTGGTGAGTGCCAAAATCACTTGGTATAATCCTCTCTATAATTTTCTTTGTTGATATTGTATTATATTCCTTTTGTAAATTAATTTGACTTTACTTTGTTTTGCTCATTTCTACGTTTGTGTTTATCTTGTCCGTAAGATGTTCAGCCACTCTGATTTCCTTTTTGGATTAATCAAGTGTTAATTGCACATAATCATTTTAAAGTATGGTAAATAGTAAAAACGAATAATTGTTAGGAAATGTATCCGCTTCTTAAGAAAAGACATTGCTCAAATAACAGCGAGGCAATCGATAAATGAAAAGATTTTTTTTTTTATTCTTTCATGCTATTCATTTTGTGCTGACATCAGACATTCCACTAACTCGCTCAAAAGTGTGAGTTAAGTACTTCACATCCTTTAAAAGCCCAACATTGCTCTGCTGTGGCAATGGCACCAGACAAAATTAAACAAAACAAAAACAGATGCAAAGAGAAATGACTGTGAAAGAGAGAGCACATGCATGCTGTTATGGTTTTTAATCAAACAGACTAGAGATTAAAAAAAAAATTTAAAAAAAGATTTATAACATATACATATAATCAAAATAGAACGAAATCATTTTTAAAAACTGCTGAAATACACACATTCAAATTATCCACACCACAAGCAATCACTTGGCTGATTATCCCTGTGTCTTTGAGATATACTAACTTTCAGAGAAACAGACCGAAAACACAAGCAGAGGTGTGGTAGTCTCTGTTTCCCCTTTTCCTAAAAACAAAATTACATTAAAGTTATCTTTGTTTACAATTTGTGAATGACCGGTTCCTTTTATTACGTGAGCCAAACACAACACTGAGTGTTAACACGTAGCAGGAATCAGTGCTCATGTTTGCTTCCATTTGTAAAAGGTGGCCAGTTCGCCTACTTTTCTCATTTCCACTTCACGTGTTGAATACAAACTGAAGAGCACGAGGGGTCCGTGATGTTTAATCTCAGGACAGAAAAGTCTGTCCCCACAGTAACTTCGAGAAATGTGTGTTGGCTTGTTAAAAAGGGAGAAAACATTCCATATCAATATTTGTTCGCAATGCAGAAGCTTGTATTTCCTCCTGCAAAATTCCAGTCCAACTTTAATCCACAGGTGCGCGAGCCAATCAGTCTGCAACACTGCACCTCTTTTCAGCTTTTGGTGAAAACAAAGAAAATGAGAAGCTGTTTTAGATGAACACTTAAATTATTTTTTTTAAAAAGTAGTTATGAGCGGTTTGACTGTGAAGTATTTTTACTTTCATTTTCACCTGTCTCACTCACCCTTTGCTCCCTCTAACCCACCCGCACGCATCACGTTGCCTGGCGTGGTTTCCTTAATCATTTCTTCAGTTTTGAGTTTATTGTATAACCCTTTGGTAGAACTGAAAGTTAAATTACTGATCTGGACTTTAAGTTTTCTAATTCATTTCCTGCCCCGCTCTCATTTTTAGACAACAATATAACTGACATGCAGTCCGCTCGATAGGACATTAGGATTTAGTGAGTGAAAGAGTGAAGTTCGAAAACAGTTTGTGAATGACATGAACCTCGAGGCATGCGCCATATGTTATTATACCAATCCTGAAAGCAGAAGAAAAATGCAGAGTGCAGCACATGGTCCAAATGCTACGCTTTATGTACTTCCTTCCTCGCCAGGCATAATCTTGTACCTCCCTTTTGCATCCATTTGCCCCTCTTCCACTGGAACCAGAAAAATCAATCTGCAGCATACACGTTGTCAAACAATGATGTAGGCCCCGCTCTACCCCATCCATGGGGCCGGACGTGATTGACTCAAGATCTGGTCTGGGCTGTTTGAAAATACGGTCTCAATTACGCCGTGCACGGCTCCCACAAAAACCCCTAGCTTTGTACACACACGAGCACACATGCGTACACTCACATCCCCCTTTTTTCGCCGGTTAAATTAAAGTCAGATTTCTATCGGTGCATCCTAAATGCACGTTTCAGTAAATACAGCTCTGCCTCCTCAGCTTCCCCTCATGGGAGGCCCTTTCAGAAGCCCGCTCCGCGCCCTGCACGCTACTTAGTAATGGACCGGGGCCGTTAGAGGAGAGGTGAGCTGAGGTGGATGGAGATGGCGACGCATGGCAGTCATATGTGACTGAGGCCACTGAGAGTCTGATGTGGCAACCATTAGCGCAGCAGCGTCAGTAGAAGCATGGAGGCACACGCGGGGTGTGCAGCTTGAACAAATAAGGCCCTCTGTGTTTTGGAGTGAATACCCTTGCTGCCTTATTACCAGTTTGAAGTGTGGTTTGCTGGCGATGACATCAATGACAAACAGAGCGCTCTGGTTTCCTCTTCAGGGATGGAAACTGCTGCTTTGAACTTAAACAACTTCTCCATTCATTCTTTATGGGAAGTAGACACCAGGAACTTACTTCATTACAGCATTAATATTAAAATGCTTCAAAAATAATAAGAATAAATAATGTTGTTTTTTTTTGTGTGTTTTACAGGTTAGGTTGGAATTGCCATCCAGGTCTTAATCGCAAAGTTAAAATAATAATACGAATAAACGAAGACTTCTGAAGTCAACAACTAACAGTCAAATTGACCTAAAGTTATCATCCGTTATTTTGTTCTACCACTTGTGTTCTTCACAGTTAAGTGCAGTTCAAAATGCGTTGCTTAAAGCTCCACTTTTGTCTGGCATCACTAAAAGGAAGGATTTTTCCACTTTAGGGCTCCATACTACAACTATTCAAGTCGTAAGTGTTTGTTTTTCCAAAGGTTGCACTGGTGCAACTGCGAAATAAACAAGCGATTAGTGAAGAAAATGGTAGTTTTGGTCTAACTGCGTTATAAGTGGCCTTGGAATGTTTCTTTGAATTTTATGTGTACGTTAGAGGTCGAATAATCTGTTTCCATCACTTTCTGTTCTCTGCATTTTCCTTTGTCGCACCTGCATGTCCTCTATCCTCACATCCGTAAACCTCCTCATTGGCCGTCTTCTTTTCCTCTAAAATTGTTGATCCGTCTTGAGCATCTAATTATCTAACGTCACGCTTATCCTCGTTCCTCGTGAAAATCGTAGCACTTTCAGCTCTGCCACCTTCAGCTTCACCTCCTCTCTTTTCGTCAGTGTTACCGCCCACAAATCATAATCTTTGGTACTCCTGACACTCTTCACCCGCTCCACCCTGCTTACACTCTCTTCTTCGCCTCATTCCTGGCACTCACTGTTACATTCAACAGTTGACCCCAAGGATTCAAACTCCGACTTTAGTTTTATATTTTTTTTATTTGGATGTGAATGTTTTTTTGACAGTTGTCGATGCCTATGAATTGATATTTGTTGGATGACTAAAGTGTTTCACTTTATCTCATACATGTCCCTCCCTGGTGATTTCATGATAAATAGACTCCTATCGGATGGTAAAGAAACAATTTTTTTGTCACGGTGCCACCAAATCTGGCACTGGTGCTTTCATTTGAGATACTTGGTGACACTAGTTCCATCAGTGTGACATGTTTGTCTGCAGCCGTTTACCTAAATGGGGGAATTCAGACAGTTAATGTGTCATCATGTTGGGGAACTCACGAGAGACGTAAAAAAAATAATAATAAAAAAAAAAAAAAAAAAAGTTTAGGTAAATAATCCGAGCCCTACTTTTTTCAAACTTAAATGCCCTATGCTGTATACAAGGCTGCAGGAATCACAGGACAGAACATGCAAGAATGTTTAAGTCCAAATGCTTCAAACACTCAGACTTGGGGACGCCACTGTCATAGATCTCTTACTGTTAATCTGGCATGCCTAATAATACCCTCAAATTAAAGCTGACACTGAATTTTTACCCTCAAAGACAAGGAGACACTGTCCTTCATTCATTCTGTCTCTCTTCCAACATAACTCTCTTCATGGTCTCCGCAGGGCTGCAACGTGTCCATCACAGGTCCAGTGACACTGAATCTGAGACCAAACGTAGGATGTGCGTCACTCATGCCGTTCACATTGCTGTTGTTTACCTGATTTGAACATTTACTTGTGCAACAATCATCAGTGATTGTTCACCAGAAATGGTGTCGTGTGATACAATATGAATAACCTTAGCAGTTAAATCCACCCAGTCTGTTTCAGCCCAACTGTCAGCTTTACAGACTCTTTAAATGTTTGTAGCTTGAGTTCCCATCAAATCATGACACAAAGGTTTTTTCCTTTGATGATCATAAATGATTTTCATGTATTGTGCGTATTCTTCCAAGTCACTTTTGATTGGACAGTTGATTTCCTTGAGTGTTTTCAGGACTGACCGCCATATCGAAGGAGTAGTGTAACATTTAGGGAAAAACACTTTCGAGTTAGATGAGAGGATCAATATTACCTCTGTCTCGGCATGACGTGTGGAGTAAGGAAATTCTTAATTAAATCGGTAATTAAATTAAGGAAAACTTAGTGTCACACTTGGAAATCTAAAGCTCATGAATACTTTTGCAAATATCTTTTAGGAGCCACTGATTAACTTATTGCATTTGATTTATTTCAATTACATTCTAACACGAATGTAAAAACAACTAATTGTGTTTTTTTACGGCATGTTTTGTTTTTAGTGCAACTAATTCTTGGTGATTGGTGTCCTCACAATGACGTCGTCATTATGAGGATGGCAACTGAACAGCAGTTACTCCAGGGAGGATGAAATACATAAATAAGATAGGTCATCAGCTTTCTCATCCACCTCGTGGCAAAAAGAGCAACTATATGTATATTTCCTAAAATGCCGAACTGTTGCTTTAATCATTTTAATAAATTAATTCCACAGCAATGTGTTAAAGGCGAAGCTGCAAACTCATTTAAATCTAATTGCCGATGTTTTGTCTGAGTCTAGTGTGGGTATAGTGTGGGTACAATACCCTCGACACTCTTCACTGTGTGTGAATACAGTCCACTGGTACACTGAGCTGTCTTATGCAACCTGCTCCAGTGTTCAAAGGCTGCTGAGTGCCCTCTCCTGCTTTGTCAGGCTCACACAAGGGTTTATCAAGTGTAGGGAGGGAAGGCATGACGCCGGAGGACTTTGGAAGTGAGTGCTTATGTGTGTATGCGGCAAGTTTGCCTCTTTGTATGTGTATTCTTTAGTGTGTGTGTGTGTGTGTGTGTGTGTGTGTGTGTGTGTGTGTGTGTGTGTGTGTGTGTGTGTGTGTGTGTGTGTGTGTGTGTGTGTGTGTGTGTGTGTGTGTGTGTGTGTGTGTGTATAAAATGTGTCTGCATCCCGGTGCGCATGCTCGTGTTTGCGTATGATTGTATGTCTCTGGTGTGCATGCATGCATGTGTTTTCTTCTGCTCTCTCACTCAAGGACTTTGTCCTCTGAAAGGTGTGCCAGCCGGTCAGCTGAGCGGGAGGGTGAGAGGAAAACAAGATCTAAAGGAAGCCGTGGTGTCAGAAGTGGGAGAAAGACGAGACAGAAAACAAGGGAGAGCTCCAGTGAATGAGAAAGATAGGAGCGAATGCGGGAAAAAGTGGCGCCGGTGTTGCTTTGAACCTTGTTCCAAATGTTTGTGCATCGCAAATATCGCAAACATAACATGTCGAGCACAAGCAGGATCAGGCAGGAGTTTAGTTAATGACAGGTGTGTTACGGGCAGGTCACTTTCATTCACGGTGTCATTGATCTCGGTCTCCACCTATTGCCCTGATTATTCAGCTGAGTCACGTGTAGATCTCAAGGGGAAAAATAACTTTTTTTTAAGATTACAGCGTCTGATTTCCTTTTTTACGTCGAAGATAATCAAGTTAATTTGATGGAACTCCTCATAATCAGCACCTCTGACTTCTGGGGTACCTCAAGGGTCCGTTTTGAGTCCAATTCTGTTTTCACTATATCAGATATCTTATCCAATAGATCGGTTCATCAGCTTTACTACCAGTATTCAAATTTCCATTTTAAATATATTTGTTTTCACTGGTATTTCCAGATTAGGGCTAGTTTAATATTCATGTAATCTTCCTTGAGTATTATTTATCGCTCATGTACATCCTTGTGTCTTAGTATTTATTTTATTCCTTTACTTTCTCTTTTATCGCTTATTTTGCCTTTAAAACGTTTTAAGTCTTTCAAGTCTATCTGATCAGTTCTGTTGGATGTTGCGCAGCACTTTGGTCTTTTTGGACCTTTTATCATATTTAAATGAGATAAATAAAAATAACTGACTCGACTCTACAGTTGAAAACCCTGATGATGAGATTTAGTATCATTGACTTACTGCAGTCCCGACTTAAAACTCAACATGTAAAGGTTGGCATGACGATCTATGATTTGTAGCATTGATTAGGTGACTGTGATAACGGATAGAGAAGTGACTGGCAGGCAGACTTGCTGCCCTGCCACCCACGCTGTTGACAAGCCAGGGTGCCTGATGACGTTGTCATTAGGTAAAGTACAAACAGTAACGATACAGACCAACCTAAGCACTCTTTGAACTCCAAATGAATTGCGGGTCTACCAGCAGCTGTTCACAATGACCTTACCCCACAAAAATCAATCAGCACAAACATACTGGGCAGCCTGATGTAGTGCAACGGGAAAGTAAGCGTGCGTGTGTGTGTGTGTGTGTGTGTGTGTGTGTGTGTGTGTGTGTGTGTGTGCGTGTGTGTGTGTTTGTGTGGTCCAGTCCGGGGTGTTGTCTACAGTGCACGGTGATGCAGGAAAAACTGGGATCTTTCCAGAAAGTCTTTTGATGTTTTGACATATTGGGACGGCTCGCCGTAGTCCTCCCATCCCTTTCAAAGCTACTTTTTTCCACTGACCCAAGTTCAACAGATTGGACTAGTGGACTCGACCCAATGGAACACTCACCCACCGATCCTGCAAGTGTTAAGGTGTTCTTTTCAATGATTGAAAGGTGCCATTGTACTTGTTAACCTTCCCTCGACCATCCAAACCCAACGCAGGACAGTAGGAGAGTGGGTGATGTGGTTTATGAAGTATCAGGTACATGCACTACAGCACAGCACAGCACTTGTCTGCCAGGTTGCCCCACCCATTTTGTGCACTGGGCAGGACACACTGACTGGCTGTCTGGCTTGCTGGCATAACTACCTCAGTTGGCAAAGCCGCGCTCCTCCGGCTTCACTTTTTTTTTTAACAATTTTTTTTTTTTTTTCATGTCCTGATGTCTCTTCCTCTCTGTCATATTGTGCGTCCCTGCCTGCCTGTTGCCCCAGCGCATGCAAATGTTGGCCGAGGTATGCATCGGTTATCTCCTTCTGGAAAAGCAGTGCCCTTGTTGCTTCATATAGCCCGGCTCTAGTGACCGGCTATTGATAAGGCTAATGTCTCCCGATAGCTACCAAGCTTTCAAGTCCCGGCACAAAACAGCCGGCTCCCTTTTATGTTGTTTTCCCAAGCCAAGGACAGACAGGCCTCCCTACAGGACCGAGCTAGCTAATCAGTAATCACTAACTTGCTGAGCCCAGCAGTCCCCTTCAGATGGGCTGCTTTTCACCCCTTCTTCTTCTTCATCTTCTTTCTTTGCTTCCTTCTTCCTCTCATCTTCCTCCTGCTCCTTTTTCCTCCTTTAAACTTTTTGATGATGATGCTTTTCTTGGTGTTTTTTTTCTTTTTGTTTCTATCTCGGCTTTTTTTCTCAAGTCACTTCTTTATACTACTTGTTCCCTCCCTCCCCTCCCTCCTCCTCCTTGTCCTAAGTTGCTCCTTTACTCATCTTCATTCCCCTTCCTCCGTGCCCGGCCGCGGAACAAATGCCGCCCCTTTAGCCTGCTAATGAATCGAGATGGGGAGGGGGGGGGATCAGGAGGTCTCCGGGCTATGACTGTGCCGCAGACACATGGCGTTATATTAAAACATTAGTACCACTATATGACTTTATTTAGGACTTGCCAAAGAAAATTGATTAGGTGACAGAGATGGAACAAAGGAGGACTCATCTTCAGCCACCCTGACTGGGCTTCTGCTTTCCGAGCCAACGGCAGCAGGTCTGCTCCAAACTTTTGCTGAGAAGCGATCTGGCCATGCTTGGCCTCTTGTTCAAAGACACAACACCCTCCCCTGCCCCTCTGTGCAGCCGTACTGTCTGTATGTTCAATCAAATTAGCGCTACACAATTTGTGCATCACATACTGCAGACTTTCATTTATTTGTCCTCATTTAATTGTATGTCAGACCGGTAGAAAAATCATCCAACTGAATGGAACAGACACTCACATGTGCTGTCACATGTGCCTCTGTGTCTCATACTGTAAGTAGCAGAACTTCTGAAGAGATGTTGTTGCAGAATCGTGGACGCGGTTCTGTGTTTGTTGTCCCCGACTGAGGCAAACTGCAAGTCAGCAGCTGGGCAAAGGGTAGGAAGTATGCACTGCTTCACAACAATGAAAAACCTGTTTACAAAATGTGTTACTGTGTCTTAAAAATATCCTGCAGAGATGTTAGTGCATGTAAAAGTACTCTGCTTAGAATAATACATAGTGTCTATCAGCTTTCCAACAAAATAATTTAATTGTAAAAATTCTCAAAAGTACATTTAAACTTTATCGCTTATTTAAAAATATAACGAATATCCAAACATTTCATTTTAATTGCTGGACAAAAAAATATATTTAAAACTTCATTATCAGTATATGAACACTGGCTGTTTCAAGTTTTCACATAACTCTTGTGTAAGTTAACTATTGGACACCATTGGCTTTCAGACTAGTTAATTTAAGGATACATCAACTTTCCCCCTTTACCAGCTTTGAAAACAGCTTTTTAGTGCCGAGCTCCACACATACATATGTTTTGAACACAGTGAAGCTTTATCATCTAAGTAAAGGAACAATCGGTGATCTTCCTTTTACACAGCCTAGACACAAAGTATAGACACAACTTTAGTCAGTAGTTTAAGCCAAGGACCAAGAAGCCTGAGCATTCACGGTGCTAGATGCACTTGGTATGTCATATACGCTGTTCAACACAGGACAGTCAATGCATGACACATGTACATTTCTACTATTGATCATTTATCATTTGCATATACTGGCAGAAGAATACAGTGGGAGATTATTCCGTTTTTGAGTTTCAACCCTCCTGAATAATCAGGTTGTTTTTTGTGACGTAATATATCACAGACCTTCCATGTGGTTGCTGGCAAAACTGGCTATTGCTGCTTTGTTAAACACAATACTGTGGCACGCTGACCGTTTCAAATTAAAGCCCACTTTTCAAATTCAAAGCCCATTGCTGTTTAATACAAGGTTCAGCTTCAAGCTAGATTTTGACCCAATGTCTCCAGAACCATTAATACCAGTATGAAACATTTGTCCTCTAACTGTGTCCTTCACAGGGGAGTTACTAATATTCAGTTTAAATTGAAATCCTTTTGTTAAATTAAATAATGTGTAGAACTTCAAAATAAACAGTGTATATATATATATATATATAGATTATTTACTGTTTATTTTGAATAATCAAATATTGAATATATATCTCCGCCACTTGCTATTAGAGAGGTATGAAATTTTCATGAATGTCCGTCTCCTCTGCAGTGAAGGTTTGCGGGATGACCCCACTGCTACCCCACAAACTAGTTCACCAGCTGGCCCAAATGCATTGTGGGTAAAAGGAAATTACCTCAGTGATGAGGAACGTGTTATCAGTTCTGTCCAGGACATCCTTCATACAGTAATGTCACGCAGCAGCATGACTCGGAGATAAAGGTGGTGTAGCTGACACTCGGGCAGTATGGTGGACAGTGTGCAGTCTGGAGGACAGTCTGTCTATCTGTCACATTTCTGCCTGCATGTCTAACTCACTTTCTCTCTCAAACGCACATACATACGGTGTATTTTTTTTTACATGTAATGATTAAATAAGTGCATAAAGTTGCATCTGTGGTTAATTGATGTGCAGAGAAGCTTTCTTGTCACATACACAGAAGCAGGACTTCTCTTTAGAATAGGAAAACAGTTACTTCACAGGAAATGTCAGTTTCGTAAAAACCAAAAAGAAAAAGTTGTTGCATATCACTTACTTCATACTATACATTACCCATGGTGTCAGTACAGCTGAACAGTTGCTTTTGACACTATGGGGATGCAGTTGCGTGACCAAAGTTTTATAGTGCTAGTTATCAGTTTATGTCAGCCGCAAATAGTACAGCATGTGGTTGTTTCAGTGTGATGTCTGCCATGTGTGATATGTATGTGGGTTTGACTTATGTAACACTCTCGTGGGATATTTAGTCATGTTAAAATACATGACATAACGGGGATGTAATTTGAGAAGTGACAGATTGGAAATAAATACAAAAACGTACTTCTTTAGTGTGACTTTGTGACAGTAATGTCAAACAGGATCCATTAAGGAGTTATTAGATTCATATAAATCTGAAGGTTCACAAGGAGTTTTCAAGTAGGCTCCGTGCTTAAGTAGACTGCACATTGAACGGTGAATTGTATTCAAAAAGGTGATCGATTGATTGATACCTTCATGTCATCTCATATTTATAAATGACAACAATTCTGCCGCATTTTCATCAGGTGCATCAACAAGCGCTCCAACGTGCCGTTAGACCGCATGATGCAGAGCAGCAGGAACTGACCGTGAGGAACATAAGGCCAGTGATGAAATGCACAGAAAATGTGTGTTAAATGGTTGCGTTTAATAGGACAAGACAAGCAACTGAAGTTGATCTTGATCTCTTGATGTTCAGTTTCAGATTCATGAAGCTGTAGCATTTACACTAAACGCATTCCTTTTCTGTTTTCCAAAGTCGATGAGTCAGCCCTAAATCAAGCACCATCATCTTATTTGTTCCGTGTCAGGTAAATGAGTGCAATAAAGTTTTGAAATTGAAAATAATTTTGTTTATAATTGTGTTCACAAGTCTCTGCAAGAACATCGTGATCCTCATTTCATCCTGATGCTTGATGCCCTATTTGGGTGCTACTGACTATTTTTAAATCATCACGCTTCTAAAATGTATTTCCAACAATTTATTATGTATTAAATACAACTAGATTAAGCGGTCACAAGCCAAAGATTTTTATAATTTATGCTTTATGGAATGATTCATTGTGTTATCCCTAGATTGATAACTAATGGATGGAATACATTAGACTAAAGAACAAGCTATTGTGAACCCAACAACATATTCCTGTCCAAATTTTAATCCCGACCTTTTTTGTTGACCAACATGAACTTCTAATTTCAAACACACAAACCGGCAACATTAGGATCTTCTAAAAAAAAAAAAAAAAAACAACACTGCTCATATGTCTTTGTAAGCATGTTTCACATTAAATATAGCTATGTACATACAAATCTGTTCTAGTTGTAGGTTCTCGTGGCCCCCTCAGCTCGTTTTGAGAAGGGAACGCATTCCACCCTGCCATCGTCCCCCCCCTCCACCCCCCCCCACCACCACCTCCTCCACATCCTTCTCTTCTGGGTAACCAGACCCAGATGGTACCTGGTACAGACACCAGCGGCTTGTGTTTTTTGCCTTTTGTGAGTCAGACGCTGCAATCAGTAGCCAGGAAGCCCAGAAGTGAGGTGTGGGCCTTCATGAGGCCATACGGGGGTGAACAGAGGCTTAGGAAAGGAAAGGTGGGGGGGGGGGGGGACCGGTCATTGAGACAGTGGTTTTAGCCGAACTCTTTTAAGTTTAAATGTGCAATTAACTCAAATAAGGAGAACACAGTGCAGAAATTTTCTGTCAGAATGGATTGTTAGACATTTTTTCCACATACACTGAGAGAGCAGTGTGTGTGTGCATGCGCGTGTGCGTGCGCGTGTGTGAGAGCTCGGTAGTTCAATATCCGGCTTGGCCATGGATACTGTTGAGGCACTGCACTTTGACCATTAGTATTATTTTACATGGTTTATCTGAGTGCCATACTGTCCTTGTGCGTGTGCGCCTGCGTATGCATGTGCGTGTGCACAGGTGTTTATGTGTGTATGTATGTATGTATGCATGTATGTATGCATGTATGGTTAAAAAAAAATTTAAAAAAAAGAGGATGGGAAGAAGTGTGGTATTGTGAGTAGGTGGCAGACAGTTGTGCATGAAGATGGATGGGAACACTGAGCTTTGGGAAGCAGGAATGTCAGACAGACATTAAAGAAATACGATATGAAACCATGCTGTGCCCCCCCCCCCCCTCCTCTCTTCCCCCCTCCCCACCTGCCCTCGTGAAATTAACTGTGGTCCTGCCCGGACCCCGCATTCCCAGGAGCTCTCGAGTAAAGAAACACCAGGAACAGGCGTGTTACCCATAAACTACATGTTACCTGATGACTAACTGCGCTTTCTTTCTAAAAAATGTCACACTGCTCTTCCAGATTTTTCTTTCCTCTGACTCTTGATGGAGACATGTATTACTCACAGGTAGTGTCATCTCAAATAAAAGAACCATTGATGACTTATATCTTAGCTGGTGTGTTTTGAATTACAGAAATCGTTTCCCATCAGTGCTTGTAAGCAGAAGTCGGTTACTTTTTTTTTTTTTTTTTAATTGTAATTTTCCCACTTGAATAACTCGCGTTCCTGGTTTAACGCTCTTTCTTCACTCTGACAAGTGACCACCTTTCTCTGCCATTGGTTGATATGGTCATACAGTGCAAACACCGATGTGAAAGCGTGCCAACGGAAATAACACCAGCTTTTTCCCTCCTCTCTTCTCCTCTCTCCATCCGAGCTGATAAGATTAGACCGCCACGGTCAGAATCAACTCTGGTTCTGATTGTTAAGCACCAGCCTCGTGTTTTGGAGGCTAATTATGTTTTATGTGATGGGTGAGTCATGTTTAACTCATGCATGTGCAGTGTTTGAGATGACACATGACTTATTAAACATGTTGCTTTTTGGGGCTTTTGATACGTCTTAATTACGTCATAAGTCTGAAACATGTACCAGGAACCACACCCTAAACCTAAAGTTTTGAAATGGTTAAACTGTTGATTGCTCATTCTAAGTCGATGTCATAAATTCCCTTTACACGAGTCCCGGTCCATCATGCATAAATAATTTAAAAATTGGGTTTCATTTTGAGTAATTTTATACTGAATAAATCATGTAGTAAATTTCCCCACCTACTTTGTTATGCTTTAGCCCCCAAAAACATTCATTGCAGGAGCCTTTGATACTCCTTAGTTTCCCTTTTATAGAATTGAGAGTTTGCAGAATTGCAGATTGTATCAAAGGCATGTAAATGGAAGATGTTATATTCATTTTTGTTTCACCTTTTTAAATCATAAAGTTCAAGGAGAAAAGGGTTTTGCTCTTAAATGCCCAGAAAGTGAAAACACAAGGTGTGACCTGACAGTAAGCAGGATGTGAAAGTATTCATTTAAGTCAAAGAACAGGTGAAAGAAACTAAAGCTATACAGTTCAAATGACAGGCTATGTGTGGGAAAGCTTTGTGTGGAGGAGACAGGAGTATTTTCCCATGGTAAAATGTATTATCTAGCCCCAAGTTCCTATAAGATGCTATAAGTAAGGTTAATATTTCACTATTGTATTGAAATTTTTTGGGGGGTTTATCTGCCTCAGTTTCCACACAATAAGAATATATGTGTGGCAGAAGCTACAATTTCTCTTTAGTCTGTTTTCTTTCCTGTTTTGAATTGGGTAACTTTCACACTTTAGCACCTTGACTTGGTCTAGACCTCATCCACCACTGGTCTGAAAACATCCTGGACTCTGCTTTGTGCTGTTGTTTCGTGAATCTGTGGTTAACATGTTCGTAGCTGCCGTACACATACACAAAAACACAAAGACGCCGCAAAACAGCCTGGGTGTGGGCCATGTATTAGAAGATTTAATCCATAACTCACTGATTTCTTCTTTTTTCTTTTTTTTTGCATATGCTTCGATGCTTGATTATTTAAAGTTGTAAAATGGGATCTTAAGCCGTATAAAGTCATGATTCCAGGAACTATACTCTCTCTATGTGTCAGTGGATGGAGGGTGACTGATAGCAGAACAGCTGTTTCCGGGGGGCCGCACCGCTGTCTCTGGCATGAGTGCTGCTGGTGGCAGTACGGCACTTGCCCCGCGTCCAGCTGCTTGCCCTGCTCTAGTTTCTGTTCTGCAGAAATATTTTTTGTACCTGCAGCTCATAGAGGGCGCTAGTCAGACCGGCCGGCTGGCTGGCTGGCTGGCTGGCTGGCTGCAGCTGCTGCAGGGCACAAAGGAAAGAGCCTCACTGAGAGACTACTGCTGCTGAGAGCTGTGGAAGCAAGCATTGTGTATAGAGAATTTACGTGCAAGATTCTGTATATATTAAAGGTCATTTTCAGGCACATGTAATCAAATTATACTTCATTTTATTGAGTTATTTATTGTTTCTTTTCATTCGTTTATAATTGAAATCCACAAAATTTTTAGAAAGTTTAAGTAAATAGAAGTATATTGAAGAAAATCACGCCGGAAAACCTCGGCAATTTTATTAATATCAATAAAACTCCAGGAAATGCCACAGGAATATCATCCAACAGCATTTTCTGTCCAACTTTATGACTTCTTTACATATTATTAGAGGCTGTTATAACATACTCCTCTTGTATCTCTTCAGAGCCGCTGTCTTTGCTCATGATGCAGCAGTAAGGCAGTGCACCAACGTGCTGAGTCAAAACAAAAGCTGCTCTCAGCTGTTTGGAACCTGCAGCTTGCCACACCTCGCGCTTCACCTTTTGTTTCACATCCTTCTCTGGCAAACACAGAGAAACATCCGGTTTGCTGTAGATCAGCGGCCATCAGTGTCGTGGTTGCCATGATCTATTTGACACATTTTAACAGACACTTCGCTGCAGCACTGCTTCCTTACTGTTTAATAACTGACCCACCCTCTTTGATTATGAGTCATGGCAGTGGCAGTTATTTCAGGTCAAACGGTGACTAAAGTGAAAGAAATGAATTGAAAATATGTTAAATCTTATCAGTGCATACTTTTACTTTACTTGCACAATTTCTACCATTTCTCTGAAATGTACTAGCTGGGTGTGTCTTTTTTTGGAACGAGTGAGTAACCTACCTCTAGATAGGCAGCTTGAGTATTGTGTTTTGGATCAGGGTTCACCAAAGGCAGAGTTAGTCTTCTAAAATATTGGCTTCTGTTAATCAGTGATGCCGCCTTTCCCCTTTCAGGTACAGTAAATTGCCCATGAACAGTGGCGACACCGATTTCAAAGAATCTTTCCATCATTCCAAACAAGGCAATTATCAACCAATCACATGGGAATCAGTCCCCCCTTCTTGTCATGTGGACTTATTTTGCCCGACAACAGTTAAAGTTTAGTCAAATCCCTCTGGGAGTGAAAGAGAGTTCTTTACAAGGAGCTCAATCACAGGACCCTTTTTTTTCATGTGTCTAAATGAAGAGAAAAACAGACAAATACCTCGATCCAAAATAGAAAACGGCGCTGGAATGTTTTGAGGCACGGGAGGTGATGTAGGAATTAGCTGTAATCAGTGAAACAGTTGGAGAATGCTGCTGCTTTGCGCCAGAGAGCTGATCACTGTTGGAGTGGCACAAATGGAAACAGATTTTTTTTTTTTTTTATTCAATACACTTCATTACAGCCAGTGTGAGAGCTGATCATAATTAAAGCGACAGTTTTATGACATTATAATAACAATAACTAATGATAGCATACCTCATCAGTCTGTGACCTTGTGTTGACATGCTCTATTGCCTTTTTACTCAAAACTGGCTTCTTCAGTGTTCATCAACTGCTGTGGGTGGAGCCAGCAGTGTGCGGGCATCATAGCAACAACAGTAAAAGTATATAATCCATTCAAACTCCAGTTAATTTCAACATTTCCATGTATATTGGTATACGTTTTTTTTTTCTACTTTTTTTTACTGAGAAGATTAATGTTACAGTTTAATGTATGTTTAAAGAAGCTGGTGTTTTTTTAAGAGTGGAGAACGGTAAAAATTGGAGGAAACTAGAACTGTGTACATTCAGGATGATGAATTCAGTTTTATGTAATATATCCAAGTGCTTTCATAACTGTAGTTGTGTTCATTTTATCTGGGCAAGAAAAAGAAATGACACATTGTTGGCTTGCAGTTCTGGATTTAATTTAAAAAATATTGAATTTGGTTTTCTTTCACACCACAAACAGGCTTGGAATCAAATCAATATTGTTTGAAGGAAGGTCTCTTAACAGCTTTAACCCCAGGCCAAACTAAACAAGTTTGTTTTAACCAAGCCAAACAGATTAAATGAGAAAGTACACTAAAAAATTGTTGACTTGTTTTTCGCACACTTATTCTATCACTCAAACCGGACAGCATGCCAAACTGGATGAAACAATCAGATTTGTTAAGATGCTCCCACTTATTCAAAGAGAAAATTAAACCATGAAATACATTATTCAATAAGATTATAAACAGAAATAGATCACTTCTTTTTTTTTTTCATGTGGCTGAAAATACTTGATGTATTATTTTTGGCTTTGTAGATGTGTTAGAATATACCTTACTTTATTTTAGATGTTTGTTACAGTAGTGTCTCTTTTTTATATACTTAATGTGGGATTTGCTAAATGTCTAATTTAGTCATTTTGATCTGTGATGACCTGCAGACAGTACATATGTATAGTGTTAAGTATTGGTGCACAGTATTGGTACTAACAATACCTAGGTTTAAAGTTCCATATTGTAACTATTCTGTGTATATAGTTTATACTGCCTCAAAGAATTACATGAACTAGTTCCTGTAGCATCAGCTGATTGTGGCCATTTTGGTTTGTCTAACATCCTCTTTTCACGTTAACTTCACTTGAATGAATGAGTGGAAGTTGAAAGTAAACCTACAGCATGAACAAACTTCTGGTCAGTGCATCATTGTGACAATTTCAGTTTCACTGTTAACACAGTTGAATTTACTGAAATGAAAATAACCCTGCCTGGATGAATGTTCAGCATGTCTCATCGCAGACTCTTTCCGTGCTTAGTTTTTCACATGAACTTTTGTCACAATTTATAGGCTGAACACCGTAGATCTTTTGTCCTGAAGTGAACCCAAATTTAAGGTTTTAGAAAAGTAAACATTGTCAGATACTGGCCCTTAGATTGTATTTCGAGAACAAAAACACTCCTATTTGTGTGTATGCATGACTGTATGTGCAGAGCTGTGTGACCATCCATATCTCGCTGCCTTTTATCAGTGAGCTCCTCTGCGATAGGCTGATTCTGTGGATTAAACACTGAGCCCGTTCCCAAAAGGGACCAAGTCCCAGGTGCTTCAGACACCATGGTGCCCTCTCACTCTTATTTGCGTACACAGATGTTGAAGCTTCCACCTGCTGTGTACTTGCTGCAGTTGTGTAAAATCCCCCAAACTTCATTCTAAACCACAAAATAGTATTTCACCCAGGACTGGGTTTGAATGAGCTGTTTTTAAATGCACATTTGACTTTTTTTCTTTTGCATGGTACAGATTTAAGTAATTCTCTGTCTCTGAGAGTGTGAGTGTGTGTGTGTGTGTGTGTGTGTGTGTGTGTGTGTGTGTGTGTGTGTGTGTGTGTGTCGGCTGATGGAGGTTATGAATGAGCTACAGCTGCATGACCTGCTCTGGTCAATATGGACAGTTGATGAATGAAGTGGAAATTATTAAAATAAACTCTCTGGCCCTCCACATCTCTCCATCCATATCTTCCTCACACATCTGGCTTCACAAAGATGCACACCCTGTTGATGCAACGAACACAAATATTTAAAACACCCAAAGGTCATCAAGTTTCTTCATGCACTTTGAAGGAACTCCCACGAGTTTATGAATTAATAAAAAAAAACATTGTAAAACATTCTTTGCATAAAAACAAAGAGAGAAAAGAGAGCGGTCAGACAGATCTGTGAGCAGTAAAAGGATGGTAGTGATGGCGACAGATGGACAGAGATGGGGAGGTGACAGAGAGAGGCAGACAGGGCCGGTGATGGATAGACAGACGGAGGGAGAAGAAGAAGAAGGGCTGTGATAAGGACAAAGACATCAGTCACGTTTAGGGGCTTTTCCCTCCTCCCCTTCTGCGAGTGGACCTTGATCCAAGCCACACAGACTCTACTGTGTCATGGTGTGTGTGGCCCTGTGTCCGTGTGGGCCCTGCGAGTGGTGACGGGGCGACTCATGACTCAGCAGAAACAGAGCAACACAGAATAGAATGGAGAACATCCTCGTTTTTAAAGCAGGTTTCTTCGGCTTCACGAGCCGCTGTTCAGAGTACAATGGATCGGACTCTTTTCACCGAGATTCTCAGGATCGAAGTGTGAGAGTGAAAAATATCACTTGTATTAGCTGCTTATGGGGAAACGGTGAGGGTCATTTTATTTTACATGTTTGATGATCACTGAATTTTACGGAAATGTTACAGTATACTTGTGAAACAGCAGCCACAATTGGCGGTTACAATGTTAAAACAGACTGCAAGAGTAGCACAAGTAGAGAGGAGTCAAAAACCAGCACGTTTATTTAGTTTCATTCCTGAGTAACGTCAGTTACACAACAAATCGTTTGCTAACAATAGTCAACATTTGACACCAAATCTTTCTGGTCAAACCAGAACAAAGAAAACACGGAGTTTTGAGTTGAGTATTAATGCGTTTTGTTTTTTGTTTTTTGCCTTTATTTGTACTTAAGTTGTATTTGTAAGTGAAAGAATATGTTATATTTTTTTCAACTTTAACTATTTGATATCAATCTGTTATCACAGGAAACTAAGTAACACATTTATTTCAAATATGGTAAATGGAGGCTATGAAAGGTAGTCCGAAAGCTGTAACAAAATGCTTTGACCATGAATCACCTCCTCAGAAACGGAGCTCTTCATGCCCACAACTTTACCCACAATCTGAACCGTTTTAAACGGGCTCTTCAAGTAACAGCAACCTGAAACCTGCCAGCGAACAGAGTTTCAATTCACTTATCAGATTGGGGAATGATACTTTCTGTGTGGTGCGGCGCTATTATTGATGATTCGATGTCTCTTTAAACTGTTAACCGTTCAGCGGTCAGATGATCTCATCTATGTGGGCCAACAGGTCGGCAGAGGTGGGCTTCAACACGAAAACAAAGCTGTCCTCTTTTATAAACTGAATGAACATGTAATTCACTTGCATGCGTGTGTGCTGCCCTGGCTGTGTGTGTGTGTGTGTGTGTGCGCGTGTGCGCGTGCACGTGTCAAACACTTGCACTTGCAGTTCCTGTTTGGGGAGGTCCACTGGTCCTGGCAAACAGTGTCTGGTCTTATCTCTTGTGTTTTATGTTTCTAGCAAGCCGGGGGCACAAGCAGCCCTTTGTGGCCAAGAGGTTGCTGGTCTCACTCCAGACCAACCCATGCAGCTGTTCACCACTGTTGGTCGTATCCATGTGTGTGCACGCCTGTGTGTGGGGAGACATGCGTGTATGTGTGCCTGTATGCATGTATATATGAACCTTTGTTTGTGTGTGTGTGTGTGTGTGTGTGTGTGTGTGTGTGTGTGTGTGTGTGTGTGTGTGTGTGTGTGTGTGTGTGTGTGTGTGTGTGTGTGTGTGTGTGTGTGTCATTGTATGCACAGGATGTGTGTGTGTCTGCACGTGTCGGCAATAGTTTGTTCATTTAATTGACCTGTCAGAATCATCTGTCCGTCATTTCCTCCGAGTGACAGTCCGACCCAAACACACGGAGGAGCCGAGTGCGTAGCTCGACAGAATGTCGGACCTGCAGCCCAATATGTGGTCGACTCGTGTGTCTCTTTCCCCGTCTCCCTCTCCTCCACCTGAACCCCCTACGGTGACACCACCGATCTCCTCCGTGGAGGTTCCCTGCTCCGTAGCACAATGAGCGTTGTGCGTGTGACCCATTAAGAACTCCTAAAAGGAGCCATCGGCGAAGCCAGCACGAAGCCACGTGCTGTGTTGGCAGTTGAGTGTGGAGAGGGCAAGAATGTGGCCCCCAGACTCAGCTTCTGGTTATCCAGTGTGTTAGAGACACACACACACACACACACACACACACACACACACACACACACACACACACACACACACACACACACACACACACACACACACACACACACACACAAAGAGAGAGGAATATCAGGCATGCTTTTGGGTATTATTGATATTCTGAGTCTAATCACCTCTGGTCAGAGGACAAGTAGACTGTTAAACATTCCTCACATTTAATTAACTCCAAATTTACTTTGATTTATTAGACTTTGCTCGATATTTTTCATTGAAAGTGCTTTTCCAAGATCAACACAATCCTGCGCGACAAAATCCTGCGTCTCGCTGTTTGCTCTCGAGCAACATACATATTTATTTCCCATGCTGTACTCGTGTCATGTTCTCCCTTCTGTTTTATGTTCTTGTAACATGAAAAGTGTTTTACAAATACATTTCTGTTACTTACACTGAATGCTGCAGTTTCATGAAACATTTCAGGAGCACTCTCCCTCCGCAGCCACATTCATAACATCATTGAGAATTGTTTTGCTGGCACTGATTGTGTTTTACAAGCATAAATTATTGTTTTGAACTCATGTATATGTGGTGTCACATACTTTGTGGCTGTAGCTTCAACCGTTCTCTGTGATCGCTCATTTTTAGTGTCAAGTTTCAGGCACACCTGTTGTCATTAAACTCTATTTTTGTTTATTGTGTACTAAATGTTTACTTTATGTACTGATCGTAAAGTATTGATTTTATCTGCAAACTCAGCGGCTTTTAGTAATGACGGCTAGTTGAAGTAGCACTGATGAGCCATTATCAAATTTCATACTTGTTTTGTTCTCTGACAACAGAAACCAAAAAATATCAATTGCATTAAAACTGCTCAAGACATTTTCTCCAGCACGGTCACTGTTGTAGTCGTTGTTGATTGTTATTTTATTGATTGAGATGTACAAAACCTTAAATTTGAATTTCAAGTGTTCAGCCACTGTACATGATGTTTGTACCTCATGGACAAACACAGGCTGCAGGTTTTTTTTTTTTTTTTTTACTAATAACTGGTATTTGATATATAACTGATATTTATTATCTAAGTCTGTTTCTGTACATTCTCACTGTTTTTATCACATCGACTCTGCTTCAAGACATATTTTTCGTAGTTGTTTGGAAAAAACAAAAAACTACGTGAGATTCTTTGACTAGTAAAAACATGTTGCTTCTATTGCAGCCGTCACCATCTGTCTTGTTCACTCGCATTTGAAATGCATCGTCTGAGTCGACCTTTCACCCCCATTGGCCGTGTCACTTCCTCTCTGTCCCACTCCAGGGGGAAGGGTGAGGCAGGTCACCGAGGTCGGCAGGTTGAGCTGTCAGCACAGGCTTCATGTCTTAAGTGAGGCCTGTGAGGGATCGGGGTGGGATGCGCAGAGACTGCCACCGTGTGAGGTCACAGAGGATCTGATTTATTACTCTTATCTTTATGAAGTCCATCTCTACACGTTTAACTACTTTTTCCATCTGTCTTTTCTGCTTTTCTCTCTCTGACTTCATGTGACAGTTACTGGCTGTGTCATCAGCCCAAAACTCACCTGCTCTTCGTGTTAGGATGCAGATATTATAAATATAACTTTTTACCAGTTTCTCATCCTCATTAAGTTTCCTTAAGTATATAATTCATATGACATCGCTTCATTTCAAGCTGAATTTGTCAAGTGACGTTCACTTGCAGGTTTTTGGAACAAGCTTCGTTCTAGGCTTTTTGCAATGACATTAATATAATCTTGCGAACACAAAAATACACAATTGCGAACACAATTCTTATCGTCAACAATTACAATGATCAGATCAAAATCAACAGTGAATTGGTTTTTTTTTGTTCAAGTCTGATGTCAGTAATTTCTCTGCTGCATGGTCAGTGAGCCCCGCCATTGCACGGTGTGACATGTTCCTACATAGCGATGCACTCTGCAGTTTTGATGCATATTAATCCCGCTGCTGAATATAGTCCTTAAAATATGCACTACCTCCCAGCTTCTGAGGGAATAACGTTTGCTAAAAGCCACAGTGCAGCGGTAAAGGAAACAAATGAGCCTTTTTGTTTGAGGTTCATGTGTTCAGTCAGAAGAAAGAGACTTGGGTGCTGAGAACTACTGACAGAGTGGCGACGTTGGAAAGTAGACAGACATGCATGTTGTTTTTGTTTTTTAATGTTTTTTGTGAGTAATGAAATATAAATGAAAACACTAGTCTTATTTTTTCGCCTACATGTATAAAGGCATTCTTTGCCTGAGGTTCAGTTCATTTCTATACGGTCAGGATTCTTTGAGTAGTTTACCAACTGGGTTGATTATCAGAATATAGCTGGAATTAAGTTATGCTTGCGTATCGTCGCTGTTTGAGCAGTCCAGCGGTGCAACATTTTTTTTGACATATGCTATCACATTTTGTATTTTTTAGTTACTTCCATCACTGACATAAGAACTTAGTAACTTTTAATAACTGCTGTAATCATTATTGAACCACACATCTGCACCACCGTGTACCGTGTTTACATCATGCATGAACCGCAAAGATAACTGGTTTCTGGGCGGGGTCGTGTCAAAAGATAAGTTGGAAATAAAACTTGATTCCTTTTTTTTATCAGCAACCCAAACAGAATATAAAGCTTTATCAAAGTCAAAAAAGAAGACACAGTGTCCCTTTCTCTCCGCGCAAATGATACTAACCTGAAAAACAGGACAGGAATCCATCTCTTTGTCCTGTTAAGTGAATGCTACTTTTACCCTCTGCCTCCTTTCTCTCTTTCTTTTCTTCTCCACAATCTATTATGTCCTCTTTATCCTGCCTGTATCTTTGATGATCTGAAACATCTGTCAACACTGTGCGGTTGTATGTTTTCATGCATTTATAAGTGACTCCCTGTGCTGACCTCTGTGTAGGAACATCTGCCTCGTCATACTAGCGAGGGACAAACACAGACTGGGAATACCTAACTGGCCCCAAATAAACCGTTTCACAAAAGGGGCGGCGTGGAAAGGACACTAAAGTCTGCTAATCAACTGATTTCTTTCCAATTAACCCGGGGTTGAAAAGATAAGTGAACCTCCTTGAACAAACGCCGAGGAGACCAAAGAGTTGACTGAAAGTTACTCTCGTCTTTACCTGGGTGGCGATGTGACGTGCTGTTTGCTCAGGCTTTGGACTGACTCACAAATCAAAGTGTGTGTCAGAATGGAGAGATTAGGGAGTCAGAATAGGTCTGGTTCTCTACCTGCAACCCTTGTCTCTTTGTTGTCACCCCACCTGGATGAACTGTTAACATTGTGTAACACATGCACACACACAAATAGATACCCAGACCGCAGTGTAACTTTCTTATACCCTGATAAAAACGCAGCTGTTTTTATCTCCTGCTTCAGAGAAGAGGCCCAGCGAAAAAGGCTGTTTGAAGAAATAATGAGCGTAGCATTGTTTCGGAGTGGGATATTCCCCTTCCGCTGAGGCATTCGGTTGCTCTCAGTGTGGCCTGTCCCAGCAGCTGCTGTCATTACAGGACATGATGCAGACCTTAAAAGCTGGTACACAGCAAATTTCTGGAGCGGAATATCCTGAAATAAAACAAAACAAGGTGAAAGAGATTTTGGGAGTTGATTTACTCCAGCTTGTGTTCAGAGATACTCTGGCAGTGATATTTTGGTGTTCAGTCGCTGGGTGTTGAGGAACATGATTCAACCCTCCTGCTGTTTACTGTGCAGCTTTGTTGATGTATTAGCATCTCCCAGCTTGCAGGTCGTTATCTCCAAGAAAAGAGTTACTTTCACTTCAGAGTGTATCCGATGGTCTCACATGTACAAGCAAATGAACTTGAATTGAACGCAGAGAGTTTATTATTATAGTTCGCACACTGGACCTAAAGTCAAAGAGAGAGAATAGAGAGTTCATAATCATGATAACAGAGTTTCAAAGAGAAAGAGGAAGTTGTAACTTATGTGGGAGACCTGCATGATTTGTCATTCATCAACTGTAATAAATTTGTATCAGATACCATCAAACTGGTTTGGATCGAGTTACGGCACATATATGTTGTTACTGAATTTAGTTTCCTTGTGTAGTTGTGATACACTTGTTTATCAGGAAGTGGGTAACTGATGTGGAGCTCGGGTTTCAAAGACAAGATAATGGAAGATGTTTAAAAAAAAAAAAGCCATGTCAGACAATGCAGGGTATTAAGTCCTGGATGCTTTGCTAATCATTCATCTGATCCCATTTCCTGACTTCTGAAGATTGAGGAATCCAACTGAAACCTCTCCCCTTTACACCCGTTTTGTTTTCCACCCTGTTTGAAACAAAAATAAAATATGTGTTTTGACAACTTCACATCTCACTGGCTTCCATGGTTGCAGTTTCACCGCCTCGCCCCGCGCCATCACTCCGGCTCTCCTCTCCCACTCCTTGCATTTCCCCTTTAGGTGAATTCAACCTTGTCTTACTGTTAAATGAAGCTCTGCAGGAACTCTGTAAAGGGAGAGGGGTGGGGCATTACCTTTCGGAAGTGAAGCTAGCTCCCTGACCCGCTTTGGTGAAAGGCCCTCAGGCTTTGCTGCATCGCTCACATAAGATGATCTCTATGGAGAAAAGCAGGAGATTACACCTGATAGGAAGGAGACTTAGCATAAAGTCAATTGGCTCCTTTGTGGAATAATCCGCTCTTCTCATCCAAGTCATTGTGACGAGTGATAAGGTGCTGAGTGAGTGGAGAGGGAAGAAAAAAAAAAAGAAACAGCAGAGTAATGTATTACTCCAGCTTCACTGCTCATTTCACATGAAACCCATACTGAGATTTAGTTTCATGTGACGGGGCTCACTTTTGCAGTGATGTTATTTCATTGAGGAAAAGATTTGCTGGAATTGTCACTTTCAGTTAAGTTGCAAAGATGCACGATTCAACAAGCCACTGGAAAGTTTGACACATTAAAGATTTATTTTTACAACACTCACGAGTGTGTCGGAGCTTTTCTTTTATTTGACTGTCAGAGAGGGGAATGTCCAATTTGGTAACACTATTGTATCCAAACTAGTGCAGTGCCTGTTGATGTTATATAGTATTGTGGTAGATTAAACTACCCAAGTATGTAATTAGTCAAATCAGTCCAACCTTAAACATCTACAGAAGTAATAATATAGAGTTAATACAGCAGTAATATTAACAAAATACTTCATACAATAGTAAACACTGACGGGGAGCATTTTACTGCACAGTGTGTACTTTTACTTGTCATATATTGTAGTTTTAGTACATTTTGCAGGACTTTTATTTGTAGTGGAGTATTTGTACTTTTTACTTCAGGATCATTCTGATTCTTTATCACTACCCTTATTGGTTATTCTTAGAATATCTATATTTTAAATGTGACAAAACGTTGTTTTTACTATAAAATGTAAAAATACATAATATTGTTGACATCCAAATACTGTGTCTCCGTCTCCGTCAAAGGGGTTGCCGGGTTTTGCTGTCGCCTTTTTATGAAAATCTATCAATATATTATAGCGTCGCGTGTCTTAATCGCACAAAAGGCACAACCTTGTGTCCCCCAGCAGCACACCTGCCGAGTGTGAAGCAGGTGGGAAGAACGGTTTTGAAAATATTTCAAGGACAAACGGCGAGACATTTCTGAAATTGTATAGAAAGATATTGTTGACACATCTCTGAAATGTCATAAAGTCACTCGTCCTCATCACTTCAAATCCCCTCTTGCGTCACTGTTTATTGTGTCCTCTAGGAATGGAACTGTACGCTCTGGAGTTCGCCTCAGGAAGTGATCTCACATAAGATGAATGACTTTGTTTTCACTGTGTTTACGTGAGCTGCTGATTCACGTGAGTGGGATTTTTACGGATCTCGGGCCAAACTGGCCATCAAACGAGCTGGAATGATCATATTCTGAATGATTCATGCGCTGCGTATGAACAGATGCAAGCTATGTCAAATGGTGCTTGAATGGATGTGTGTCGCTCCAGAAAATATATATATTGCATACAGATGATAGATACAGATGGTACGTTAGAGAGGAAAGAATCAACGAGATGTTTCAGAAATGCCTTCAGAAGAAGCGACCTTTTCCTCACAGTATAGATTGTCTCCGTGGATACCATGTTCTCATCCCCATATGCCACCGTCTCTGTTAACAATAGATCATAGCTCTGCCGGGCCTGTAGTTTTGTTCTGATTGAAACCAGTCTCGCTGGCTTGTCTGTCTCCCGCAGGAGCCTGAAAAGCTTTCTTCTGCTTGCTTACAGTTTTCTTCCGTCATAAAAAAAAAAAACAACAACAACTGTATGAGGGAGTTGTGGAAGTTTTTGCTCATTACGCTCTTTGTGATCTTAGAGATGAAGCAGAATGTAAAAGGGATGATGTTGACCCAATCACATGTTTGAGTAGTTCTGTGGCTGATGGCGTATTGTGCAGGTTGATCATGTTGTGCTCCACTGAAATGCATCTGTTCTCAAACACGCTGCAGGTGTGTTATTCCCTGAAATAGAAGTAACTCTCAGTAAAGGTCAGCAGAGAGTCTGCTATTGACCTTGTTACTGTCATTTTCAGTATCACAATGATATGATACTGTGTCTTTCTCTGCCATTGAAACCCCACGAGTATGGATTCCTGTAAATGTCACCTTTAGGTGGTTTCTCTACTTCTATCCTTTTCCACACAATGACTGATGTGCTTTTTAAATTGCTAATTAACATTTCTGTGCAGTAAAAACTACAGCAGAGTGTTTGTTCATGGTATGAAATGACATTCACGTGTGTGGCCAGAATATGAGATGATAGTGGGACATCTCACAAATTTTGTAAGGCTTGTTTTTGATGATATGATGATAATTAAAAAAGGTCGGAAGATATTCAATATGTTGTATCTTCCATGTCAATCAATCAATTTTATTAAGTGCATAATAACGAAGCAGCATGGTCCCAATACACAAAATAATCACAAAGTATTCGGAATATATGGCAAGCAAATAAACTATTGAATTTAAGTAAGACAACCACATTAAATTACCAATTTTTATGCGATCTATATGTATTCTAAATTTAATACATAGTTAATAAAAAGATTTTTTTTTTTTTTAATTGAGTCAATTCAATTAAAAAAGCAAACTAGGAGTTTATTTCTAGCGTCATTATGAATCAGCATTAATTGATATACTAAACAGTCAATACCTCCCTTGAAATCAGCGGCGAGGCAGCTGCTCAACAGTAATTAGAAAGACAGAGACAGCAGCAAATTAAAGTGCAAAAGACATCGGCCTCAAAAAGCTACAGCCTGCATGAGGAAGAGAAAGCACAACAAACTGAAGAAAGGGGATTATTCGAGTCAAACAGAGAGCGAGAAACAGATACATAATGTTGTTTGCTTCTCAAACGTAACACAGCCCAGTAAGTTCATGTTAATGAAATTCGACATGGACAAGAATATATTATTATGATTAATCATAAATCCAGGGCAGTTTTGTAAATCCTGGCATCAGCATGTGGCCAGGTGGTTGAGTTGTTGCTGTTGTCGTGCTCTACAGATGTTGGAACATGTGACGTTGGTCGTGTTGCTAATGATGCAAAAGTGGCTGTAAAAACCTTTTTTTTTTTTTTTTAAAAAAACCTTCCTGGTTATGGTCAACCAGGAGAAAAAAAAAAGCTGCATACAGTGTAGTCCAGTGCAGAGCATTCCTGGGTCATGAGGCTGCTCACAGGGTGACTTGACGCTTTTGACATGTGGTTTGGTGTTCAGCAGCAGCAGCAGCAGCAGCAGCACAACACTTGTGTTCACAAAGTTTGCCTGTTCGGATTAGCGCTGTGCAGCTGCCCTCCTCCTCACAGCTGACCAAACCTTGGGACTGGAAGGACAGAGGTGGAGCTCAGTGCACTTCTTTGCACCGATTTCCCCTTATTCAGTCATTCTGACACACGCACACATTCACAGGGATTGTTATTGATTGGGCAAAACTCCTAATGCAAGGTGGTTTTGCGCAGATTAGGTTTAAGTCAAATATATGCTTTCATTATTGCACTCGCTCTTAAATGTAACGCTATCAAATGCATACTAGTAATCACACCGTTCACCTGCTGTAGTGATGAAATAATGTTTACGTTTCAGTGGGAGCTTCCTTATTTAGTTGTCGCAGGTTGGACTTGAGTTGAGAGTTGCTGTATGTCTTTGTGTCCAGACCCTGTCTTCTGGATTAGGCCCTGTCTTTCTTCATGATCATGTTTTACCTGTTCCAGATCTATACACACACACACACACACACACACACACACACACACACACAGGTAATCCAAGTGGTCGGTCAAGCCAAAGGAAGAATGTTAAACACACACACGCTAATGCGAGAACACACATTGCTGTTTCCTGTCTTCCTCTCATTCTCATCATGTCACAACCACTGTACAGTTTGTCCTCTGCCCCGCCGTGTTTGACCTGCTCTGTCATCATCAACTCGTTCAATTTTCAAGAATATTCACGCCATTCCTCTCAGGTTTGTTTCCGGCACAGACACTACTTGGTTAGTGGGACGATAAAATGATGGTTTGGGTTTCAAAGGCTGCTCAGTTCAGGTCAGGGAAAAATCGCTGTGATGATTAAAAAGAGACCGTTGTTGACAACTGTTGTTTTGTCTGAAGGTTTTGCAGCGTTGTCGTGCTACTTTCCTAGCCTGCCTGCGCTGACTGCTGTTAAGAGTTTTCTTCGCTGTGATTACAGTCTGCGAACTCAGCTGCTATTAGCATTTGCGCAGCCACTCTGAAGGGCGGACCAATCAGCGACAAGTGACGTGGTTGGCCGCGTTTGTCCCGCCCCTCCTTCACTGTGATGGACGGCTGGTGACAGCGAAGAGCGCAGCGTTTACATTTTTCAACTCTCGGTGACCGGGAAAAATAAACGCTAAGCACTTCGTGAAGCTGCCGGAGTTTATTAAAACAATTTTAAAATTTGGGTCTGCTTCGCACCAGGCCAGCTACTTCCGCCTTTGCCTCTGAGAAACAATAATTCGTGCTACACATAGAGGTCTTTGTCCAGCACACATAAAGTTAGGTTCAGGCATTTAAACAGTCAAGTAACACTGTTGTTCTTCTGTGACTGCAGTGTCGATAAATAGTATTTTGACAGATCAACAGAGCTCACGATGAATAAAACGCTCCCCAGAGATCAGGCTACAGTCTTGGGAAGCGGAGGCTGTGACGGCGACTGTTGGTGCTACACTGTATCAGCCTGCCACAGAAATAGCTCTTGTGTGGCCCTTTCAAAATTTTAGAATAATAACCCTCGTCACCCAAAAGGGAAAATGCAAGGTCGGTCCTTCCCAGAGATTGTGGTGGGAAGAATCGATGACTTCCTCCATCGTTCTCCCTCGGGAGACATGGGGACAAAGTCTCACTGGTATTAATAGTAGTCCTGTGATAAGCGGGCCTCTGCTCCGCGCTGCCTTGTCATAGCCTTTCTTCTGGTTGTTGCGAGAACCTCTTGTCATGGTATCTCAGAGCTCTTATAGAAGATACATTCCCTTGCCTTCCTGTTTCACCGTACATCACAACCTTTTTACAGTACAATAGAGGACACTTGAGTGTCCCATCAGCAGATACTTGACACTGTGTGTGACGGTTTGCTCTTCAGCTCGGCTGCGATGCTGCGCGCTGCCCCAGAGCTATGTCCCTATTGGAGACTTGTGTCGTAAAAAATGCCGAGAGCAAAGGTGATATGCCTCTGTCACTGACGAGGCCGTTAATCTGAATAGCAGGTTGTGTGTTCGCCTCAGGGGCCTGACAGGCCATTCAGTCGACACGTCGGTCACAAAAGAGGCTGTAAATGCTGCTTTTCAATTATCTTATTGTTTCTGAAAACACAGGAAACATCGTGTAACACTTCAGTATGTAGTCAAAGACAAAAGAAACAGCTGCGCTGGGAGAATGTTGTTTAAAAACTAGTCTTTTAAAGAATAATGCAAAGACATGAGTGCAGTTAGAAACAATATTGCAGTTAAATTGAGAAGTGAGTTGTGTCTATTGAATTGATTTGCTTTTTGTTTGTTTCTTGAGCTCTCAAAGAGTTGTGTTTTCATTTTCAGATGGTTAAAATGCCCCAAATAGGTTCCTCTGAAAGGAGAGCATGGGAAAAATAGCTGTCGTTGTGGAAACTGCTGGGAAAAGAATTATTCTCATTGGTAGTGGTGCAGGGCATTGTGGGAGCTCAGAAGAACTGTTTTGCTCCCTGTGAGAAGGAGAAAACATGGAAACATGGACACAAAAAACGCAGTGATTAGACCCGATTGAGCAGAACTAACTGGCTGCAGTTAATGCTCTGCTGGCTCCGCTTCACTCAGAGATGTGAAGATGAGAAATGGATGGTCAGCGACAGCACAGTGTGGCAAGGTGGGCCGGGCGGCTGCTACTGTTTCTCAGTCGTCTGCCTCAGCCAATTTAAAGTCCCCTGACGTCAGCACGAGCGGCGGTGGGCTGCATACCGACATACCGGGTTGATGGTTGCCAGCCCATTAGCGGGGCCCGAGTGATAGAGCCCACCCAGGTCTGCCGACCCCTCTCCTGCCCACCTTCTGCCTTCCTGCCCGGCCCTGGCTCTGGATCAGAGGTAGGCTGCACGTCGAGGGACGAGGCTAATGATGGCCGCAGCCCTGCCATCCCTTTCAAGCCCTCAACCCAAGAGTACAATTTTGGCTAATGCTATTTCCTGCAGATAAGATGCAAACAAGCTCCTTTTACTTCTTTTTCCTCATCGGGGGGTTAGGAGGGTGAGCGGTGGCAAAATACGTGATTGGGTCGCTGTTCTGTTTCATCATCAGCTGGTCGGGTGTCGCTCACCTCCACTGTCGCTGCCATGACTGCAATTACATCACACTGATTTAAAACACCTGTGATATATGATTGATTAAATGAAATAAAGATAGGCTGCTTTCTGTCTGCACAACTCAAACTAGTTATCAAACCATTTTGCTCTCTATCAGTCCCTAAGTGGCTTAATCAAGGCTGTGTAACGTGATTATTTTACTCACTCAAGAACTCCTAAATTGTTTCCAGCTTAAAACGAGATTGTTGGAGATATTCATGCTGCATGGAACTTTTTTTTTCATGACTGTGGTTACACGTTGTCCTACTTTAAAACTCCCAGCTTCAAACTTTTGAAGTCAAAAACAGCTCTTTTATAAGGTTTTTACTGATTCAAAAAGCTCCACCTATTTGAATTGTAGTTTAAAGGCGCCCTCCACAAAAAAAAAAAAATCAAGATTTTAACCTGGTTAACATGTCCATGTCATGGTTTTTTTATGCTACAAAACAAGCAGAAAAAGCAGTTAATTCAATGGCTAAGCATTTTTGTTGTGGAATTGCAGTGTACCAATGGCAATCTCAAAAGCATTGATTGAGACAGACAGTTTTATATGTCACAAACCTAAGAACCAATCCCATCAACCTGCAGGGTGGGACTTAATGTCATAAAGCTACAGATGAGCGTACGGGCGGGTGGAGATAGACGTGGAAACTATTTGCGTATGCGTACTGAATGAAGGCAAAAGTGTTGAGTTACATCTGTGTCATGTAAGTAATTTTGATGATCAGAGATGAGCTTGTAAAGGTTTTAATAAATGCCATAAGAGGGACTTTAAAAATTGGATTCCATCATAACTGACTGCGACATGCTACTGCTCCGACACAACCTCGTTGACGATTCTAGTCTGTTTCAGGTAAAGTCATTTTGAATGTTTTTTTAACAAAACTGTTGGCCATGAAGCCATGAAGCCGTGCGGAGAACACAACAAAACAGACATGACTGATCCGTGGCTGGTGGAATCCCTGAGTGCGACAAAACCACGTAAATGAGATCATCTGACTTGTGAAAACATCACTGGCATGATGAAAGGAGCTCAAGTCATCCATGGTGAATTCAAATCAAAACAACAGCAGGGATTCAACACCACGCTCAACAACCTGACTCTAATTTCAATAAATCTTGGATTAAACGAATTATATGATTTCCTCTGGTTGTCGTCAGATAGATATTAAAACGAAAGGATCAAACATGGAAGTCATATCGCCAGGTCAATCTAAAGGTTACTAATATACGTCCTAATCATGGCAGCTGTGTACAGGGAGCGTGTACTTTGTGGGTCCTGTTGGCATTTGGTATCATCCCTCCGTCTCGCCGTCGTCAGAGGAGGCTGGCAGCGTCTCAGCCGAGCGCACACATCTGTCCACGTGCCCCTCTGATCCCAATCATTCATAAATTCAGCCAGGGAGATTTGTATCCGCCATCCCGCCCTGACGCGTCTCTTATCTCTGCACCACCACCACCACCTCCCTTTGGCTATTAAGCTGGAAAGACGTACACACAGTAACAAAAGCACGCTCACATGTCTGAGGGTGTTGACAGCTGTCTGTCTCCTCGACTGCATTTCTTTATTACTATTTTATTTCCTTCATTTTGTTTGTTGGTACTGCATTGATTGAATTTTTTTTTTCACGTCAAGTCATCTCTTTTTCTCTCTTGCTTCAAGTTCTCCGTTTCTTTGCTCACTTCTTCCTCTGTCTCTCTACTGTACCTCCAGTTTCTCACCATGTCTCCATGTGCCTCTGCCAGAAAACTAAAAAAGCAGTGAAATTTCCCCTTAGTCATTTAGCCCACATTCAACACTGCAGGCTGGCAACGTAGCGGCTGTAACTTACCAGAATGTAAATAGAGCGATGTTTTTCACATTACTTCACCACTTATTTTTAGTAGCTGAACAAGAGCAGGCAAGGGTGTGCCTTTTCAGGCCCCGACTGCAAGTCTTATCAGCTGAATACACAGAAGAAAAAAATGGAGAGAAATTATAAGTCAAATAAAACAATAATGACCCAATACAGGAAGTGATGTGTTGATTCATGGTTTAAGTTTTAACGGTTGCTGGCTAACAATACTGGAGCAGCTTTTTTAAACGTAGGGAAAGAATGCTGTCTCGCTCTTTCTGGTTTTCTCTTTCTCCCCGATACTAACTGAGGATGTCATGAATTTTCATTTTAGCTGTAAATCAGTTAAATGTATTATTGTTCGGTGCTGTATTTATGCAGTTTTAAGTCATGAGCAACCGACAGCAGACTTCCGTCACTTGGATTTTCCCGCCGAGTGATACCTTCAAAGGGCAGATTAATCTTAATTTTTCGTTTACACATAATAGATTTCATTTCATCTTCTGCCTCCAACAATTGCACCTCTCCAGGGAGATCAAAACCCACGATGAACCACAGATTAGTTTGGTATTTTGCCTAAAGACTCCTCGGCAGAGGTTTGCAAGTGAAGCTGCCAACCGCTCCTCGACTGCTGGTCCACATCCAGCTCTTACCTTCCCCTCACTTCCAGGGATCCAACCAGTAACACCGGTCTGTTTTAGCAGGCCCAACAGCTGCAGCAGTGGGGAAGTCGTGGTGGTGGATAGTGGCTGAGTCTCTCTGCGTCTCCTCCTCCCAGCCGCTCACACCAGGAAACGTCCTTTTCCTTCTTGTTCTCCAATATACTTCATTGCTTCCTGCTCTCCAGCGACAAAGACTAAAACAAGAGGGATACTTTTGGTGGCAGTTGTTAGCACTTCTTTTTGCGTTTGATGTTTTCCGCCACCTCTTTTACGCTTTCGTTTTCTCTTTGCAGAAATGTCTTGTATTGAAAAGATGATAGCAGCATGTGTGGATGCAGCTTTGAAAATCTGGGCAAAATCTGCAAGTTTTGTGTGTGTGTGTGTGTGTGTGTGTGTGTGTGTGTGTGTGTGTGTGTGTGTGTGTGTGTGTGTGTGTGTGTGTGTGTGTGTGTGTGTGTGTGTGTGTGTGTGTGCGCGCGCGCGCGCTGATAAGTGTCTGCGGAGGTTACCCGGAGGTGCTAAACCCTCCATGTTGAACGCACTCACTGAACATGATGACTCAGTTGAATTTCCACTGAGGTAAGCTGTCACTCTCTGATGAACAGTGAACCCAGAAGCACTGAGTCACACACACACACACACACACACACACACACTCACCTACTGTCTCTACAGGCTTACTGGCCAGCGAGAATTATACGCTGAATGTTTTGAATTGAGCCATCAATAAATACAACAGAACACAGCTCTCTTTCCCTTTCTGTGATGATCTTGGTGCGTAGCCATAGACACACACACACACACACACACACACACACACACACACACACACACACACACACACACACACACACACACACACACACTTGTGCTTGGCCTTGTCCCTGTCCAAACAGCCCTTCTATAGTGAGAGGCTCCAATGGAGTGGATCAGCTCCAGCTAAGACACCCTTTCACACTTCCTCCCTCCCTTTCTGAAAAAAACCCTCCCTCCTGTGTGACCGCAGGGCCTTCCTTCCTTCCTCCTGACACAGAGGCCTGGGGGAGTCGCAGGGGAGTCAGGATGGCCGGATGTGCCCTGATCAGACACACAGTCACAGAGAGACAGACAGACAGACATACTGACAAGGAACAGACATGGCAGACAGGAGGATGCTGCTGCTGCTGCTGCTGCTGCTTCTTCTTCTTCTTCTTCTTCTTCTTCTTCTTCTTATGAAGCGGACCTTGGGCTCGTTTTTTTTCTTCCCATCCGGAAGTCCAAGGAGAATGACATCGTTCCTGTTTGGATAGGACTACAGGAAGGTGGAAGGAGACGGAGTCCGGCCGGGTGCGTGGGTGTGACAGCCATGAAGGAGTGTGTGGACACACAAAAGGGAAGCATACGTGTTGATCAGAGAAACCAGAGCTCCAGCTGTGCTAGTGGAGGAATATTTGACCTCAGGCCCTACAACAGGCTTTGATTTGCCCACACAGTAACTTTTGATTTTCAGATGTTTATGTAATTTGCTCCCCTTCTCCTTTTGACTCTAATAAAACAATAAAATATTTTAAAAAAGTGAATAAAGACCAGAGCAGGATTTGCCTAACAAGAGGTCTTTTGTAGTTAGCGTAGCGTTAGCAGGTGCAGCTAGCTCATGTCTTAATGTACAATAGGTCTCTACCTCTTTGTCTTTGCAAGACTCCCAGGATCTTTGTAGTTTCACAGCACTTCTCAATGCAGTTTATCTCCCTGTGCAAGACAGCCATTTCCTCTTCCATTCTCTGGGGGAAGAAAGAAAAAAAACAAAATGATTGCAAGTGGCTGGAGGAGCAGAAGAAAGAAAGAAAGAAAGAAAGAAAGAAAGAAAGAAAGAAAGAAAGAAAGAAAGAAAGAAAGAAAGAAAGAAAGAAAGAAAGAAAGAAAGAAAGAGAGAAAGAGATAGAAGGGGGGAATCATAATAATAAGAGCAATCTCTCTTCTCTCCCCTCCTCTGTTTTTTTTTTCTTGGAAGAGGTTACGCTGAGTGGCAGCTGTGCTCTACTGCTGCTGCTGCTGCTGCTGCTGTTGTACAGTGCACACTATACTTCAGAGAAGTCAACCTCGCTGCACTCCATCCATCCACCCCATTGAACTGCCAGCTCCGATAATCAATTCTGAGCCTTGTGCTGTCACTGCGGGCCTCTGCACACGGCAGCTGGCTGCAGGAAGAAGCGTTCTTCCACAGTCTATCCAAAGATCAGCTGCACCCAGCTGTCCAGCAGCAGCCCCACTATTCAGAGCACTGCTGCTACTGCTGGTGAGGGAGGCCTTCTTTTCACTGCTGTCACCGGCCTCCGCTGACTGGAGTCCCCTTCACCATACTTTCTTTTTTACTTCTTCCTTCCTAAATTTTCAACTATAGAGACACATCCGCCCCTTGAGCTGCGCAGCAGGCCTCATATGTCTGTCTGGACTTCGCTCTCTGTCTTTCTTTCTCTTTCTTCCCAAGTCAAATTGTCCAGCTGTCTCTGCATTTACCGACTTTTAGTCCACTATTTTCATCTTGCTTTCTCACCCCCCACCTATTCTCCTCCTGTCGTCCATGCTGGGTCCTTAGATTAACTTTCCTTCTTCCTTTTTTGCTGTTGTTGCCTTTCTTTCTATTACCTCCATCCATGTCCCTTCTGTCTCTGTTTTGTGGTACCCATTCCTCTTTTCCTTCTTTGTTGGTTGCCATGTCTCAGTTTCTCCACTCCTTTCTCTGCAGTTCTGTCCCCCCTCCCCCTTTTTTTTTTTTTTTTTCTTTTTTTTTGCCACACGCTCTTATTTCCGCACAATTTCCATCTCATTCTTTGTCACTCTGCCGCAATCTAAACTATGCCCCCTTTTTTTTTTTTTTTTTCCCAAACATCACAATACTGTATCTTTTCTTCCCCCTTTTCTTTAGAGTCACTTCTTTTTCTGGCCCCCCTCTTTCTGCTGTATTTTTTTCACAGGTGTCTGTAAGGCGGGGATTTACATTTTCTCAGGACAGGCAGCCCGTGGAGAGAGGCCTGCTGGCAGATCAAAGGCTCCGGCTGTAAAACGATCTGAAAGAGTCCAGCATTAGCATCCATCAGGGTACCTTGAAAGCTCCCTGATCAGCCGAGAGGGAAGCTGAGGGCCGCCCAAAGTGAAAGCCCAGTCTGGAGAGGGGTGATGGAGGGGTGGGAGGGAGGGTAGAGCGAGGAGGAAGGGGAGGAAAAAGGGAGGAAAATTCCCATAACAAGCTGCAAATGTTGTGATTTCTCTATTGGATTCATCCTTTAGTGCTTCTTCCTTTATCTTTCTAACATCTTCTGAGAACATCTCCATCTGTGCACCATGTCACCGCCAGAGTTTTTCTACTCCACCCTGGTGTCTATACATAGGGTCACGTATGGTCTGCTGTGGGAAGTGGAGTGAAGGCTGGAGAGAAGGAAGGAGGGAAGTGTGTGTCGGAGGAAGATAAGCGTTGATTGGCTTCATATATAGTATCTCTTTACATCGGAAAAGTGGGAAAGAGAAATGGCAGCAGTGTGGAGGCGGTGTGGCCCTTCTTTGATGCAATAAACATGATTCAGGGTAGTGAAATGGAGAGGTACCGAACATGTGTGATAGGGATCAAGCTTTGGACTGCATTCCTGGTGTGTTCCAGTGCTTTCGGTGTTTGTGTCCTTTTTCAATAATAAAAGTAACACATACATCGTATAAAGTTATCCCTGCATCCTTCGGGCCGATTTTAGGATTGACTCAAAGGAGATTTATGGACGCTGAGACCTGTGAACACTCAGCTCCTCTTCCTGGAAAGACTCTCAACAACACTATGTTACACGTAAAGACCTGTTAGTTTCATTATTTTTCAATTTACAAAGTCAGATTAGAGAAACCTAAGAAGTGTGGACGTATGACTCATATTCTGACACGATGTATATATGTCGTATCATTTACATTTTAGCGCTGACTTCCTCGGCACCGTCGCCGCAGCGCAAAATCAGAGCGGAGAGGTTCCATGAGTTGATTGATCTACGAATGAGTCAGAAATCGAGGGAGGCCGTGTTTTTGTCTGTGTCCCCCAGCAGGCTGACACATCATTCATTGGTCTTCATTCGATGTGAGTTATAGCTGAGCAGGTTTCCTTTTCGTAAAGAGGCAGGTCTTATGCCACATTTCCACTAAATGGTATGAGTTAGCTTGACTTGACTCTACTCCTTTTTTGGTACCAGATACTTTTCTGGATTTTGCTTTCTGCTGCACCCCTGTCAGTGTAGCCTGTAGTCATAGCGATGTAGCGTGAATCTACCATGACGTAATTTTCAATGCAACAAGCATGCTAGATGGATTGTTTTGTCAGCAGCTCCATTGTACTTTTGCAGGCTGCCATTCAATCCAGTTGTCTGGTGAGTAAAAGAAATTTGGCCACTATAGTAGCATGTTTTTTTTTTTTTTTTTTCAAGAATGGCACGTTTGACTTAGTGCAGGATGTTGCATGACGACACATTGATGCAGTAAGGATTCTAGTGATGATTCTCTCTGACCAGTCATCGTATCGGCTCATCTCACTTGAAACCTCCACAGAGGAGATACCAAATAAAAAAAAACAGGTGCCATCGACAACTTTTGTGGGATGGAAAACCAAAAAATGGCGTGTCGAGTGGAGTTTAGCTATAGCATGCAGCGGGAAAAGGGGCTTCATAGATGTCTACAGAGACATACTGGACTGGGTGGGTGGGCGTGTGTGCGCATGTGTGTTGGCACCATAATTTAATTTAAGATGCATTGGAAGTAAATAAATTAGACAGTCCACAGTCACCTCATGCGCTATATCAGTGTGTAGGGACACATCTACATTCAGATTCAAAATACTTCTCACACAGGATCACCCAAACACACACACACACACACACACACACACACACACACACACACACACACACACACACACACACACACACACACACACACACACACACACACACACACACTCTGTTTGTGTCCCTCAGTGTGCAGCTTGCAGACATGTGTGGAGCCTCCTCCATGCAGGGCCAGGGCTGCATGCCACTGTCTCAGCTCAGTAATGGATGTCCCGTTTGTTGCGCACACACTCGCACTCACACACACACACAGACACAGACACACAGACAGACAGACAGACAGACAGACAGTGGCGGTCCTCAGTTTGGGTGTCCTGTCCACCCGAGGATGAGTTCCTCCTCTGTTTAGGGAAAAGGATGTGATCTCACTCGTTAAAAATCCAACCTATGTCGCTTGCCACTCATGACTTAATCCAGGCTTCTCCTTTGTGCAAAGCGCCCTCCCCTTCCCCTCGTCTCCTCTTACTTTCTCTTGCTCTCTGCGACTCTTCCTGTATCTCTTCTCTCTGCCTGTCTGTCTATCAGGGTTTTTTTTTTTTTCCCTTACTTTCATTACTATCGGTGATAAAAGACTATGAAAGAAAACTGCTTGTGTAATTTAGGGTGGACTTGAAATTCACAGGGAACAGACTTTCTGTTCGGAGATAAACTTGGTGTCACCTCAGGCACACACAACAAATGCAAACATAGAATAAAAAATAGAGTACTTTGCAAATGTTTGAGGCACTTTATACGTTTCGATTTTTCCATCTGGCCACAGACCAGGATGTGCATGTTCGCTGTTAATGATCGGTTTGTTGGTCTTTGTTATCCCCAATCTGATCACTTCCTCGTCAAAAACAATCCACCAACAACAACCAACCAAGAGGTATTTTTAGTGAGTAGAAAAGAAGTTAGCGTCATGTACAATGGTGACATGCAGCAATTTTGGAAGTTTTACCAAAGAAAAGGACAGATATTTCATCTTTCGCTGACCTCATCATTCCCGTGTGCTTGCGGTATTTCTCTACAAAGCTGCGTACCGTCTCAGGTCCTTAATATACTCTCTGGTGGACGTGTACACGGACAGCTGTGAACACCACGGATGCGTAGTAGTTTATTTTTTACTACTTTCTGGAGCTTGCGGAATACATCGGCATCTAGATGAAGACATATACCAAAACACTGGGCAATTTTCTTCCACAAACTGCTGCATGTTTGATTGTCTTTATATTGTTTTAAAGATCATTTGTAGACACGTCGGTAATTACGACCTCTTCACGGAGGCTCTCTTCAAACTCAGCATCCATTGTGATTTTCCTGCACATGCACAGTTGGTGTCCTTGAAGCGTAGTGACCATGAAAACAAAAGCAATAGCGTCACTTGTTGCAGACAGTGAACACGTAACTGCAGGGGTGATCACACGCAGTTTTGTGCAGGGAACATGCTGAGGCCATTATTCTTGTTTCTGTGCGTGTATTGTAATTGATTGTTGTGTTTAAGAACACACTCCTATATATATATTCCATCTAAATAAACATCCATAATCTCCCGCCTACTTTAACAATAGATCGTGCATCTGTTACTGTATTTAAGACACTTCACTGTATGTTGTTTCCAGTGTAACGTGTTTGTCCAGCTTTCCCGTTTGTGAACGCACTTACACATATGTGCATCCACTGAAACCACTGTGACCCGATAGGAGTCCAACTGAACTGAACATATGGGCTTTTTTTTTTTTTTTTACACCCAAATACAATGGGTTATACAGTGGCCTCTAATCTGTGGTCAAACTGTACAGAAGTACAGAACTAAACACCAGCCTGTTATGTTTATTGTTTCTTTTTTTATCTGTACCATCTGTGTCCGTTTTTGTGAATTTTTGTTGTGTATATGCACATTTACAGTATCTGTGTCCCTTTTCAAACCGTCTTGTTTATGTTTAACATAATCATTTGCTATCATGGAACCCCTTTAGTCGTCCTGGCCAGTGATTCCCATCTCTAGTCAGCAACCCTCACTCCATACACACTCACTTGTCACAGTTTGTCAGGGCAGCTGTCTGCATGTAGCAAGTGATTATGGCACCTCATGACTCAAACTACAGGGAGAAAATGAGGAAAAAAGGAATTTGATATATTTCAAGCCAATAAAACCTGTTGGACCAATTTTGCTTGTTGTTGTTAAAAACCTCTTAAACCACAATATTGCATAATATTAACATGCCATTGTCGCTTTCATTTTCTCTGCCAGCAAATTCCTTTATGCATGTGAAGCAGGCCGGGACTGATTACACAATGCTGGTCGGAGACATTAAAGGTGCTACCTGTAAGATTTGAGTCCCGTCTTGCAATACCACTTTGTACCTTTAGAGGTGATAGTGAACTACTGCAGCTCCCAGTCTGCCCTCAGTCTGGCTCTTAAAGTTACGTCAGTTTGGTTGAATTTTGCATATTCGTTCCCTGCCGTCAGTATTTGTTTTGCTCCTAACTGGTGATTGTAAAGTTAGATTGTATTGACCCAGTAGTGGATCGACTGTATAAAATGGCAATCGGTTGAGCCTGCAATTTGAGCTTTGGTTTGATTATGTCCATTTTTAGCAAGAAAACAGCAGCAGTAAAACCATATATGGACAACATTTGGAAGCTCAGCATCAAACTTCATTCCTTTACTCTCCGAGAGCTGTGTCCAGAGGTGGAAAGCAACACCGATGGTACCTCTTGTTTTACTTCTGTTTTGCTGAGAGTTTCAACCAATTCTGGTCATTTCAACGCGAGCTACTTATCCGCTTCTTCCTCTCACTTCGAACTGTGTGTTGACTGGAAGCTACAGTGACTCACTATCACCTGGTCTACTTCAGTAGACATCTGTGCAAAACAATACACAACTAACTTCAATAAAACGTCAAAACTGCCATTTTTACACATTCTGTGAAAAGTTTTTAGATTATTTTTAAATGTTGTAAACTTAAAAAATCGTATATATTGTACCTTTAATACACCATGGGAGGGGCCTCATAGTCACTTAAAATAGGATGGACGTAGTGTGGAAAGTAACAAGGGTCTCAACACAGGGAGAGCCCTCAATGCGTGAGACTGCATATGTGTGAGGTCCATATTAGTGTGCTCCATCACTGTCCAAGGGTATTCACACATACACGCATTAATCTCTTTTTCTTTTTCTTAAACACACACGCTGTGCAACCACACTTGGCCCCAACCTCCGATATGAGCTGTGCGTGTCCCCTGTGGGGCCAAAGACAGAAACAAAGTTTTTTTTTCCAACTCCATCCTTCAAATTCAAACATTTGCAATAATCCCGTACGGTGTCATTTAAAGCAGCCAAAACGTAACCTGCTCTTACATCTTTAATATTACATTTAATTACAGTAGACCAGGAGGTGTATAGATCCACTGGAGGCTGTAGGGAGTCATGTAGGCCTGAAGGTTCAAAGAGAGATTCCAGCAAGATGATGCGGGGATTAGATCGATCCTGGACAGATTGTGTGAGGGACAATAACAGATATGGAAGTAACGAGGCAGCACCTGTCTTCACTGCTGAAACATCAAACACTCATTTATAACACGGTTATTACCTTCCGCATTTCTGTGACCTGGGGATATACTGGCGTTTCCAACTTGCATGCAAACATTGCAAGGGGCCCAAACTGTCAGACAGTTAGCTGAGAGCTGAGATCTGCTGAGAAAGTTGTATTAATGCCAAAATGACCTGAAAAACTGGACCAACCAGATGTCTGCTGATGGAAACTGGAGCAGCCCAACGATGTCTGGAAACATCTCCCCATTCCAACACCCTCTGGGTGAACATATATGTTAACAGAAGCATTAACTGTTTTGTTAAACCTCAGAGTTAGGGTACTGTTCTGACAGGACGTGTTTCAAACATTGCAGAGTCAGTGAAAAATAGCTGGATTCAACTTAAAATAAACTTTCTGATTTCTAATCCTACGAGATAAGGTAATTAAAAATATTACCTACCGTGTTACTTCGGTTCATTTTAAACAACTTAAACTCCTCCACATATTTAATATCCTTTTCAACACGTAGAAAAAGGAAACAAGACATTGCAGTTGAACAGGCTTGCAGCAGCTTTTGAAAGGTATTTAATGAGCATTAATGGATAGCTTGGCGATTTATGCAACAAGTCCCCAAAAGTCCGAACATTACAGTAAAGCCTTTAGGTTCACACACTCTCCAGCTCTGAACGAAGCCCAGAAGATGCCTGGCTCGAGGAACGCTAGTTGTAACTGTTAAAAACATGCAGCACCTCAATAAGAAAACCTCCTTAAAGATGCATTCCTTCTCTGTTTCTGTAGCATCCAATCACACCTCCACACCTAGAGTTCATCCACCAAACTACCATATCATCCACCATACTGATATCAGTGTTGACCACACAACGTGCCCTCATCGGTGCACACACATTCAACTGAGGAATGTGTCTCACATCAGCCTTATCAGGTGTTTTGTCTGTTTTGTCTGGGGGGCATCCGAAGAGGGCTCGGCGCTACGACTGATAGGCCTTTTGGAGTACACACCTCTCTCCTCTTCTCTCGCGCATCCCCCGCCCATCCTGTATCACCTTGTTTGTGCACATTTACATGCATTCAGCATTAAAGCCCCCTTTTTTTATGTTCTCACACTGTTCATTGGAGGAGTAAGGCTGTAAGCGCATACCTTTTTCTTTTTTACGCAGTGACTTTCAAGAGTTCAGGTAGAGCATTAAAACATTTTTGATGATACTTGGATTGGCGCAAGGCCTTTATTCTTTCAAAAACACTGCAGAGCCAGTACCTTGTTACCTTGTTACCTTGTTCCCAAGCCTACCTCCTGCAGCACCCGTACATCTGACCCGTAACAACCAATTGATTTATCCCCGATTGTTAGGAGGCCTATGGAGCTGCGTCTCGATTGGCTCCATATGAGAACCGTGCCGAGAGGTCATCTATAACAATCATTTTCAGTGGCTCATTATTCCCAGGCCAAACAACCCAAAGACCCAATTTCCTACCGCACTGTTCATAAAAGTGACAGATGGCCAAAACCTGGAAAAGCTTTCCTATAATCGTTTACCCACTGAAGTGCTACATACAATGCTCTTTAGTATAGTCGAGTTTGGACTCTGTTCCCTCTCTCTCTTTCTTCCACCTTTTCTATCCTGTTCATTTTTTCCAAGGTGAAGAATGTGAAGGAGGAGAATGCAGTGTGTTTAATAGCTTTAGGCCATATTCCACCCAGTTCAGCTTTCCTCCTCTTCATATGGCCCACAAGGCGGATTCAACGCACAAATATTTGCCAGGTAGTTTGTCTTCTCTCGAAAGGCTCACTCTACCTTAACATGGGACAGCACTTAAAGTCACACGGACAAGACAGAGACCAAGACAAGGTCTCCTTTCATCCCACAGACCTGCCACTCTCTGGTATTCAGGGTCATCTAGTCACTTGAGCGAGTCTGCACCCCTCCGCGGCTGCCTGCGAGGGGTCTTTTCTTGCTGGGGATGTGCCTGCGTGATAAATGTGTGGCTTGGAACAACAGCTGAGACTAAGACTTGGCTCGGCCTTCCCGCTGCCTGTTTCAGACACAAGTGTGGTTTCCTCATATCTTGGCTCTTTTTCATGAATGACCTCTTTCATTTTTCCCCTCCTCCAATAATAACCAAACTCCTCTACTCAGCATTTAAAGAAAAAAAAAAAAAAGCTTCTTTTTTTTTCACATATTTGTTTCCACTTCTGTTTTTTTTGGCAGAGTGAAATGCTGGCTCATTTCATTAACTGTATTCAGTGCAGGGTAGCTTGCAGCATTGTGTGGGGTGGTGGGTGGGCAGATGGATGGTTTCAAAGATGTTTAAAACATTCATCCTCCTCTTAGAAGTGAGGTTTTTCATTCAGAAAAAAACTATTTCTTACCCACTCCCACTGTCTCCTTTGTTTGGCAGGTACATGTGGGTTTGTATCCACTGATGGGTTTTTTTTTTCTCCTGTAGAGTCACTTGGCTCAAAGATATCACCAAACTCTCTTATGATACATGTTACAAAAACTGTCACCTCCTACATGAGCTTGGTTGTGCAATTTCCAAATCTTTTATGTGAAATAAATCACCCAGCGAAGTCCAGTCGACTCACTTGAACCACTTGCAGATTTACCTTCAGTCAGTTCATTCATCGTGGTGCCACTTCAACCACCAATTCATCTTATAAAAATAGGGGGCCTAACCCCCATCTTCCTCAACCATCTTTCATCCTGGGTCTGTGGCCCTCCCATATGTGCCTCTAATCTCTCCCTTGTGTCTCTGAAATGTCAGTGCAGAGGAGCGAACATGTACTTGCTCGCTATGGATATTCCATGGAATGCACCATTTTCGGTTCACCCTGCGTACCTTGCCTGTTTTGATAGGTGGTGATTGTGGAGTATTTATTTTCCGACTAGGTGTGGGAACCCAACCTGTTGGTACACTGCTATTGTGAGGTGGGTTTGCTGTTTCTTCTGAAGTCGTGACTCATAACATGTTGGCGTACACAAACACACTCTCAGAATTATATTAAATGGGATTAGATTTTATCTGTAACATTCAGGTACACACCAAAAGCCACCTTCAGGTGTGTTGTTGACACTGAAAGATGAAAAAAATGAAGCGGACCATTAAAACAAACAGACAGCCTGTACCTAAATGCAGGACACATACAATGTGTGTTTGTCAGTTTATCTTGTTTGACTTGCAGGTTTCTTTTTGCATGAGTGTTGCATGTATGTTCAGGCGTATCAATACATGAGGGAGTTGGGGTGTGCATGCCTTTTCCTGTTTGTTTGTGTTTGAGAGAAGAGAGGCCGACCAAGTCACAGAGGTTAAGCCCCAACTATCTGCCTCATTGGTGAATGGTGGTGGGCTGGGATCGGGGCTTAGTGGAGGAGGGGTCAAAAAAAAAAAAAAACAGAGAGAGTGAATGATGGAGGGAGGGAAAAAGGGAGGCCCCTGCAAGACAATTCCCCTGATGTTGGGTCATTCACAGACACAGGAAATGCTTGACCTCACACCCTGAGAAATGTCCACAGCGGCCCACTTGTGTTAAAGGTGTAATTGGGCATAATTAGAAGCTGGCAGAGAGAGAGAAATGTAGACAGACTTGCACGCCCCACATGCCTTCCTTCCCCATGCCTGCCTCCGTCTGGCAGCCTGCGACACTCCGGAGCCAAGCTCTCTGGCTGCACAGATTTACAGCAAATACCATCTCTAAACAAGCAGGGAAAACTTCACAACAACAAGGATCCTTTCAGCTCAGCTGCTTATTTTCAGGCTATACAGTAGCAGGAAAGGTCTAACTCGCAGACTTCTTCCGAAATCTTCGGGGTTGGAATGACAAGGAGGGTCAACTGCAGCCATCTGTTCTCTAAACAAGCAATAAAATCGTAAATTAAATGGCTTTGATGCAGAGGCTTGAGAAATGTTTGAGATAAAGAAGTCTAAACCACCACAGGAGATATTTGCTCTGCATTCTAACCCTTCACCTTCAATCCCTCCTTTGACCTGGCCTGCAGGTCAACCTCAGGTGTGGCAGCATCTCTGCAGAAAGTTCTCGGCACATCAACCTCCCAACCTCGCCATTTCTTCTCCTTGATATTCCTCTTGCACTTGTGTTTTTTTTCTCCTTCTCCTTCATGCTTAATTCTCCTGCATAGTACATGTTAAACACACACGTCCGACATGAACTCACCAAAGAGCCAGCTGCTTCCTTTCAGAGCGGAGGCAGGAATGCACTTTCGTTTGGGTCCTTCATTCATAAGAAATAAACCATCGACCCGCATGCTGGGGTTTTAGTGAGAGTAAGGGCTGTCAGCCATTGATGTGATAGGGGGGTTGGGTTGCAGGGGGGCGGGTGGATGGGGTGAGGCTTGGGAAAGGGAGCATAATGTGTGGAGCATGGTGCGGATCTCTTTGCAGGAAAAGTTCCAAGGGATGAAACTTGATTGAGACTTTTTAATGGCATTCTCTTCGAGGGTAAAAATCTGATTTGTCTTGTGAAAGGTAAAATGACAGTGGGAGGGAGAAAAAAGAAAGGATTTAGAAATGGAAAGGAAAGTAAACACCTACAAGAACTGCTGATATGAAAGAATGAAGTCAAAAGAAAACCCAATTGGAGTTGAGTAAAGAAAGGAGCCCGGAAAATATGAAAGTGCTGGCGGGGCTGGGAGCAGGAATGGGGTGGTGGGGGTGTGGGAGAGCAGGGAGAGGGTTGGAGGAGAAGTCAGTGATCACTCAGGAGGTCTGGAACTTTGACCTCCGACCCCATAGCGGGGCAGATGCCACCATGGTGAAAATGTGAGAGGTGAGGTATGCGAGCCCCCCGAACCCCGGCGGAAACCATTCCCACCCCACCCCACCCCCCACCCCCCACCCCCATGATGAATGGGATGTTAGCATTGACACAAATTGGCCCATAATAATGACACAAGGACGCTAAGCACACACACAGAGTGACAGAGTGGGAATTACAAAGAGAAAGAGAGGAAGAGGAAGGAGAAGAGGAATAAGAGAGAGAGAGATGGAGAGGAGATGTAAATGTTCTGCAGGAAAGCATTATAGCATTATCTTACCCAGTGGGATAGCCGGTGTGTGTGTGGGGGGGGGGGGGGTTGAAAAATGTCTAGTGTTTCACATTTCTCTTTTGGACCGTTTTGAGTGCATCATCCGGGTACTTGTGGTGCACTGCGTGTTTCTGTACTCAACCGTGGGAACGCACTTCCGCACTCAAAATAGTGAGTGTTAGTACACAAGTGCACCATTTGGATCACAGCATTGGATTGTTGGCTTTGCATCCTGCCTCCTCTCCCTGGCTTCTCCTCTCCTCACCGCAAATGATGTTTACATCACTTCCAGGCTGCACAACATACAGCATATGTGTCCTGCTAAAAATAGACGCTGACTTCCCAGGCTGAATCCGAAGAAAACTTATGGCGTCCCTTTTTATAGCTTCGGCATGACACAGCATGTTGATACGTGCTTCTCTCTTTCTTTCTTTCTTTTTTTTTCTTTTCTTTTTTTTACCCTCCTTCTACCAAAACAAGGCATCCCTCTGTCTTTTAGGAAACACATGTATTAGATTAGGCATGTTGGGAGGCAAGGGTCACACTCCTGTCAGTAATTGAAATACGATTATGTATGAGCTAACATGATTACAGGGGTGAGGGGCTGGAGGGATGGGGGGAGGGGGAAGGAGGAGGGAGGGTGATTGAAAGGTGAATGCCAGCCTGTAATGTGCGGCTGCTTCCTTATTCCTCTGTAGACATTCCAGAGGTAATGGGACATGAATGAGTCCGCCGCCTTCATGCCGACTGGGGAATGACCACAGTGTGTATTCCTCACAGTTCTTCTCAGTTTTGAAGATAAACAGTTTAATATGAATCCCATTCTGTGGAAGGACATTGGTTCAAGTTGTTGCCTGGAAATGGAGGTCGTCACCGGTCCACTCATTTCCTAGTAAACAATGGGTTATTTTACAGTTGAGTTTAAGTAGGGTCCGGTTGTGAGTCTCAACTTGTGTGGTGTCTCAATAGATCTGACCTGTTGTCGGCTCTGGTCAGCAGCAGAATCACTACACAACAATGTTTTCATTTTGATTAAATATGCCACCAAAACGACACCATTTGTCCGATCTGAAACTGTTACAAGTAATCACTGTTGAAGTAACACTTTTCTGATGTGACATCGCCATGCTTATGGTTTGGTTGTTTTCAAACAAGTGGCAACACAAGCATTGGTTTGTGAACTGTGGATTTAAAGCCTCTAGTCTGGTATTTTGGCTGTCACCATCTTGGTTATTTGGGAGGAGAAGTGACCATATTTGGACGAGCTGGGGGTGGGGGGGGGGGGTCAGAGAGCCCAGGAACACCCCAGGCATGTCAGCCAAATCAGGCACGACCCCAAACTTACCTCTCTTTGAGGCCTCTAAGAAGGCACTTAATGGTATTGGTTTCACTTTTCAGACCCAGTCTTTTTCTTTATATACAGTCTATGATTTAAACAGAAAAACAACCGAGTTAGGGAAACATCGCGGTTTGGGTTAGTACGATAACTACTTCCTTAAGGCCAGGGAACCATCATGGTCTTGGTTAAAAGAACTCGGCATTGACTGTCAGTTGAAAATCAAAAGTAGAAGCAGCCGTCCTTAACTCATAAAAAAAAAAAAACCTTGAAGGAATTAATTTCACTTTCAACAATCACGTTTTAATATTTCAATGACCTCTAGCATTAAAAAGTGAACTCAAGAGGCAGAAAAAGCCATAAAATTGAGCCAATTAAAAAGATCCTTCTTAAAAGACTGTGGCATGGCTCCTTGGGTTGGAGGGATGATGGTGTGGTTAGTCAGCTTGCAGGACAGTAAACAAAGATGAAAGCAAAGTATATCACTCAGCTAGATTCATCATTCGGTGACAGATAAGAATGATGATAAACGTAGAGCTCAGCAAGTTTGCAGGATGAAAACTAAATTAAGAATGATGAATGTACTTCCGATTTGAACTTACATTCATGGCTTCATTATTTTCCACCTGACTCATTCAGTGCGATGTTTCTCGTGCAGAGCAATATGTTTGCCCACACTGGAGTTGCCATGGAGAATTTATTTTGATCGCTGAGTCCCAGTATTCTTTGTTTCTTACCTGCTACCTGCACACACATGCCATGAGTGACTTCATACCCAGTGAGCCAACTGCAGAGGAGGTGGTGACGGAAATGTACCGTAAAAAGAAACAACAACCATCGACAAAATGGCTTTGAGGGAGAAAACTCACTCAACATGTTTTATGCACACAATGTGTAGAAAATTTGTAATGCAAAAATATATTTATCTCCAGTCACAGGCAAAGTAGGGAAAAAGGGGGGGGGGGAAGAAAAAAAAAATTAATAGTCAGTGGGCCTATTAAATTCATACCGGTTGATTTCTAGTAATTGCATCCATGCCGGTGTTTCTCTGAGGAGGAGAATGAAGTTTGGGGATATCTGAACGCTCATCGAGATGAAAGAGCGAAAGGACTTCACTTTATCGGCACAGGGTCGTTGATGGATTGGGTTTTTGAGGAAAGAAAAAGTAATCGAATGATCTAATCTCATTTATTTAGCTGGAATTTAAGCATTATCAATAATTTTTGAGAGCATGTTTGTTTAATTTTGGAGGTCAGTTTGTCAATTTGAAGTTTTTCTGAAACAAAAATTGGTTCGAGGAGCCTTCAACTTACGTAAACAGAAAATGTATGTTCTTTACAGGCACTGATTCTCACTCATAAACTTATTCCGAATTAACATCCCTGTGCAAACTGAGGTTGATATGAATTTAAACCTGGCAGGTGAAGTGAACTCATTGAACTTACAGACAGAGTGCATGTGCCCACCTTAAGCAGACATGTTTACGTGCATGCACATGCAGCAGCTGTCAAGAAGCTATTTATTCTGCAGCATGAGAGTTGCACCTGACTAACCTGATGGCATCCTCCCAGTGAGCGCTCAGGTTCCACTGCTCTAGATGTGGCTCAAAGTGCACCTCTGCTCGTATCCGGCGCTGTCAGAATCATTACCTGCAGCAGATGTTTGCTGCACGTTTCTCTAATTGGGCATCAACAATCGTTCCATTTGCAGAACCCAGCCAGAGCACGTCTGCAGAGGCGCTTCAGATATTCTGATAAGAATAAACTCATCACACTCCAGCACACAACAAACAGGTGCAACCAACAGGAACTGCTTGTTTGTGAATTACCATGAAATGTGTTTGCCTCCTCCAGCTATTCAAAGCTAGTGTCAGCGTAGTCATTTTCTATACATCATTAAGGACATTTGTCATTTGTCATTTGTCATTTGCAGGAGTGAAATCCCCTCTGATATAAAAAGACATCAAAAAAAATTTAAAAAAAATCCCCGTCAGTTCAAGGGTATGAATTTTAAAGACTTCAAAAGAAACACCCAAAATAAAACATGTATCTTCTGTTTTCATTTTTTCTATCTAGTTTGTTTTTTTCCACCCCAAGACTTGTGTCATCTCAGGAGCCTGACTAAATTTGAAGATATGTAGTTACTAAACTTTTCCTCTTTAAGAGGAGGGAATTTCCTCTTCAAATCATCAGAAAGTCAAAATGTGTGCTACCATCAAATAAAAACATCCACCCTTTGTCACTAAGTGCAAACAGTGACAGACGTGTGGGGAAGCAAGCAGGCGGTTTTAGGTACTCTGTCAACTCAAACTGTGTTTCAGGTTATAATCATTATCGCATAAGCAGTCGAACTCTGCCAACATTGACAGGAATATATTCAGACCATATTCATCTGCTAAAAGTAAACTTTTGATCAAATAAGAGATGCTTAATTTTTACTCCCATTGACAAATGAATAAAAATGTCTCTTGAATGTAACAGAGCTCCAATGATCTCCTAGATTCGACATATAATAATACTAATAACGATAGCTATACATACAGCCTTTATACATTAAAACCATATCAGCTTATTTATTTGATAATAATAGTAATAAAATAACATTAATTATTCCAAATGAATTAAATTTTCACACAAATAAAATGAGCTTAAATAAGTTATTTTTAAAAGTTTATTTTTAACCAAAATGTGTTCTCGGATAAGAATTATTTTATGTTTTTATTTGGTTAATATATTCATCGGTTCTCAGATTAGTTTGGACGATGAAATAAAGACATTAATTTTGATCTTAAACAAAAGAGAAATTTACAAATAAGAATTTATTTAAATGAATGTCAACAACAGTAGAAACGGTAAACAGCAAACATACAAACAAAATCTGTAAAATTAAACAGGATCAACAAACAAACAAAACATTTCATTTACCCATCAATTTTCTTTGTTTAAGCATTTATTATTATTTTTTTGCATTTCCTGCCATAACTTCTTAAATTATGCCAAAGTTGTTTCATTGTTAAATTTTTTTATTTTATTTTTTATTTTTTCTACCTCTATCAGTATTACGTCTGTCTGTCTGTCTGTCTGTCATTTAAGCCCCAACTCGGTTCTTGATGGGCGGCCCAGTCTCACATCAATGTAACAGCTTCGTTGCTCCACAGATCAAAACATTAGGTTCGCAATAACAGTTATAAAAATGTGGTTGCCTACATTTTTCTTAGCCTATTCTTTTCTATTGGCCTGGGTCCATGTCAAATGACTAAACCTGCTGGCATCTCAGACATGCACTGAAAAAAAGATAAAAACACTGTTGTTTGTTCAATCTGGTTTTTCTCATTCCAATAGCTAAAACATATTAGTTTGTTCATTTAAATGCAACTTTCTAATTTAAGTTGATGGTTGAGCCATATTTTTTTTTCATCTGTGTATAAAAGGCAAAGGGACATTCACTCGGTCAACATCACATATTTCGTTGTTTTTTTTGTTTGTTTTTACTACTTTTAAGGTGATCTTAAAGTTAAATTTTTTTTCAGTGTCACTAAAATGTGCATCAAAACCACGAGGTTGTGTTTAGAAAAAGATCATGATTTGGGTTAGAATAAGGACGTTACTTATGCAGCTTACGTCAGTTAAATACATTCCATAAGTTTACATTACTTAATAGAAAGTCCATGAGGACTTTCGCTTTCTCCCAAATTCGAACACCACTCTCCTGTTTAAAAGTCCTTTGTTTGACCCATCCAATCAGTGTCCTTCAGTGTCCTACTTGGTGACATCATTAAAGCATTGTACTTGTTTGGTTTACAATTTCCTATATAATCTATAATTAGATCTATTAAATGTGTCCTGTGAACACAGATGTTAAAAGCGAGTAACAATGTGTTCGACATGAGATTGTGTTGTTCTTTGTATCCAATAAGCTCCATTACATTTTTGTACTGTAGACGAACTGGTTGCTTGAAGCCGGTTGCAGCTGATACAAGGAGATTCTATGATATCAGTGCATCACATTCAAAATGTTTACATGTGACTGAAGATTTTTACTGCTGCAAAAACACTGCGAATGAAAATGTGTGCTTTGGTAAACGAGATTAAAGTAACCAATATTCAGGAATAGCAGTAAATCAGGTACAAAGTAAGAGTAGTTCTTTAGACGACGCGGCTCAGGTCTGTGAAGTGAAACTTATTCAAAGCCTGTATTTACTGTTGATGATTTACCATCACATTCTGGCCCACATGCCTTCACCAGGTCATCAAAGCGCTCACTCAGGCCAAAGCAAGTAGGTCAACAAGCATCTTAATCCATCTAAATAAACTCGCTTCAGCTTCTTCACATCACAGAGCTCTTCCTTGTTTGTTTGCAGGATGTGTTTGTGTCCTTAATTTGTCTGTTCTTTAAAATTCTGTTTACACGAACCTGAAAGGATTTTAATCTTAATTTGAGTTTCCTCGACGAAATGCAGAAATTGTTAAAGTATGCATTCAACGTAAAGCGGTCAAGTGAAAGCAGCGTCATCTCATTTTTCCACAATATTTTGTCAACATCATGCAGCCCCACAGCTGTTCCTCCCACATCTCCCCAAAAGTGGCCTCTGAGTGTGAAGTCTGACTTAACCGAGTCAGTGGTACCCCACCTACAGCAGTTGTCCAGCATTATCATAGAAGTGCATTATGTACAGATTGTCTGACCCCTATACCTCTGACTGTAGACCAGAGATTACTGGCAGTGGGCCTCCTTCCTACTCCCATTTATCTTTCTTTCACCTCCTTCTACCCCCCCAGCCCCACCCCTTCCCTCTCTCTCCCTCTGTAATGTCTCAGCTGTTCCCTGCAGGCAGGGCTCTCTGACTGAGTGCCTGCTCTGTTATGGGTTCATTGGGCTGGTATGTGGCAGGAATCTTTGGATCAAGGTAATTTCACACTGTTCAACTTTTTCCCAGGCTGTTAAGCTTCCCTTTACCTTTGTGCCACTCACAGAGCGAGATAGGGAGCGACACATGTAGCCGTTAAACACACACAGTGGCTCAGGGGCTGACGCCACCGGCGGAGCCGGGGGAAAGACTTGAAAGATACGGCCTATAAATTACAGTCCAACACCTCAGTTTCCCAAAAGGATCAGATTATTGCGGGCCCGATCCAGAGTGGTGGGGAGGATGGCGCACATTCATGTGTGGTGCTGTAATGAAGCTACACGTCTGCCAGGGGAGCCACTGCGGTGGGCCCCACTCATTTGTCTCCATCACTGATCACGAAGGAGATCAGATGCTCTGCGGTGTGTGGGTGTGTGTGTGTGTGTGTGTGTGGGTGTGTTCATGAGTTTTCATAGCTTGTCGGTTTTAATGGTTATCTTTCTTTCTTTTTTTGTGCGCATTTCTCATCGGATGTGTCTTTTTTCTGTCGCTGCGTCTGCATCCCGTCTTCTCTCGTGCACGTGTGATTTCTTTTTTTGAAGCTCTCCATCCCAAAGCGGATCACTCGGTGTTATTATTAGTGACAGATAGGTGAACACCTGATGCACTCGCGAAAGGAGGGAAACCCTCCGTAATCGTTGAAGTAATCTTGTTCTCATTTCTGCCATCTGTTACCATCTGCAAAAAGAGAAACAAGGGCAACAGTACGCACCAGTAGACACATGAGAGCTCAGGTGTTCAACATGTTTGGTTTTGAAGTTTATTTTTAATGCCTGAGGTTATGTTGGTAACTACATGGCTTGCATTTTTTTTTATATTTGCATACCTCTGTCTTTTTGAAAGACAATGTAAATAAGTAGATTCCCTTGTGTGTGAATCATAGATTAAATAAGATTTGAATAAATGGTTTGATTTATTGGGTTTTTCTGTGCCAGCTGAGAGTGATGCAGTGCACTCTACAACTATGTATCTCATATAATCTTGCATCCCTTTTCATGGTTGTAATTACAGTTTTTGAATTAAGTGTGATCAGATTAGTGTATTTTCTAATTGGTGCCATTATTCAAATGCCAGAGAGCTTTGTTGATAAGCTGTGAGATCTCTTTGACCTCAACTCCTGTGTGTTCCAGTCTGAGCTTGTTGTGATACCAGGTGGAAGTCGTCAGGATGTTGATCCTCCCAAAGCACCAACAGACACAATTTTAGAAAGTTTTCTTGCTCACGAAGTCCTTGCATTCTGTATGTATCAAGGACTGTGCCGGATTAACAATGCCTTTGTTCTCGGCGTGCACGGTGAAAGAAAGGGGGGAGCAATGGTCTGGAACAGTGATGCGGTATCAGCAAGCAGCTGTTGAATGAGTGACAAAGTCAAGGGCTAGTGATATGAACATGGGAAAATTCTGGAAGAGCTCGAGGGGAAGAGACAGCAGCAGCAGCTGAGCCGGTCTGAGTGACGCAGCCTTCACTGTTGCTGTTATGTGGAGGAAAAAAGCGTGTGAGAAACAGAAAAGAAAGCAGTTTATCCTCCGTTAGGGCAAGGCAATATTGACATTATTTAGCAGCCGGTGCTCCCAGACGCACCTCTCAATCTGGCTCATTTGGCCCCAGATTTGATGACCATATGAAGGGTAGTTGGTGGAGTTCAAAAGACGGGGTCAAGCATGTGAAAGAGGGGAGGGATGGAGGCAGGGAGGGAGGCAGGGATGAAGGAACGGAGTGGAGGGGTAGAAGAAAGGTAAATGAGTACCAGACGGTTTGTGTCTTGTGTTAACTGAAGGTTCGGCCAAAGCTACCAGACCTTATTGTGCGCACCTTCCACAACACTTACTCTGTGGAGAAACGCATCTGTCGCTAAACAAGCTGTCAGTAATGTCCGTGATGGATTGAGACGTAGTACAAGGCTACTTTTTTTTAGTTATCAATGATGCTTTTCACTTTGCTTTTTTTTTTTTCAGCTCTCCTTGTGTGTGAAAAGACGGACGTCGTCTTTGTTAAAGGGGGAAAAAATTGCTACTTGGAACTTTTGGTTTGTTTCTTTTCTCGAGACGAACTGAAGCAAAGTGCAACAAATCATCCAGAACTATTTTCTCACCGTCGGTTGCACCTGCACGTCGGTCAAAACCAGAGAGGAGTGCAACACAGTAATAGCACCGATATACAGTTTACAAGTAGTTATATTGTTATTTTAACGCGCTCTTACGGAGTGTCAATGCTTTGGAAGGGGAGGAAAAGATGAAGGTGTCCATGATAGTATTATCTCCTCAGACTTGACAAATTTAAGCAGGAGAAAGGAACAGAAAACATTTCCTTCAGCAACTGTTGTCAGAAATTGTTCAGGAAGGGACTGAAGTCCTCGTTGCTGCACTGACTGTATCGATTGGCCACGGAGACTTTTGTCGTCGATGCATTGTCTTTGGCAGTAAAATTAAAAAATATGATGTGATGTTTACATTTAAAAACATGAAAACAAGCTGTGCGTTAAAAAAAAAAAAAAATTGTGTTCAGTCTAAAAACACGAGTCATCTGCTGTTGCTGATTAAATTGATTGAAGAAGATACCATTTGAATGTGTTTTTTTGCTAAACTGCAACCTGATTTGTCATTTCAGTCATGGTTTAAGGAATAGAGGACCCAAAATGCACGACAACAAAACAGGAAGTTTAATTAAATCAAAAAGTTTTAATTACCAAAGGCAGTCCCAAGTATGGAACGAATTACAAAACAGGCAATCCCATAAATACCAGAGTCCACCGGGTGTGGATCCAAAAGGAGCTCAAGAAGCAAAAACTAAAGAGGCGAGAAAAAAAAAAAATCAAAAGAGCTGACAGGCACGTAGAACTTTGTTGGGTCGAAAATCGCAGTAACTCAACGAGCAGACTCAAAGAACAAACTGACCAAGAGGGAAGGAGAGCACATCGACTAAAAACACCAGGGAGGGAAGGACAACGAGGGACTGGTGAAACTAATCAGGGCGGGGCAGACAATCAAACAAAGTGAAGCAAGACAGACAGACACAAGAGTTGAGTAAAACAGGAAACACAAAACCTGGACTGAACTCAAATAAACAGCTTGCAGGGGTCCAGATATCCAGAAATAAAGACTAAATCACAGAAATAAATACAACAAAATAGAAATGTTCAAACCGTGACAGTTTCCACAGCAGATCGTACAGCTATGACCAAAAACAACTGCTGCTTTGAGTGCTTCTCCGACACAAAAAGCACCAGGTGTAACTTGAATTGAACGTTTCAGGAATTGTAGCCAATTAGCTAAATCTGTCCCAGGACCCCATGGCCTCTCTCTCTCTCTCTCTCTCTCTCCCTGAGAGATCTTAAATGAAAGCACAGCGAATGCAACGAGTGCCAGTCTTTTAGAACAATTTTCGAGATGCCCGACCGTGCGTCGAGATGTCTTGCGAAGTCACCGTGCTCCGCCCAGAGTCTGAAGCATCCTCGACTTTTGCGTGCCAGCAACTGTTCTTCTGTCCGTGCTTTAAACTAATGAGGAATAACAGAGGAATGTCACACGCATGCTTAATTCAAAGTACAGTTTGTAACCCCCCCCCCCACAGCCAGTCAATGTGATGTAATACCTGTTGAAATAAAAAGCCCCGCCCAGCAGCTGAGGCTCTGAAAGGTACCCACCTGAGGGGAAGAGGTTTCCTTTTGAGCAGGGAGGTCTCGCCCCTCTTCCTCATGCAGTCAAACATTGCATCCCAAAGATGTCAGAAGACGACAATTAGGACTTTGTTCTGTGTGTTTTTTGCTCTCCCGCCTTTCTTCTTTTCCAGTTAATGATATAAGGGCATGTCTCAAAGAATTTGGGAGGACATGTTTGCATAAAGAATTTCAGAGGGAGTCTGAGGGAAGTGTGCAGGGCAAGCGCTCGGTGCCAAAGCTACATTGTTGTAACATCAGACATGGAGGCGAATCAGAGAAATCCCACAGGTGGTTAGTGGAGATGTCAGGGACGAGCTTCAGCCCCGCCGCTGGGAACATTCACATCATACAGTATCAGACGAGGCGTAAAATCCCTGCACTGATTCCTGAATCGTGTTTTGGGGAAGGTGCTGTTCATCGTCAGCTGAAGGCTGGACAGATACTCACCTCAGATTTGTAGGATCAGCTGGTTCTTCAAATTGGATATTTACAAGTTTACCACTTAATCGCGATCAAAACTTTTTTCAGAAGCCACACTCTGTGACTCTTTTTCCTTATCTTTAAGTGTGTGTCTGATAATTAGGGACAGAAGGACTTCTTTTCTCTCCTACTTGGTTATCGAGGATGTTTGGTCATTTAGATACGGATTCCAGTTAAAACACACTTTCTAACCATTTTAAATTTAAGCTGGGAACTGTGTAGCACTTACTGTTTGTGCGTTTAATGACACAAACACAGCAGAGAGCAGTGACATCTCTCTCTCTGACTAATAAACAGTTTGTGACGTTTCCAGCTGGTCGGTTGGACTTTTGCATGAAGTCTGGTGTTTTTTTAATCATGGATGAGTAACTCTTTTCTGTATTGTTGTTGTTTGGCGCACACATCTGCAGTTGTTCAACCACAGAAAAAAACACTGCAAAAATGGGGAAATGTGGTCCTGATGAGCAAATGATATGAAATGATGTATGAGGGATGTTTTCACGAGATCATGGAGATCAATCTGAAAGAAGGTGCGGCACGTAAAAACTCCTTTCTTGTTTGTGTATTTGGATTTTTATTACGTGTCTCGCTGACCTGCTTTAAAGTTGAATATTGAAAGAAAGATTTTTAGCACGCTGCTGCTAATGGATTTTGAATCTGAGAGGATTCCTGCTCTTTATTCACTTGTAGGATTTGGTCAGGGAAGTTTAGTCAGCAAATAAATCCCCAAAATCTTAGTTGGCTGCTGGGTGAAGTCTGGGCTGATGTAGGCATCTCACCTGCTGCTTTATTGTTCGGATAAACTGCTATTATTATTAAACTGTTTCATTGTGTTACAATTTAAACTCCTGTGTTGGGTTTCTACAAAACATATTTTTAAAGTAAAAATTTCAGCAATTAATAGACAAAATGTGTTACATTCTCCACCGATTTCCACCTTCTTAAACATTACCTCACGTCTGTTTTATTTCTATTTCAGCAGTTATTTATTTGATATGTTCATAGACTCTAAATAAAACAGAAATCAAACAGATTTGTAACCCAGAAAATGAAGAAATGAGCACTTGTGAATTTTAAGAACAAAATGTTTCATTTTATTCATGTTGTTATCTTGCAAATAATTAAATTTGTATAATAATTTCAGTAAATCAGCCTGTTTCTCAACTATTCAACGATAATTTATTGTAGTTCGAGTGTTAATATATTAATCAAAAATCTCCCAAAAACCATTCTTACAATCAGTAATGATAAAAATGAGAATAATATACATAAACTGTTTAAACACAGATAAATACAAAAATAATACATAAGTCAAACTGAAGAGAGACAAGTGGAATTTGACATGAAATTGCATTGTTACTTCAAATATATATAATATTTCTGTTTCTTTGAAGGCTTAAAAGAAACATGATGAATCCGAGTTAGATTATGTCAAATTATAATATCCTGTTGGGAATCTTTTAATTTAATTTAATTTGATAGAATTATATTTTATGAAGAGGTGTATTTCCTGCATGGCAGCTGCTGACCTGATGGTGCAGGTGTGTTGTTTTTAGATTATTTATTTTCACATTCCTGAGGAGATCTTATCTGTTTAAAGAAGTTGATCTGCAGTTTTGAAAAGCCTGACATAAATAATAATAAAAAAAAACAACTCTTCAGCTTTTTTTTCCTGTTGATTTCAGTTTCATTTTTAGGTTCATGAGAATGTTGTGTAGCAGAAAGATCAGAAAACCTACTTTACAAGGTTATACAGTTTGCTTAATCTTCATGTAGCCTATTGTGTGGATATAATTGATATATAAAATTGAATTATTTGTTTCTTAATTTTAGTGATAAAATCATGTAAAATGAAAGTTACACCTGTTTGTCACTGTAAAGAAAGTAAAGCATGTAAAATACCTGACAGATTCATAGAAAACGGACCTTATACTTAATTTGAAAGGCAGAGCTCCGTGTGTTTTACTTCCAAACTCTCTCAGACTTGAGCTGCTGTCATTTCACAACTGTTTGTGCCTCTATAGGAACCTTTTTTCTGCCAAAGTCCCCTCCGACACTTTTCTTGTCTTGAGGGACATTTTTTTTTTTTTTTTTTTTTTTTTTTTCTCAGCGTCAGATTCCCATGTTGATGTCGGTAACAGAAGAAGATAAAAGAACCGCCGGGCCACCGTCGTTGTCGGGGTGCTGACTGCTCGAACGTAGTCGCTGTAACGGTTATTTAAACTGTTAAAGGTGCGGTGATGATGAGTCACCGGTCGATCCTCGCTGCAAAAAGTGACTACCTTGACTCTTTTTATTGCTGACTTTAAACCGAATTTTATCCTCAAACAAAGCTGAAAAAAAAATCTACAAGAACGAGCAAGCAATTCTCTCTGTTTAATGCTTTTATTTGGGGAATTCTTTTGAATTATCTGTCACTAAAATAAAACAAAATAAATGCAGATTACCGCGCTGGTTTTCAGACAAAAGTATCATTTAATAAGCTGCAAACAAGTGGAGTTATCCCGTGATCTTTGGCTGTTTTAAAAAAAAAAAAAAAAAAAACTTTTATTCATGAAATAAGATTTCCAAACTTGACACAGAACTAAATCATTTGTGCCGACAGATATTTCTTGCAGTGTGCAGCGCAAGAATTTAACAAACTTTTCAAACTTCAGTTTTTATCGATTTTTCCCCTGTCGCCGTACTTTGGGATGGAGAGTGTCATAACGTGTTAAACGTTTCTACATGGTGTCTTCCGATTCTGTTTTCGTGTGATAATTGAATGCTTCCGGGGACACAACGCGCTGCTGCTGCTGCTTCTGGTCTCACTCAGAGGAGCGGTTGACGTCACTGAAAAAAAAACTCCTGACAGTTTTGTGATCAACTTATGTCTGCGTTGCTATTTTATTGAAATATTTGATGATGTGCCTTGTTCAATTATTATTCAACCTTATTTCAAGACATTACTTGATTTAAAAACGCCTTAAAACCAGTGAATCTACTTCCTTTCCAGTCATCAGTCATTGGGCAGATTTTTATCACATTGTTTGCGTGCAAGATTTTAAGAATTAAAAATGACCACATGGGCATTTTGCAGTACATTGCTCTGATATGATGTTTAATATACCTGACTCTGATGTTTTTTAAACTTTAAATTACTTCTTTACCTTTAACAAAGAAAAAGCAGCTTTCAACTGACATCAGCCGGTGATGAAATGCTGGAGAAAATGGTTTGGAGATGCGTAATTGCGCATCCTGGTGAGCTGAGAGTAACTGATAAGTGTTGGATGTCTGGAGGATCTGGAGCACCTGCTTCTGCACCGCAGCACACTATTTATTCACATTTCAATAGCTTTTGGCTTCTTTTAAACAATTATATTATAAATAACATTACTTTTAAATAAAAAAAATTCTCACCTCAGCCCTGCTAAGTAGGAAGATGATGACGTGTTGCTGCCTTAATGAACTAAAAAAAAAAAAAACTCAATCTTTATAGATAGTTGGCAGCATCTGCCATTAAAGATTAATTTATTTTCTTTCTTTTCCTGCTAAATTCAATTTTTTTTTTAAAATATTTTTATTGAATGAAGAATCATTTTGTTGATATCAGTGGGGTGATATTCTTCCGTGTTTCAAGATACAAGCACTTGTTTAAAGAAAGAAAAAAAAAACAGCGACAAATTAGTTTGCACCTCAGATGAAATGTGTCACTTCAGATGCAAAAGTTCAATAAACTACAGTCTCACATGATGCCACTGAAGACACTCTGATGAGCGTCTCAGATTGGCTCTAAAGCAGAAGCGACATCCTTTGAAGGAGTGAGACTGAGAAATGACCAGGGCAAGGGAAGGGAGAGAGAGAGAGAGAGAGAGAGAAGAGAGAGAGAGAGAGAGAGAGAGAGAGAGAGAGAGAGAGAGAGGTCTCGAGGAAGTCTGCCCAGTAACAATCGCACAGCCTCGGTGGAGCGCTGAGGAGCTATTGGCTATGCAAATAGACACCCAGGGAGGAGGAAACAACTTAGACTGGAAAAAGAAAAAAAAAAAAAAAACTTTAAAGAGACATTTCCCCTACTTTTCTCACAAGCGTTGCTGTATAACCACCGAGCTTCGGATGGAAATTAACAGCTCTAAGGCTCTGAGGACTTTGCAGTCCCCAGTCTTCCCCTGATGCACTGATGTCTCGTTTCATTCAGGGCTCCGTCTTTGAAGTTGACTAAGAATGGGACGGGGATTAACATATTTACCATGCAGATTCTCTTTGTGACTGTATGTGAGGCTAAATCATTTGGCAGTCATTTTTTAATTATCTGCTCAATGACTTACACTCTCAGCTTCGTTTCCACCTGCTGCTTTTTTCCATGTAAATGATAACAGAAGTCTAATAAAAAAAAAAAAAAGTAGTGATTTATTGAAGGATATTATTTGAATTGAGCAGAGCCAGTGAGTCTCATCTTTGTGTTACCGTCAACAGAAGGTTGTGAGAGAAAAAAATGCAATGTTGCTTCAAATTTCCTAGAAAGCTATCTTATAAACCACAAGCAGTTTGTGGCTGCACTGCAGAAAAAGTAGTTCTTGTAAGACCATGCGTGTTCCTGAATGTATGCATGTGTGTGCGTGTGTGTCAAGAGTGGGTGGGTGGGTTGGATCGGTCCGGTGCGCGTGGCCGTGTGCGCCCACACGCCTCTATAAGTTACCATGCAGTATTTATGGCAACATGCCTACAGTATCTACATGCACCATGTTCTGCACGAGTCCACTTCAAAAAGCTGTCACACAAGTTGGTTTAAGTGTAATCAAATCAACTTAGTAACTTTTTTTTTTCTTTTTGATCCAAACTAATACACAAGTTATTTTTCAAGAGGGGGCACGTGCAGCACTTTAACAAGTAAAGTTGACTTCTTGGAGGCGTTTTTTTAAGATGGAAAAAAAAAATGCGTAATAAAAATGCAACAACGGATAAAACATTGATAAATTCATTTACAACATGTTAAATGGCAACATCATGTCCCTCACTTAGTAATTATCATCATAAATCAGTCAAGCGCCAACATAAAGAAAATCTTCTGTAAAAGTACAGCATATATAGTTTTAAGAATATTTGGCATGTCGCAGCCTAAAACGCTCTTTAAATGCGTAAAATACGGTTTCCTTTTAGTTTAGATTCATTTATTTGTGTCTTTGTTGTCCGTTTACGTCTGCAAAGGTGATAGCCTCTCAATTTTGGAATGTAACAAAGTGTGGTAAAAGTTGTGTTGCACAGCGGGGACAGGGGTGCACTATGTTGCGTCTGGTCTATACAGAGGTAATGAAGTGAATTGCGTCAGTGGCGCACGCAGGGCAGGCTTGAAATGTGCCTGATCTAGCCAGGCGGATGAAAGTAAACGCGCAGTGTGGGGAGAGAGGAAAAAGTTCTCAACAAGGAGAGGCAGGACTACTCGCACGGAGCCCCTGCAGTCTCACTTTTTTATGCCTCTAAAAGACTTTCCCTGCCATCTTTTCGCCTTTTTGCTCTGCTACGCTGCTTTTACGCTTCCGAGAGAGAAAGCCTACTTTTTTACTTAAGTGAAAGCACCAGCACCATGGAGCTGCTTTGCCTCGAAATGGACACCATCATACGAGCTCGTCCCGATCCGAACCTCTTGTGCGATGACAGAGTGCTGCAGAGCTTGTTGACTATAGAGGAGAGGTTTCTACCCCAATATTCCTATTTCAAAGGCGTCCAGAAAGATATTCAGCCGTTTATGAGGAGGATGGTCGCTACTTGGATGTTGGAGGTATACCGAAACACCGAGTGCTGACAAGTCTTATTATATCCGTGCTCGACTTTAAAGCCTCCGTATTTGTTTCAATGCTGCTTTACCGAGCGATGTTTGCCGTTTCTGAACTGTAGATGTGACACATGACACTTATTTCCGACTGTTTATTCCTCATATCAACTAAATGTGTCGTTTTCTGCAATTTCTTACCCTTTTTTTTTTTTTTTTAAAGTCCGGTCATGACGACTGCGTTTCTGAAACTGCGTGCTGTGTTATGTGTGACACCAGAGAATTTCCTTTATGTGCCTCGCATGGTGTCGGGTACAAGCTGCCTGTTGATTCTTTAATGTTATTATTTTAGATAGCCTGAATATTTCCATGCACACGTATGCACTCCCCAATGCAATGCTGCCTTGCGCTGTTGTATCGCCATGTTGGTTTTACAGGAGCGCTCGTGCTTTTAAGAGGATTTACAGTGTCATAAACGCAATAACAGCGGCTAAAAGCCATCGGCAATGACAGAGGAGAGTCTTGGGTGTCCACCGAATACAGAAATGATGACAAAAGGCGTTGCGAACATTTTAGGTATCTATTCTAAATGTCGGAAGGGGCGAGGGCCTTATCTGTTCTTCTGGTCTTCCCCCCGTCGCAAAGCCTCCGTCTGGAATTATGTTCAATTTTTGACACTCGCTCAAATAATTTTGGTCAACATGTGTCTGTAAACATGTCTGAGTCTTTGCGCTTTATTTTCATGTAAATATCGTCAGAGTCCGAGCCTCTGCAGATTTTTAATTAATTTTTGAAATAAATATATCGACTCGGTGTGACGCACACGAGACCAGCCGCTCGCTACTCGCCTTTTATTTTGACATTTTATTCATATTTATCCCGCGTGGATTTGGATACGAATTGTCGGGTATGATGTGGAAGACCCCGCTGAACATTATGACGCGAAGAAAATCGCTCCAGACAATTTATTTGTATTTTTAATTATTTTATGAAAATATGACGAATGAAAAAAAGTGTGTTTCCGTGTGCTGCGCTGTCGGGGTGTTTTTTTGGCTCGGCTGATTGTGACTTGAATTCATTTCTTAGTGAATGAACTGCAGGAATGCGACTCTATTGACAGTGTGTCTGAGACCTATTTCATCCTTTGTAAAATAATCTATTTCGAATTAATATGTGATGTCGCAACCGATTAGGGCTGGGCGCAAATTCTTGGCCGAGCCCCAACTATGTGTGTCATTGAATTTATATGTGCTCTTTATGTGATTAGTCTTTTGTTTCGTTATCTCACAAAAGTTTTATATACATTTCCAGCGCTGGAAAATAAGTCAGGTGACTGCAGGCTGGGTTACTGATTCCAAATGCTCAACATTGCTGCATTGTCTGCTGTCTCTTTATTCAGGTTTGTGAGGAGCAGAAGTGCGAGGAAGAAGTTTTTCCCTTGGCCATGAACTACTTAGACAGATTTTTAGCAGTGGTACCCACCAAAAAGTGTAACCTGCAGCTGCTGGGAGCAGTGTGCATGTTTCTTGCATCCAAATTGAAAGAGACGCGTCCATTAACCGCAGAGAAGCTTTGCATCTACACAGATAACTCCATCAGACCACAAGAGCTGCTGGTAAGCAACAGTTGGTTAAATATATTTCATATCATTCACAGTGGCACCTCTTAGGATTCATGCTTTCATCATCAGCTGCTTTAAACATATTTGCATGTTTTCTTTTTACTTGCATCACGTGTGCTGTGAAACCAGATGTTATTTCAGTTGTTCTAAGCTTTTAATTCGCCTAAAATATGTTCATTTTAATCACTGGGCTCCAAACATCAGGCACTAAACACCGGGTTAACTCTCATCTCTCTGAACCTGCTGTCCGGTCTCCGCTCCCTGACTGCACTGTCATCAAAGGCACGTGAAAAAAAAAAAAAAAAAAAAAAGCGAAAGCCACACAAGTGAATTGTTCCACAAGGGCTCTCTCTTTTACTGTACAAGACCCTCAGGGCTTTTACAGTATCCGTCCGGCTCTGTGCAGTGGTCTCCATCGCCATCTAGCGACAGATATTTGCACAGAGCAACGAGGTCAGCTTGAACTCTAGCCAAAAGTTCTGACTCTGTTCCTGTCAGCTCGAGAGAGAGAGAGGGAGAGGGAGAGACTCAGAGAAATTCAAGTTTGCCTTTTACAGTTTAGCTTTCATCCAAAAATAACCTTGGATGCACACATTTCTCATATTATGTCATGCTGCACTATTTCTGACTCACATTTTGTCAGAGCACGGGTGCAGATTATAGTCACATAAAACTGATGATGCCGGCTAGGGACTCTGTCTTTTAATCCTGTGCATTTTATTTATTTGATAAGACCTCTCTGGCCTGACACTACCAGCCGCCTACACAGGGGCAAACCCATTAATTAACTGGGTTTCACATCAGATTTCCCCACTGCTCTGTGGTGCTACATAAACATTCCTCAGTAAACAACAGCCAATCCCACCCATGTTGTGAAAGAGGCCACATATTATGATTCAGACGTGGCTGATGCTCGCAGGCCTGCCTGCCTCAGCTGCCTGACTGGCGGCTCTATACCCACCGAGCTGATCGCCGCAGTGCATTCAAGTCGAGCCGCTGTTGATTTCTGATATTTCTCAGGAATGTGTTTCAGCTCCAGAATATTACGATCGATTTAATTTCCCCTTTTCCTTCAATGACAGTTTCAATGGTCAGGTTCTTTTTAGATACAAAATGCATTTCAAAAAAGTAAAAGTGGCTGCATAAAGCTGCACTTTACAAAAAGCCTGAGTCCATCCCACCTTTATGTTCAGACTGAAGACAAAGCCCTCAGTCCTTGAACTAGTTTGCCGAGGCCTCTTCTGTGTTTCTGTATAAGGCAGTATTTTGGCTGACATGCAGATACAGGAAACAGAGATCAGCTGCTCAGGGCATGTGATCTTTTTTTTTTTTTTTTTTTTTTTTTTTTTTTTTGTCCTCATCTTTGGTAACAATTTCTCGTAAAGAGAACCACAATGTTACAAAGAAGGTGTGACCAGAGGAAGGCAGTAGCAGAAGGAAGTGGCTGCTTGCCTGCCTGCCACTCTGTCAGCATACAGCCTGTGTTGCAAGCCTTGTCACAGCACCGACTGTGGGCTCGAATATTGCCTGCTGGCATTGATCGGGAAAATGCTTTTTTAGATCAGGAGGCAGCCAGTCATCAACGCTCCACTGCTGGGGGTTATCATTTGCATATATTTTTGCAGTATCGGTCACATATGTCCAAACTAGCTCTTATTTCCTCCCGTGTGAGTCACTAAAAAAAAAAAAATGTCCATTTTCTAAAAAGCATTATATCTTCGGTTTCAATGTCCCAGGCAGCAAAGAGATCAGAAGACATGTCAGGGCTGAAAAAGGTCACTTTGATTAGAAAATTGCCGGCTGGTAGCCAGGTCAGCCATATTGAATTGTCTCATGACTGAGTCCATGTGGTCTCCCTCGCTCTCTCTCTCTCTCTAGCTCTCTCTGTGAAAGGGAAAATGAAGAGCATCCATGGTCCTAGTCACAAGGCTGCAGTGCGGAACCAAACCACAAAATGTTTTCCCAAATTAGTCACCGAGTCTTCCGTTAATCACCTCCTCCACTAGGAAGTGAAAGTAACAATACACCCTAAGAGAGGAGAGCACCGCACCTAATATACCCCCACACAGACATCCATGTAAACTAGCGTGTCACCAAATTTTTTTGACCAGAGATGCACTTTAAAAAAAAAAAAAAATGATTGGAGATCACTTGTGTGTGGTGAATGGTGAATCCGATGTTACAGAAAGGTGTTGAGGTTTGTGTCGCCTGTGAGATATGTTGAAAAAAAAAAAAAAAAATACTCTCGCACTATATTTGGCACTTGTTTATGTAAAGCAAAGTGTAAACTGCTACACTATGTAAATATATGATTTGGACCATTTGATAGATGGAGCTAAAAAGCTAAACAGTCTTTTATCTCTCATGGCTGCTGATCCTGCTCAGTGAACGCAGCCTTCCTATCCGCTTTCACTCTCCACTTGCACAGTGGAACCTCTGGTGGGCCTCTTTAGGAAAGTCCCCAGATGCCAGACAGGCAGACCGGGAGGGAGACAGTGTTGTGAGGTCACCTGGGTTGGTGGCGCTGCTGCTGGTGTTTCTCTATCCCAGGGCCGGCCGAGCGGAGACTTAACGTAATCACAATAATGCTTAACCTCCACACGCTCATCACCGGTCCGGGGCCCAGGGTCTCGCCCGAGTCACATTCACACGCTTATAGGCCGGACAGCTGCAGGGAGGTGCAGCGCCGTATAGCTCTGTGTACAGTGTGCAAAGCACCGAAACGTTTTTTTTTGTCGTTAATCTCCTCTGCTCTTTACTCTCCTTCTCTCTCGCTCGCTCTCTTCAGGAATGGGAACTGGTGGTGTTGGGGAAGTTGAAGTGGAACTTGGCAGCAGTTACGCCGAACGACTTCATCGAGCACATCGTGAGGAGGCTGCCGCTGCCCGAGGATAAGCTGGCACTTATACGGAAACATGTCCAGACCTTCATCGCCCTCTGCGCCACAGGTAGGACACGACGACAGCTGACGTCACGCACATTGAACGTCCCGAGATGTTCGTCCCAATGCGAGGCCTGATTAGAAAAGCTGATCCCAAAAGATGAGCATCCAGACTGCAATGTCATTTTGACATCATCGTTTTTCTTCCTTTTTTTTTTTTTTTTTTTTTTTGGTGTTGCAAGTGACACTAATCGCGGACAGGCTGCCAAGTCAAACCAAGCGATAATGGCTTGCATCAACACACTTTCTCATGTTGCAAAATATCTTCATCTCCACATTTTTTTTTCTTTCAGCGCCGTATCAAAGCCCTCTTCTCTCGATAACATGCTGCAGAGGTTTGCTGTGGCTCGGTCGCGGTTAGCCGTAGCTTTATCGAGGTGCATTACCTCCGATTGGGAAAATAGTCCTCCCTAAAGAGAAGCGTGTGTCAAAGGAAGACTGTCAAAGGGTCTGACGTCTATCGTCTGTCTTCTCCCGGGCTGGTATGTGGTCGTGTTTAGAGGCGTATCAGCGGCTTCCAGAGCATCCAGTGGCACTTCAAAGCAGAGAGGCATTCCCATGTTGCACGCAGTCAAAGCGGAGGAGTGGACCTGGGTGGAGGCGGGCGGGTCATTGTCTTTTCTTTTTTTTTTTTTTTTTTTTTACTCTCGAGGTGAATTGTTCCCTTAAAGATCAAACATCGAGCGTGTCAGGGGAGGAGACGGGGAGCCCCTTAAAACATGATACGGAGAGACGCTGAGGTCGAGCCGGAGAAGATGCAGGAGGGACCAGGGGAGTCGAGGCGAAGCCGGAGGAGTGTATTGTTTTTCTTCTGCCAATTCTAAGGCATGTCATGTTTTCATATCTCTTTCCCCTGCCGCCTTCGTTCCACCGCCGCCCCTCCGACCCCCCCCCCCCCCCGACACTTCTCACGCCTCCCCGCCCTACAGCTGGAGGACACCATAGCTTTTTCTCCCCACGTGTCGAGGGTTCTCTGCTGGGCAGATTCCTCCCGTTTGCGTCACGTTCAAAGCTACAAACAAGGCAGGGGCGAGTCGCAGGCGACATCCTCCAGGATTTATCTAAATATTTATTGGGGGGGAAAAAATGACACAATTCAACAGTAATAATGCAATTTGGCGCTCCTTCTCTCTCCCTGTGCTGACATCATTCAGTGGAGTTTGTATGGATACAAAGGAGGTGACCGGCATTTACAACATTAAGTGATCTCCTGCGCTGATGGTGCAATGGATACGATAGGGTAAGAAAAAGTTCTAGAGTCTCCGTTTTCTGATATTATATCTCTTTTTCCAACCCCCCCCTCCCCCCTCTCCCTCCTCCAGTCTCACCCCGTATTTTGTCACAGCGGATTAATGTGTGGAATGACAGTGTGTCAGTGATCGGACCGACTCCCAAAAGCAACATTGTGAAAGACTCAGCGTGCACTTTGTCCTTAATTGCTTCAATGAGGCAGTGGAAATAAATTTACGAGCCTCCCGGAGTCATCCTACTGACATTGTGTTTTAGGAGAGAGGCGTTCTGGAGATAGCTCTGGATCAGCGGCAGGTAATTTATCTGTGTGTACGCTCTCCTCAGACTCGTATCCAGGCAAACAGAAAAGCGAAAGGCTAAAGCAGGGGGAAAGGAGAAGGAGAGAGAGTGCACGAGTGAGTCAACAATTTGGTGCATCTGAAGATCTCTGGGAATTCGAAACCCCATTTGTGGAACGTTCCCAGCCGTAAATCTTTCGGAGGTTATCTGGTGAGAATCCTCCTCGAGACGTCCTCCGAGAGGAGTTGAGAAGGTAAAGACCCAGCAGCAGCAGCAGCAGAAGGAGGAGATCTCTCAGGAGGATTTACATTTGCAAGACAGTTGACAACGGGTCACCTGTGGCCCTTCCTATTCCGTACAGTCTCATTCAACCCCGGCGCCCACCGCGACTCCCACCGCCGCCGCCGTCGCTATACTGAAAAAAAAAAAAAAAAAAAAAACATGCATTAAAAACCACGGCTCTCTGTTTTCAAGGGAACAAGAGAGAGAAGAGGAGAAGTGGAGAATAAGGCCTCTCATTCCTAATGGCTCCTCTCTTTTGATGAAACAGTTCCGTTCGGGCCACTCCGTGGGATTTTGTCAGGTGGCGCAGGCTGGCTCTGTATTAATTAATAACATTGGCTGGTCCATTCAGGACTATGCAAATGGATCGGGGGGCTCAGCTAGAGGCTGGGAGAAAAGGAGACAAAAGGATTGGCCCTTACATTTCATATGCAGAGCCATGTGAGGGTCAGCACTGCAGGGCCACTTGATAGGAAACACCAGCGTTTTCCTCAGGCAGGCCGCCGGATAATAGCCCAGAAACAAGCTCATTAAGGGAGATTATGAACCTCCATTCCTGCACACAGACACCGAGCACTCCGAGCTTCCTCTTCTATTCTTATTCAATGGAGGTAAAGTGGGAGAATGGGCGGGGTGCATGGGGCAGACAGATGCCCCCCAACCTGTCTGCTGCCGTTATTGAGCTCCGTCTTCTCGCCATATTGGCAGGGATTATAGTGTATTTTTTTTTTCTTATTCCTTTAAATACGCCATACAATAGCTCTCCCTGTAATGGTATGCATGGAATGGTGACAATGGTCATAGAAGCAGATCAAAAGAAAATTCTGGATCGGGGCCACCACTGGTGTCCATGCAAGAGTCAATAGTCCCGCAGGACACAATGAAGATTTTTTTTTTTTTTTTTTTTATTTTGCTACAAGTTGGCATCTAAAGCGATTTAAAGTATCTGAGTAGTCGTTCTTTTAACTCTGAATAGTGTTTGATCAGTTTTTTTCTGGTTTGTGGAGTTGTCTTTGAACTATGTGTGAAGTAACTTGATGATTAACTGGTTAGTTTCTCCAAGACAAACTAATGATTCACCAGCTAACAAACATGAAAGTGGAAGTCAAGCCTCGCTGCATGGGCTCTCTTTGTCTTTTAACTGGAACAAATTAGCCTGTTTGGTGTTTTTTTTTATGCAGCATATTACAGTGTAGCTGAGGTTCAGATTTAAAGCAAGTATTTAGTAATGAAGTGCACAGAACGTATAAACCCGGCATCTTAACTGCGTATAGGTGTTATGCAGCATATTGGGAATTATGCATAGATCAGACCGGCGCATTCGGGAATTTTGGCTTTCAGCACGTCCCCGCTCCCTTTTGGTGGAAAAGCAAGTGACCCTCACCACAGACTTTAGTGTAAAATAGCGGTACAAAACCAAACCTCCAGAGGTAAATTATTTTATAAATGACCCAAAAAAAATCCCATGTCCACTTTGCCATAAAGCACGCTCGATAGATTGAAAAGTTTAATTTGATCCCTCTTCAGTCCCTTCAGGTCGCCATCGAGCTGGTGTTATAACCCCACTTACATGTCAGAGTTGTTTTACCTGACTGAACCTCCAGGTGAGCAAATTACTAGTGAAATACTTTACTTTGCAGTCCTGCTCTACAAATACTATGCTATCTCACATTAGCACTGTGCTATGACAATTGACCGAGCAACGGAAAAAAAAATCGGGAGATCATCGTTTTTTCCAAGCCGGTCTGATCGATACATTTTATTCCGTTTGTTATCCAGACCTACAAAGCTGGATGAGAGCTTCACGCGGTTCCTCCACAGGCAGTAAAGCTCTCCAAAGCTGTCGTCTGTATCCCACAACGTGTCCCCAAACTCCGGCTATAAACTCTGAACTCAGACGTGCCCATATTTACGCAGCAGTGACCACTCAGATACTCCTAGTATGATTCATAAGTCCCGATTTGTTTTGGCTGTGAAGTCTCTCTGGTCCAGAGGCAGGAATGCTCCTCGTAGCTTCTTCTCCGAGTGGCTGCTCCGTGGAGAATCCCCTCCGGGCTCGGCTCAGCATTCTGGAGATGGATGATTCATCTCAGATGTGGTCAATAAAAAAGGTCTTTACTGGTGTTTGTTTACATAAAACCCCCTTCATGTTTGATGAGTCAGAACCTCAACAAATTAGCTGCCTCCTCCAACAAATTATAATTTCTCCAACACGCTCCACCGATGCGAGGGCTCGCGTCCGGTCTGGGCCGGGCCACATCGTCGACAGATGAAGCAGGAGGGAGCTTCCTGACAGTATGCTCCAAAAAATGTGACACGGGGTGAATCATCGAGTGGTATGTCCTGAGTTACCTCCCACCCTTTCACCTCACTGCTGTAATCAGCACCGAGCCGTAAATACTGCGGCCAGCTGAGTCACACCCGAAACACAAAGACACATTTTTTTGTCTACAATTATCCCCCAAAAAAGATTTAGAAATCAAAATCGTTTCAGGCTGACATGTTTACCTTGGAGGTCATGTTAACTACAAAGACTAATATTTGTGATTTTAAGTAAAGTAAATGTTAGCGTGAGCTAGTTTGACCTGAACAGTTTTGTCATGAAACCACAGTGTCTCTCAGTCCTTGTCCTCTCTTCTCTGAAGACCTTTTATTTTTTTTTTTTCTTTTTTTTTCTCCTCTTTATAAGGTTTTCATATTTTGGATCTTTATTTATTCAGGTGTGATTGAGATTGAGATCCTTTTCAACAGAAAAAATGTATAGTCAAACATGTCATATAATGTAGATTTGAAGCTACAAAAAGTATAAAGGACTTCAGTTTGAAGGCAGTTTGCAGTTCCTTCCATTTAATAGGTGCTTTATACCTTAAAACCAGTTCTGCTCAACTTTGTGGGCACAATAATGAGTCCAAATTGTGTCATTAGTGATAAAGTGCTATGATGAGTGGTATGAAATGTAATGTAATGAGCTGCTGAAGCAAAGATGGGGCAGTGTGACAGTACAGAAGATTTCCATAACTAAGTACAAAATAGATTCATGGGTTGAAAACAGCGTTTAATTCCACAGACAGACATCTTTAACAGCTCGTTTCATCTAAACTGTAACCATGATTACACACACTTTATAATTTAGCACATGTACAGTTATCAATCTGGGTTCTTGCACTGTGGAGAAACGTGAACTCCTCTGCCCCCCCCCTCCCCCTCCCCGCCCGCCCCTCCCCTCATCTAAATCCGTATGCTCCTCAGCACCACCTCCTCAAGGCTGCAGCTGTGACCGTGGAGATGATGGTGAAAGGCTGAGGAGAGCTGTCACAGGATGCTGCAATTAACATGGAATTCTGTTTTCTGGCAAATGAGCTGAACTCACGGTTTTGAGCACGGCACGTTACTCAGACTTTCCCAACTTTAGTTTTTTTTTGTTTGTCTCCAGAGTGACAGTCTTAAACGATAATTAATTGAGTATGACAGCAAGTGTGTATCAAGTCATTGTTTTTTTTTTTAATCCTCCCCCTTGTTCCATGTGGAAGAGCTTCTCCAGCGCCAGTCGAGAAGTTATTGTTGTTGTTGTTGTTGTTTGACTGAAGCAGCTACACTCGGTGGACCGTCTGAGCCACTCTCCACAGGACTTGTTTTGACTACCAGTCTGTGTTGCATTAGTGGTGAAACATACTGTCATGCCAATCCCAAAATGATGTTTGTTTTTGACCTTGATCAGTCAACGGGCTGCGGGTCCTCGTAATGCTACTCCTTTAATAAACACGGTCAATAAGAGCGACACGTATAGAATACAAGACCCTGATTTATAGCGCTGGAAAGAGGCGAGAGGGCGCAGGAGAGGGTTGTTTTTTTTTTCTTCTTCTTCTTCTTCTTCTTCTTTTGGCTGTTACTCAACTTTCCAACTTTAATTAATTTACAATTTTAATGTGCATACTGTGCATCGCAGCCACCCAGAAGGAGTGGGCCATGTAGGGGCAGCAGACTGTGTGACCAGAGAGGCCTGAGGATGAAGTTTCATGGGGGTAGGAACACGGAGGAATGGAGACGAGGGGGCACCGGGAGGAGAAAGGGCCATTGAAGGGGGTGAGAGGCGTGCAGGCCAGGCCAGCCAGCCGCTGCTCACAGGGAGCTTTCCATCGCAGGCGTCCCCACTCAGCTACATACACTGTTTATCCTCAACATGAATATCAATGAGGGCCTCCTAAAATACGTCCATTCTTCCCCCCACATGCAGCAGCCACCAGGCCGGAGTGTCAGCCCGCATCGGCTGCACGCGCGCGTCCTTGTTCTGCTACAGACCTGTCTTGTCTTGAGTGCGAAAAATCAGCTTGCTGCCCACTGCCCACCACTCAGCTCTCCCACAAACCTACATCTGTGCTGTGTGTGTGTGTGTGTGTGTGTGTGTGTGTGTGTGTGTGTGTGTGTGTGTGTGTGTGTGTGTGTGTGTGTGTGTGTGTGTGTCATCTTAAAGCATCGCTGCATTGTTTCTTGGCCTGTGTCTCTGAGGTGTCCCTCGCCTCGCCTGTCAGTCTGCGCTCGCTGCACACTTACAGTAAATGCGTGTATGCCTTTGTCCTCGTCCCCTTCCACAGAAAAGTTGTGCTCTTACAGCAGTGATGTAATGCCGAGGGGCTTTGTGCGCTCTTTCCTCTTGGCTCGAGGTAGCCTTTAATAAATCGCCCCTTGGCAGAGGCCCAGCGGCGAACACAGGGGTGTATAATAAGTTCATTTATTTGTCAACACTGAGCCCACAAGATGAGAAAGCGCCTGGCTGTGCATGTTAAAAAGGCAGCGAGGGCTGCCTTTGCAGCTATCAAAGGGCCTACCTCTTTGATTCCAGATAAAAAAAAAAAATTAAAAAAAAAAAAAGAAGGAAGAAAAATCTCCTTCAGAGCCATCGCACGCAGTTTGCTTTGCAATTGAATATGGCAATATGTTAATGTGCAGGCTGTTTCTATGCCCCCGCTGCCCACTCCTCCAGCCCATAGGTGGCCCAGGAACAGAGAAATACTCGGAGGGGAGGGGGAGGGAGCGAGGGAGGGGGTGAGGGGGTGTTGGACGGGAGGCAGGAGGTGAGGGTCACCGGAGGGCGACTCTTTTCTTCTTTCAAAAAAAACCTCACAAGGGTCTGGACACAGACTTGAGAGTGATGTGCAGCAGAGTTGTCCACCCCCCTCCCCCACCCCCACCCACCCACCACCACCACCACCACACCCGCCACCTTCCCCTTCTTTTCTCCTCATTGCCTTGTAGCCATACCGTCCATCCCTCCCTCTTCACCCCCCCCCCCCCGTCCCCCGTCTCCCCATGTCCAGCCGCAGTCTTTGTCCAGCCTGTCTCGCTGAATCGCTATCAGCAGCAAGGGGACGGATGCTGTGTCTCTCAATTGGGTGAAATGAGGTGATGACTCTGGACAATGGAGTCACACTCTTCTGCCTTCCCTCTCACAGGCCCGCCACTCTATTAATATGCTAAAAGATAGGAGGGCCGCCAATGCGAACCGCTGCCTGTTGTAGCAACAAAGACCGGGGCATGTGTGCCATTCACTGGCTCATCTAAGCAGGCCTTGTGTTGTCCAAAGAGAAAGGTAGAAGTTGAGCAAGACATAAAGAGAGAATAGAGAAAGTAATGTGTGTGTGTGTGTGTGTGTGTGTGTGTGTGTGTGTGTGTGTGTGTGTGTGTGTGTGTGTGTGTGTGTGTGTGTGTGTGTGTGTGAAGAGTTAACCTCTCTCTCCCTGTCTGTCTCTCTCTCTCTCTGTATGCCAGTTGCCTTGCCTTTTCGGGCTTCTGGCCCGTTCACAAGCTGTCTCATTTGCATTATGAATGACAGTGAGGGGAGCTAACAAGGTTATTGGTCTTTGAGACGCACGCCTGTGACCACACGTGGAAAAAGGACCTACAGCAGTGCGCATTGGCAAAGGCACTGAGCCTCTTTATTCCTCCTTTTCCAAGCACTATGGGGCTTTTTTTCAGCAAGCACACGATTTACTCAGGAGATGGAAGAAAAGGGGCCGGGCTGGGGAAAAGGGGGACTGGATTGGGGAGTGGGTGAGGGTGGTTGCTTTTCAGCTCCTTTACAAGCCAAGTGAACCCTCATTATCCCGGCCCCTGGTCATTAGTGAGCACCACGTTCAGACCCAGTGCAATAGAGGGAGTATTTATTAGCTGACTGCTAGATTACCAAATCATATTGTCTCGGGGAGGGACGTATCCGTACCCCTTTTTTGTGGAGCGTATGAATTGAAAAGTGCAATTTACAAACTGCACCAGGTGAATAATGAATGCAGTGGTAAATCAGTGCAGTGGTTAACCATTTATCCGCCACACCAAAGACTCCTTCCTTAACGCAACATTTAACTCAATCTGCGTTTCTTCCCTTGACAGATTTCAGATTCGCCATGTACCCTCCCTCCATGATTGCCACAGGAAGTGTGGGGGCAGCGATCTGCGGCCTACAGCTGGATTCCGCTGACCAGTCGCAGTGGGGTGACAGTCTGACAGACCTGCTGGCCAAAATCACAAACACAGAAGTGGTGAGTTTGATTTGTACTCCTTGAACACATCTAGAGAAGTTTGGTTGAGCAAGACTCTCTTTTTCTGAAAAAAAAAAAAAAAACGTGTTCTTGTTAGTCAGGGTTTAGTTAAGAGCTTTTGAAAAGTGTAGGAGGATATTTCTGAGTACTATTTGAATGAGTAAAAGTTAAGACAACACCTAACTGATGTCTGCAATTACATATAAAGCTGTACCAGTAACTCTAATTCGGAGCTGAATCCGCTGCTGTTCACTCTTCAGTCAGATTGCGTCTCCAGGGAAATGGCACAATTAAGTCATCTCATTACCACTGAAACACAGTTTTACAATCTGTGACTGTTAACAAGCATTATTTTCTTTTTTGACCAAACTCGCTTCTTCTGAGGGAAAATATCGCAGTTATTTCAGTAAAAAGTTAAGAAATGTCACATTGTTTGTTAAGACTGCGTGTTTGCAAAATAGAAATGTTGAAATGAGGCACTCAAGATTTGGCTTCACTGGAATTCATCGAACCACAAATCCATTTTGGGGAAGATTTACTGCCAATATTTGTCACCAAAAGAACAATTTAAAAAATGAGCATAAAATTCCCTTATTAAAAGAGCTCATTCACACGCTGCAGCTAACTGCGCTGGTTTCTATGCAGTGTTCTCTGTAATACACTTGACTGGACTTTAAGGGAGCGTGCGGCAGGTTTCTTTTCCGTCCGGCTGTTCAGGGGCCTCCTCATATAAAGAATCCTCTAAATCGAGCCAGGTTGAGAGCCATATACTGTACTGTACTGTATACCGCTCTGTCGCTGACAGGAATGCTGGCCAGGCTGTTGTGTGGCTGTCTGGGTACAGCGAATGTTGCAGCGGTGGGTGAGTTGAGTCCAAACACAGGCAAAGGCCCCTACTGACTCTGAGATGCCTGGCTTTCATCACGCAGAGGGGAAAGGCCCTTCAGCTTGCTATAGCTGAGTAGATGGGCAGAACTGTAGAAGGCAAGGAGAGCCAGACTGTGAGATGACAAGTGAGGTTGTTCTTCATTAGTCTTCCGAGTTTGACCCATCCCAACTGTTGAGGAGCAGCAGGGCAGCCGGAGAGCAGCGCCCGGGGACCGGCTCCAGTTCGGCAGCCCTCTCCCTGGCCAGCAGCGCCCCCAATACCAAACATGATGAAAAAGCCTTTTGGTCAGTAATAGCAGACTTAATATAAACATTTGGGTTAATGTGTGCACGGGGAGCAGATCAGTGGGCACGGCACTGGTCACGAGCGTTGGCCCTGGTGAGTTAAACTCTGTCCGAAAAAGCAGGAGGAGGAGGAGGAGGAGGAGGAGGAAAGCTGTTGAAGTGTGAAAAGGACACTGAGGGGGTGTCATGCCTCCCTCGCGACAATCGGCCCTCTCTCATCTCCTCCTATGCTCCATAATGCATCACTGCTGGAAAGCATGGCTCCCTCTGGTGCGAGCTGTGTGAAGTCTCGCTCAGCAGCTGAGGAAAAACAAATAGCTGGCCTCAGCAGCACAGGGCCTCAGTGTGTTTAGGCTGCGAGGTCTCCGACTTGAGGGAATTAAGTCGCTCTGTGTCTTTATGATCAACTCCTTTACATTCCTGGAATCAGACAAGCCATGGCTCGCAGTAAACACAGCAGGCGAAGCAGAGGGCATCCTTTCCTAATTCAACATATATGAGAGGTTTTAGTATAAACTGCTAAGAGAGTCCAACCAAAACTCAATACGGAATATTTTTCTGCTTTAAGAACTTAAAAACAGAACTAAAACACAGACAGATGCCCAGAAGTAGTTGTCAGCGTTAACAAGCGGCTTCACTTCTATTTACGGTCTTTGTCACCATTTGAATATTTCAGCTTTCAGACACGCAAAAAGAGGAAATGCTCTTAAACTGTGTCACTTTAACACTTACCCTGCCTTCTTTTACCAAGAGCTCAACCACCGTCTCCACCTCAACGCTGACTGCAGTCTTCAGGGTGGTGCTTCGAGCCTTTTGGTCTAAAACGTGCACAACACAACACACTGTATTTGTTTTTTGGCCGGCAGCGTCGCGGCTCGCCAACACGGTAGAGCGGCATCTCGCGGCCCGTAGAGCCAGGCAAAATATGAAGGCGAAGCGAGTTTTCGCCAACCTCTGCTGCAGCTGCTGCTGCCAACAGCATCATGGCCAACGCCACCAACCCTCCACCCCCCACCCCCACCCCCACCCCCACCCCACCCTGCCGCTCTGGCACCCTGCTGGCATCTGTGGTATCCAGAAGCTGTGGTTTTCCAGTGGAAATGCGATAGGGCCAAGTCACCATCTTTGGACCCGGTTTGAAGAATGTGTGTTGCCTCACGTTCACCTGGTGTGGTCGAGAGGGGGGGGGGGGCAGACGGGCCTGTGTGACATAGAAGAAAAATATTTAATGTGTTGAGTTCAAAGTGCGACAGATCAGCTGCGATTCTCCTAAACGGCACACGAGTCTTCGACAGTGAATATAAGAGAGATAGAAAGTAGACTCTTGATTCACGTAGAATAAAGCGTTTGAGTTCCCGTTTACTGCAGACTGATTAAAACAGGAAATAGAAGTTAGAGAAGTACGAGAGGTTTTCACTCATTCATCTTTTTTTCTTGTTGTTGTTCAGTCATGGTCACACACTGAGACACCAGACACACATTTTCCCACTTTCCTCCCTTTGTTCCTGTTTTTGTTTCTCCTTTCTTTTCTTTTTTAATTCACATTTCTAATTCATTGTCCATTCACAGAAATGTACTTAAAACAAAGGTGCACTTATTAGGACACATTATTTCTGTTAACGCAGCATGTCCGTGGTGTTTCGGTGTGCGGGGCTACAGAAAGAGAAAGGTCACATTTTCTATTGTAACTTGCGGAAATTCGAGTCATGTGGTGACTTTTTATTTCCAGTGTCAGCCCCCGGATATTTTGTTTTAAGATTCCCTGAGATCCGTGTGTGTGTGTGTGTGTGTGTGTGTGTGTGTGTGTGTGTGTGTGTGTGTGTGTGTGTGTGTGTGTGTGTGTGTGTGTGTGTGTGTGCGCGCGTGCGTGTGTGTGTGTGTGTTTGTTTCAGCTGTTTTGACCACCAAGTCATCCCAGAGTTGCTAACAGTGTCTTGTGTGGTACGGTCAGCAGTTAAAACACATTCCACGGTTTCACACATTTCTTCCTCTTGGTTTTGTCTGTCTGCACGCCTTCCTCCTGCTGCCAGTGTCACAAAGGCCGCCCAGGGATAATGTGCATGCCTTGATTTGTCAGAGGGATGGATTGTTGCAGTATGAGGTTTGAGGTGGGGCAGATGGAGGACTGGAGCTACGAGGGAGGATCTGAGGTGGTCATGTGTTTTCCGGTTTTGAGGATGCAAAATAAGATGCTTCAGTTTAGCGCTACCTCCCATGGACAATTTATTCAGTGCTTTTGGCCCCTTCATTGTCCAAGTACCTCCAGCTTCTCTGAAAACAGCATTGGTGTTTCCAGTAGTCACACATTGAAGTCATTAAAGGTTCTCGAATAAAGCCCATGGGGCTTGGCATGGGATCCGAACTGCCGCTCTAAAGAGCAGCAGAGACGGAAGGGCGAGGGTTGGGGAGGGAGGGGGGGGGTTCTTTTAAGAAGTGAAGGCGTGCATTCTTGTGGTAAGACACAGGCAGTTTCTTTACATGTACTGCGCTTTACTTAATTTTCTCACAGGAATTGAGATTTTATGACCAATGGGAGGGCACACGTCGGTGGGAAGATTTTTTTGCCTGTGTGTGAGTGTGTGTGTGTGTGCACCCCCTTACGTTAGTGGGCCGCCCCTCTGGAGAAGATTAAGGGACAGACGCTGGTTGGGTTTCCTCCACGTCACACCGTTGCGGAGGAAAATGTTCTCCTGAAGTCGTGCAGCACAGATCAGTCCGACTTCAACATCAAATCAGCCTTCATGGATTTAGAGCTTAAAAAATGACTTCAGACAATAAACAATAATTGAGAGATGTCATAGGAGAATCTACTTCATACAAATCTCAGATATCAGCAGAAAAAAACGTTGCATTCGTTCATTCAGTTTTTTTTTGTTTTTTTTTTACTTCGCAAGAAATTCTCTTTAATGTTGGCCATGTGTCAAAACTTTCAACCAGTTACCGGTCTGACAACACGGTACATGTTTCACCCTGCAGTGTGTCCTGCTGTTTGACCTTTGACACCGTGACCTCTCGTCACTCAGCCCCCCGCGTGCACCTCCCCGAAAGCAATTCTGATGTGAGCGAGGGCTCAGTTCTCGTTTCATCAAGGCCCAGCGGCACCAGAGGCTAAAACACCGGCTCAAACTGCGGCCCATCAGGTTTAAATTAGCTGTAAATTTTCAAAAGAATGTCTTCCTGCTCCGTGAGCGGCACACTCTCACCCATCTCTCTGGCCTGATTCCCACAGACGCCTGGTGCTTTAAGGCAGGGAGGGTCATGCATGTGCGTGCATGAAAGAAAGCAGCATCAGGTGTTTTCTGGTATTTCACCAGCAGAGGGCAGTGTTTACTCTCTATCAACTCCTGACAGGAATTTTAGTTCCTCTTACTCCTGAAGATCTTTAAAGACTATCATCGCTGTTCCTCACCTTAAAACAATTTGACCTTTTTCTGACGCTCTTGCTTGCAACCCCATTCAGCGCTCCTCTAACCACCCTTCCTCCTCCTCCTCCCTCCTCCCCGGAGAGTTGCTCTCTCTTCCTGCGCCGGGCTGTCCCCTCACTCAACCCTCCATCAAGGGAAGGATATGAGGCCTCGGTGCTGTTGAGGGGCTCTTCTCCCAGGTGGATTCTCAGGTTGCCTCGGTGGCCTTTGATGGTGTAAGTCGAGCCGGCCGGGTCTCGGACGGATCCCCCCGCGGGCGGGCGGGCGGGCGGGTTCGCAGACTGGCTCTCGTTAAAAAAGCACCACCTTTGTGTTCCCACAGGAGGTGGATGTAATTAACATAGCTTTAATACTACCTGTGTTTTCAGCCGCCGTTGTCAAGGTTACTTCTGTTTGGGTTTTGTGTGTGTGTGTTTGAGAATGGCAAAGGTGGGTTGGAGTCAGAGGGGGGAGAAGGAGGGGGGGGCTGTGTGTGTCTGCGCACATGCGTGTGCATGCACATGAGGACTGGAGGGGGGGGGGTGGTATTCAGAGCACAACCCTGGTGGGCTGATGTAATGCTTCGGTCTGGCCCGTGTCTGCGCAAATTGTTTTTTGGCAACAGTCGGAGCAGCTAGAAAAGTCTTTGGTCATTTAAAATGTCTGGCCTGCGCTGCCTGGGGGTCCCTCTGCTGCCACACCAAGGGCCCTCGTTTCTCATGCTTTGATTTTCAGATGTCTAGTCTCCGCCGTATTACTGACGAGTTAGCTGGGGTACTCGCTTGTGGAAAAAGTTCACAGGTGAGAATATAAGCTTAGATCGGACTGTATATAAAATATATAAAAGTGGACGTAGCTTCCAGCTCTGAAAAATTTGACTGATGCAGAAGCGCCTTAAGCTGCAATACCACCGAGTGCCACCGGAGGTCGGCTCCATAGACTCCCATTCAACAAGTCTCATCAAATTTTCAAAAAGCGTTCCGCTGACTTGAGCCCCGCTGCCCCGTTAGCAGATTAAAATGGGTGTATTGTAACAGCTTGTTTGTCTTCTCTTTGTGCATTGCAGGATGTTCTCAAAGAGTGCCAGGAGCAGATCGAGCGCGTGTTGGTGAGCAGCCTACGCGAAGGGCGGCAGCAGCAGCAGCAGCAGCAGCAGACTCAGAGAGGCCCCAGCGGGAAAGGCCTGGACGAGCTGGATCAGTCCTCCACCCCGACAGATGTCCGCGATGTCAACTTGTGAACCAGCAGAGGGCATCGTTGCGCAGGATTTACAAAAACAACAACAACAACAAAAAAACATTTAAAAAAAACCATCATGAAAAAAAAACCTCAACTTTCCTTAAAAGCAGAAAAAAAAGAACAAAAGAAGAAAAATTTTAAAAACACAAGCCCTTTAAGAGAAAAAGAACAATGCTTGCTAGTTTTTTTTTTTTTTTTTTTTTTTTTTTTTTTTTGTAGATTTTCTGTTCTTCAAGTCGAAACCACCTGCACACGAAGTAGATTTTTCTATGATGTCCTAGTCTAAAAGCAACCAATTTGATACGACATGAAGCTCTGTGGTGCCTTGGATATACAGAAGGGAAGCTAATCATATTTGCATTCTGCCTTTGATTGTGTAGTATGATCTTTTAAGTTATATCTTAACCACAGCTTGATAACGAGGCTGTTATACTAGGAATCGTGGAAACCTTTCAGAAATTTGCATACATGGGATCACAGCAGAGGGGGGTGCTTATGTTTCTTTTTTGCTCACTATTTACATTTGCGGTGTAAACGAGAGAGAGAGAGAGAGAGAGAGAGAGAGAGAGAGAGAGGGAGGACACGTGTTGGATCTCCTCGACCGGCAGGAGGTCGGCGTGTGCGTTGAGACGGAGCAAGCCGTGAGAACATGATGCTGAACAGTTGATGGGTCCCGTTTTCCAGGGGAAAGGCTGGGATGATCGTAATTATTGGTAGTATTAGTAATTAGTAATTATTATTATTATTATTATTATTAATATTATCATATTTTGGAACTGAGTAGTAGAGATCAATAAGCTCCTTTCGTCAGGCTGCTTGCATGTGTCAGTTTGTGGACGCAGCGAGCGAGCGCGCGCGTGTTTGCGAGCGCGGCTGCATGTGTGTTTTCACCTCTGTGTGTGTGTGCGCATGGATGACGCGTGTGCGTGTTACATGTGATCTTGTATCTACAGTCGCGGTGTGTGTTCTCCGGCGCGAGGGCACTTAAGCAAAGTCGATGTTGAAATCGAACGGCGCGAGCGGAGGCCACACACACACACACACACACACACACACACACACACGTACTCTGTCCATCTGAATAACAGGGCATCGACGCTATATCACTGCCTTCGTGCATTAACAGTGCATCGTGGTTGTACGGTAAACTCATGTGCATGGACCGGGAGTGAGACGGGGAAAAAAAAAAAGATTTGGCCGAGGAGGATACGGCTGAAGGGACTTTCAGCCCCCTTCATCTTTGTAAGAGCATTTTTTTTTTTTTTTTTTTTCCCTGCGGCGTTTCACCTCAGACTCGATGTCACTTGAGGTTTATTTCTGCCATTGTGATAATGAGATATTACAGCTACTTCATTCTTCTTCGTGTTGTTATGATAATGGTGTTTCCTTAGTTGTTGAACGGCTGCTTTGAGTCTGGCCAGAGGGAGCGCTGACTTCTCACATGTGGAAAAACGGGAGAGGACGGCGCCTTGAAGAAACTCCTCTTGTTGAATAGCAGGGAGGGATAAAGATGGTGGAGGTTGAGGAAAAGATTTCAAAAGACAGGGACAGCTAAGGCGTCGCTGTGGAGCTGTGGAGGGCACGCCGGTGCGCGGCACAGGGTGGTCGGATTTATTTTAGAGGTGCAGGAGGATGCTGCTGTGTAGGAGACCGGGGGGGGGAGGGTGGGGATGTATACAGAAGATAATGAATAAAAGACACCCAGAAGCCTCACGATAAAAAAAAATAAATAAATAAATAAAAAACTCTGATGGCTCCATGTTTGGGTGGATTCAACATTAATATCCTGTAATGGACAGTAAAGTGAACAGAAGATGTTCTGGGTTTCCATTTACACGAGGAACTAAGACTGTACACTGCCAGATCATGTGTGGATGATTTTTTTTTTTTTTGTTCTTGTAAATGAGGGTGGGGAGGGGCGGGGGGGGATGGGTGTTGGAGGATGGTTAGAGTAGGATAATATACTGTCAATGCATCTGGAGTCCCACATAGGGTTGTTTTTTTTTCAGCTTCCCTATATGATTTCAATGGCAAAGCACTTTGAGAACATGCTCCCCAGGAGATAAGTACAAAATGAAATGCGTCGGACGGCGATCGGAGGTAAATGGATGTTTTCTTCTTTTTTTTTTTTTTTTTTTTTTTTTCTCATTAGCCTTTTCTTTGGTTTACTTTGTAGGGCTGGTTTCCCAATCATCAGACATACCCTTGTCAAGCGAGAGTCCGATTTAAAGAAAAAAAAAAAAAAAAAGGAAAAAAAAAAAAAAAAAAGGCTTACCGATGAGGACATTCCAAAAAAAAATAATAATAATAATAAAAATAATAAAAAAAACAACATTCCTGTTCAAGCAAGGTGCAAGTTGATCGATGAGTCTGAACCGTTTCAGACAATTTGAACATATTAAAAAAAAAAAAAAATGAATTGGAAAATGCCGACACATACACACAGAGCTCTGATCCGTGGGGTCTCTTTGATTTTCTTTTACAATGTCAAGAAATGAAATATTTGTTTTTACTTGAATCTTTTTTTATTTATCTGCATCACAGCCACAGAGAGCCACACAGGGCGGCGATGAGCTTACGATAAAAAAAAAAAAGGGGGTGGTCACAACATCCAGTATTTGCACATGTTCTTCAAAGGGCAATGAGGTTTTGCGATTTTAAGACAGCGCAGAGCCTTCGTTCAAAACCACCTTTACTGATGTGTGTTGCAGTGGTTGGTCAGTTTTTTTTTTTTTTTGTTTGTTTGTTTGTTTGTTTAATGGTGCTGGCTTGTGTTGGGCCGATTCAGGGCCGATTGTCTGTCAGTGAACACATCTGTCCCCTGTGAGCTTTGCTGCTTTAAATCATTGGCAAGGGGATTCGTCAGCACAAAACAAGAGACAGATGATTTTTATTTTTGTTTTTAACGGGACACGCGGCAGGGTGTCTTCGACTCTGTTCATGACGGTGCTGCGTGTTTGTTTCTCCGTCTGAAGAGAACGTGGGGATCCGATGTTTTTCAGTAAAACTGAGCAGTTTAATGACACGTTTGCCAAAACATCCCCCGTCTGAATATCTGCTACGACCCCTTCATCGTGCCTCTGTTTGCCTGATGTAAGCTCTCTCCCAAACCTAAGGGTTGTGATTTTCTTTCCTGCAATGTATTGTTGCATGTGTTATATATTTGAGACCACCTTGTCAATTTGTGTTTGATATATTTTATGGGGTGACCAGACCCACAAAAGGGGTTTTTCTAAGATTTAGAGATACTGTATTCCAAAGTGAAGAGAGGACAGAGGAGGAGGAGGTGTGAAGACATCAACAAAAAAGTGTCAATATTTTATTGTTGTCTTTTTGCGCTGCTAAAAGCTATGAATTTGTTTCATTTATACAAAAAAAAAAAAAATAACATTACATAGTTGTGATGTGTCACTTGAGTGTGCTGCTATTTTATAAACATTTGTATTATAATATAATTATTTTACTGCTTAAGAGATACATTCAGAAAAAACGAAGTAGATGGTGATAGAAGAACATGAAATGAGTATTCGACTGGAAATGTTCTTTGTACAGTTTGACAGTTTGCTTAGATAGCATGTCTCCTTTTTTTTCCCCCCTATTTTTTTTTTTTTTTTTTTTATCTATTTTTGCTCTCCATCTTCGGTCACATTCTGCATCAGTGGTATTTCCTATACCTCAGGATTACTGGACAATATAAAAACACACATGCGTCACCTATACCTCTGCAGTTAGGGAGCCTGGAACAGAGGAGAAGGAATACAGTGGGGGAGAAAAAACAACAACAACAACAACAACAACAAATTAGCATGTTTGTGGAAGAGTCCTGCTGTTTTAGTGGGAGAACAACTTGCTTAGTTTGATGGGAAACAGGAAATATGCAAGGCTTCTACTTGGACTTACCCTATATTGGAGGAGGGAAGGGGGACGTGAGGGGTAGAGGGGCGGGGGGGGGCACATATACTTTGAGGTGTTTATACCACAGATAGTTCAAGCGTGTTCGTTTCTGTCCATGTTGGTGCTACATCTGACTTGTTTGTGTTTGAGAGGGAACAAAAAAACAGCAACAACAACAGCAGCAGCAGCATTCCTATCATGGCCAAAGTACAGTTCTTGCTTTATACGACCACAATCACTATGAATGTCAGTAAATATGGAGGCTGTATGTGAGACAGATATTGTTTTGGTCTAAGATATTGTGTGTGCGCACCATTGGGACTCCCATTGAACAACATAATGGTTTTGAGCTCCACCTGTCATGTCCAGTCATAAATATTCTGATATCTGGAAGTTTCAATGGTGCAGATTTCCCCTTTGAGTTGCCCCCCTCCCCCATCTCCCTCCCCTCCACCCCTCTCTTTCTCCTCTACTATAACTCATATCATGTACCTCAAATGTCTGTTGCACAACCTCTGTTCAATAAACTTCTGCTTTAAAGGGTGTGACACCACATCAGCTCGATATTTCCCACGCCTGTGTTCCTTCTCAGTCGCGTGTCCGTGAGGCTGTCGGCCCCCTGCTGCTCTCGTCATTCATTGGTTGGCGGTTTAAATACAGGCTGCAGTATGTTCCTGTGTGTCCTGAATGTTCAGGCGGCAGAGTGATGCTGAGATCAGCTGTCACCGAGTCCATGACGGTCAGCAATAACTGGTCCGAAACGTGTTCTTCAAATCTGAGGTGTGTTTGAGCTCTTTCTCCAGCTGCAGATACAAACCAGAGGGTGGAGCACGTCTCCGAAGAAGGAGCGCTGCTTCTCCTCGCTCAGGGTGGAGTCCATTCGGTGCAGGTGTCCAAACTCCAGACTTTATGTTCCCGCCGTCATGTTTCACTGTGGGGTTTACACCCGTCTCCTTCTGACACAAACTTGGATTCATCCCTAAGTGGGACTTTTTTCAGTCATAACTATTCTGAAACTACGATGAAGTTGTTCTTCTCATTTGGTGCGTCTCTCTGTGCCTTAGAGACAACTGATCCAGTTTCCCCGAATCATTTGAGAGCTCCATGAACTGCCCCCCTGAAGAGACCTTTAGACCTTCTGAAAAAGCCCCTCTGCTTAGATAACTATTGGTTATTTACTTCTGGTTATTTCGCTTAGTTTTCATGACATGTTTCCCAAGTATTACGTTTTTCTTTTATTTATTTATCACAAAGAGAGCATATGCTTGGGTTTGAAAAGTCGTTATTTAAAACGGTCAACTAAACGTCTGCAGTCTGCATGTAACGTGTCTTTAGCTGGACAGGTGCTATATGCCACTGACAGGTACGGGACACGTGACGGTGTTTTTTTTTTTTTTGAACGGGGCCTGGTTTGTTTTAACAGCAGCTCTCACAGAGAAGTTTAAGAGCGTCAAAGTTAACAGCAAACACGGACAGTTTTATAAGAAGAGCCAAGCCAGCAAAGACTCATGACCCGTATTTAACTCCCAGTCAGGCCACTTTACAGTTGCTCTACTCAGGACATTCAGTCTGTGGTCAACCTGCAGTGCCTCACAATGACCACCAGGGGGCAGAATGAACGCATGATTCAGGCACAGTAATCATTATCTGGAACATTAGTAGATATGTACTTTTTAAAAATTGGTTTAATATGATCATTTCAATAGCATAATAATTTCAATATAAACATCTATTTAAAATATATATTAAAATATAATATTAAAATTGTTTGTGGAGCACACATAACTATTATACATCAGTACATATTGTCAACAGAAAATATACAAATATAACAACAATTCACAAGGCATTGCAAGTGAAAATAATATGAATAACTGATATTTGATTCACTGATTAAGTCAAGTTACTAAGTAAAGTTGGTGCCAGTTTTTTTTAATGTAGGGATTTGATAGTTTTCTACTTTTTAACTGACATTTTTTATTTTTTTATTTTTTTTACTGATTAACAAAAAAAAATTACATTTTTGTTTAATACGATCACTTCAAAAAGATGTTGAACATGTCCCATACATTTGTGAGACTACATTAGACTGTTCAAAATATAGCCACACTGTTCATAAAATGCATGAATCGTGTGTGTGATAGCTGTATCCTGGGATGGAAATGAAAGGTTTATACATTTCAAACGTTGTAATCCTCAAAGAAAACATCAATGTGATATCTAAAAAACACAACAGGCAGCAATTAGGACACCACTGAATAATCCCGTACACCCTGCAGCCCTGTTACAGTGATAAAGAGCGCCCTCTGGTGGGTCGAACAGGTTAAACAACTCATCAAATACACCACAGGAATACTAAGAAAAATACAGACACTTTTAACAATTATTTTATGACATAAGTTTATAAATCGCACTCAGCTTCCGATAATCTTTCCAGACCGCACAGGTTAAAAGAGCAAAACAGGAACACAGGAGCAAGACAGACTCCCCCAACCGACCGATGAAAGAAATAACCATCAGAAATAAATGTCATGCGCTCACTTTTTAATGAATTAGATCAAGTGCAACTACTAATGAGCACATCTGAGTCCACGAGGCTTCTCGGTCCGAAATAACACCATCTATCATGTCATAGTGGCCCCAGCCACAGTTTTACTTAAGAGAAGTTCACGGGGTTCATGTGAAAAGTTGTATATATAAAAGCTTGAGCAGACCAATTTTTTTTTTTTTAGAATAAACAATGAATGTACAAATTGTACTATCTTATTATTCTATTTTATTTTATTTAAAATTAGAATAAAGTATGTTACCAAGTACCGTATCGACTACTGTATTATCTAACTGCAAGGTCACTGCTCAACACACACAACACAGTTTTAGTTTTTTGTTGTTGTCGTTTTGAGTTGTATTATTTTGTTTGTTTTGTGAAGTACCAGTGTTATTCATGACGTGCAAGCTTCATTCGTGACGTACCAGAGTGTTATATCTTGAGTGGGTATCGAACCCATGACTCATTCGTCGCATCCTGCTACCGAAGCGACTATCTTCGGCGCCGACAGACGACCAGTAGCAGAGAGACTAAAACAGCATCGCCGTGCAGATGGGGAAGTGGACAAAGCCTGAACCAACTGATGTTTCCGTTTTCAGCACAAACAAAGTGACGTGATGAATTTCTTAACAGCTGACCCCGAGTCAGTTCCTGTAAAATTCAAATGTCTTCAGCAGGCTGGGTCTGTGTCTGTATCTCACCATATAATGATGCTTCACCTCAAATCACAGCAACGAAGGTTCAAAAAGTTTAAAAAAAAAGACCAAAAAAAATAGTTCAATATTTTTTAAAGTACAGGTAATACAAATAAAAGGAGATTTAAAAAAAAAAAAAAAAAAAAAAACACTTTCAACAGTCAAAATGTTGTTGCTTACTCAAGTAGTAGTTACGGTTTGTGGTAGGTTAAGTTTTTATGACAACTGTCTGCAGCTGTGTGGTTGCCATGGTGAAACATTGGCTGCCTGGGCAGGATTTGAACCAGTGACCGTCTGATAAATGCATCGACACCTATGTGTTATCTGGCTACCAGACCACCGTATCATGCACAGATCTAAAATACAATGTTCTTTGCAGCAGCAACCATTCAGACCGATTACTGATTTCCTACTTCTTTAGAAATGCTGCTCTGTAACCACTAGATGGCAGCATGCTTATCATGCTGCATTTAATGTATACAGAAGATAATGAATAAAAGACACCCAGAAGCCTCACGATAAAAAGAAGAGAAAAAAACCTCTGATGGCTCCATGTTTGGGTGGATTCAACATTAATATCCTGTAATGGACAGTAAAGTGAAATGTTCTGGGTTTGCATTTACACGAGGAACTAAGACTACACTGCCAGATCATGTGTGGATGATTTTATTTTTTATTTTAAATGAGGGTGGGGGTGGGGGGAGTGGAGGATAGTTAGAGTAGGATAATATACTGTTAATGCATCAATGCAAATAAATAATGGTTATTTACTTCTGGTTTCACTTAGTTTTCACGACATGTTTCCCAATTATTACGTTTTTCTTTTATTTATTTATCACAAAGAAGATAGCAAACAGAAGAACAAAGGAATTGTGTTTCCTGCAAAATACAAGTTAAGCAAAATCAAACAAGCAAAAACATTTTTTTTTTTTTTTTTTTAAATAGCCCAACTAGCAAAAGAAAACAGTGGAGATGTTCACCAAATGACGTAAAAATGTAAAGTAACCCAAACTTCAAGCAAATTAATGAATATTAGAATAGCCAACAAACAAACAAAAAGCCCCTTCACCACTCATCAGCTTCAAACGTTTCTTTAATAGTTTTTTTGTGTTACAAGTTCTTTTGTTTTTAATTGCTTCTAATTAACTCCTAAATCCTAATTTTTGGAGCCAACCGTGTGTATACAGTCTGTATGAAAACACTTGTTTAACAGGCTACTTTTTTTTTAATTTATTTATTTTTTATTATTTAAATTGTTGTAACAAACCGGCAGCAAGCGGTGCATTGTTGTATTACGAATTGATGGCTACGTCACGTTTTCCAAACCTAATCCAGCCAATCAGAAGAGGGTCTGTTTACCTTCACCAGCAATGTATTTGTGGTCTAAACACCTGGCAGGAGAAACCGCTCTTCTGCACAACCTGCGGGCCACTTGCAGGAAAGTCACGCAAAAGCAGCTCCTCCCCAACTCTTGTCGACCGCAGTGGTTCGCTGTCGTCTTCAGAGCAGTTTCATTCAAGAAACTACCGGTGAATTAATGCGTTTACTTCCCGTCCTGAACTTCCGGAGCATGAAAGCGCTCACGTTTGGCCTCACCTTTGTTCGACAGTAAGTGCATTTAACGCGTTGTGTGCGTGCGTGTGTTTAATGTTTATTTAAGTTTAGCAGTGGGTTCACATATAACCTGACTACGTTTTTGGAGTAAAATAAAAAAAATTAAAAAAAAAAAAAAAAAAAATAAAACGTAGTTAAATTCATATACTTGGGTTTGAAAAGTCGTTATTTAAAACGGTCAACTAAACGTCTGCAGTCTGCATGTAACGTGTCTTTAGCTGGACAGGTGCTACGTGCTACTACTGACAGGTACGGGACACGTGACGGTGTTTATTTATTTTTTTTGAGTTTAAGAGCGTCAAAGTTAAACAGCAAACACGGACCGTTTTTATAAGAAGAGCAGCAAAGACTCACGACCCGTATTTAACTCCCAGTCAGGGACATTCAGTCTGTGGTCAACCTGCAGTGCCTCACAATGACCACCAGGGGGCAGAATGAACGCGCGATTCAGGCACAGTAATCATAAAAGTAATTTGATTAATTGATTAAGTCAGTTACCAAGCAAAATTGCTGCGAGGTTTTTTTTTGTTTTTTTTTTTAAATGTATGGATTTGCTATTTTTCTAGATTTTACCTGAAGTTTCTTTTGACTGAAGAACCAAACAAAATGTAATTTTTGTTAAAACTGCTTGATGATGTTCAAACACAGAGCGATTAAATAACCGTTTGGCTTGCCCAGGTAGGTGTTAAACCTGCTAGGCTCCAGACCTGTTTAGTTAGCCGAGGCCATCAGCCGGAGACCACCATTCATAGATGTTTCGCCCCGTGAATGAATCATGAAAACAAGCATTAGTTGCGTCCCTTGTGGACACCGTCACAGCTCTCATCAAAACAACCACCGTGGAGTATATCAACAACCTTTCATTCACTTGATAATTGCCATGAAATCAAGTTTGTGACAGCTGAGCTGACTCCCAACTTCTGTAAATGACATTAGCTCCTGTACTTTGACATCATTTATCTCCTGCAGTGGGGAAACCCAGTACAACAAAGAAGGACTGCTACAAGGTAGACCACGAGTCTGAATATGAATTTGAAAAATGTGAGTTTCTAAATGTTGACATAATCTTTATTGTCACGCTCCCCTCTCCCTCCTACAGGCCAGACTATAGATGTCCCTCTGTCTGACACCGGGCTGCAGCAGGCTGAAGCTGCAGGACGATACCTGAAAGATGTCACGTTCAGCGACGTGTTCGTTAGTGACATGCTGCGGGCACGACAGGTAAGATGCTCCAGTTGTACAATTGGTGACAACGACGAACTCCATGGAAGAAAATTCAATCAAAACAGGGAAGAAATGTGCGTAATTACATTAAAAGGAAAGGTGCTCTTTCATAGATAATCAAACCCACACTTTTTCATTTTGTGGGATTTTTTTTTTTTCCTGTGAGTAATAATTGGAATATAAAGTACGCAAATGTTAAAACTAACCCGCTTCTAATCTACAAAGCGTTAACAGCAGGTTGTTTCAGTATTTGATGAGATGATTGTTGTGTTTGTTTGTTTTTCTTCCAGACGGCTGAAACAATAATGAAACACAACAGCAGCTGTTTGGGACTTCAGATGGTGCTCGACCCTTTGCTTAAAGAGAAAGTGAGTGGCACCTCCTCCGTGTGATGTTATGATTTCATAGTAAGCTAAAACATTTACTTGAAGTATATCTGTTCATCAATAAATCAGGGTGAGTTATCCAGTTGATCCTTTGGTTGTTTCTCAGAGCTTCGGGATAGCTGAGGGCCGACCAGTGAAGGACATGAAAGAGATGGCCCACGCAGCCGGTCAGTCGCTTCTAAGCTTCACTCCTCCGAAGGGGGAGACTCAGGAGCAGGTGAGGATGAGGATGTTTTCTTTGTCATTTCATTTTTTTGACGTGGTTATTATTCATTTCTGTCCCCGTCCTCTCCGCTGATCCGTTTTCATTTGTATTTATCTGTCTCTCTGTTTGCGCTCTTTGGTCTCGGTCAGTTCATAGTTAGTTGTGTCATTTACACAAAATTACCTGGATTTATAAAGTACAGCATCTCACGTTAATAATCCCACCAATCAAATTATATTTATCATAACCATAATGGTTGGAAGCACAAAATTTAGAGGTAGATATCAGAAAACTTTAGGACCTTAAAACAAAACTATTTGCATGGAAAAGCGCCATTAGTGGGTATAAAATTCTCCCTTAATCTGAAGAACGCGTCCGTGATGTAATGCACACATACTACCACTAGATGGCAGAAGCCACTCATCTCCTCAGCCGGCCTCCGGCTCTGCAGGGATGTAAACCGGTATGTCACAGTCTCTTTGCATCCACATGATTGTATTTCTTATGTATCTGCCGGGGCCCTTCGAAGGTGTGAATGAGGGGGATCAAAGTACACGTCGTTCCACCGTCAAACAACTGCAGAGCGTTCGTCACTGCCCCGATTAAAAAGTCACCACTTAGCTGTGTGTTATTTGTGTTAGAGGCTGCGTGGGAGGAGGACGTGTGTGTGTGTGTGTGTGTGTGTGTGTGTGTGTGTGTGTGTGTGTGTGTGTGTGTGTGTGTGTGTGTGTGTGTGTGCGCGAGGGCATGCGGGGGTGTCGGTAGGAAGGATGTTCTATTTCAAAGACACCTCGTCAGACCTAACTCCGGTCCGACCCGGTACGTGACCAGTGCATCATCACAATGATGCTGCAGATATTCAAAGACAGAGAGCGCTGCCTCCCCCCTCCTCCCTCACCCCTCACCTCCAACCCCCCCAATCACAAACAGGGCCCAGGTGGATGCGTCAGAACGACGCCTGTTTTTGATGGCAAAGGTTGTGACCGTTTTGAATGAAACAACCTTTTGACTTCCATGTGCACATTTGCAGTTATTCATATTTCCGTCGTACACTTTTCCGTGAGAGACGCAGGTTTCTGACGGGCTTCTGCTGTGTTCAGGTGAAGGAGCGCTTCAAAGAGTTTCTGGAGAAAATGCTTCAGCAAATTGGGGCCGAGCGCTGGCACGACGGAGGGCAGGACGAAACGTCCGTGCCGGCGCCGCCGCGGACGTCTCCCGTCGAGGGGAAGGCAGACGACGGGGTCGGGGGGGTCCCGGTCCACGCTCTGGTTGTCACCCACGGGGCGTACATGTGCGTGGCGGTGCGCTACTTTGTGGAGGAGTTACACTGCAGCTTACCTCCGGGTTGTGACAAGGCGCGTGCGTTTTCTCTAAGTCCCAACACAGGCCTGTGCCGGTTTATACTGACCATGAGAGGCGAGGACAACAGGTTCATGCTGTCCGGTCTCCGCTGTGTGTTCGTCCACCGGGGGGACCACGTCAAACAGTAGCAGTTGAGACGAGGGCACCGATTTTAAAGGGAGGTGTCGGAGACAGTGAAAGGATTTTTTTTTAAAAACAACACGTACAATTTAGATGATTATTGTAACATGCGTATTTATTCTAGTCTCCTCACAATACGGTTTATTCAAATTTTGAATTAATGAGTCAAAAAAAGGTATAAATTATGGGATCAAACATTAGATACCTCTTATTATTTTAAAGTAAACCAGTGTCAATATTTTAAAAACAACTTTACACACTTTATCTAAATAAATTGAATTAAAAATTCCACATTAAAAATCTGTCAAATTAGCATTAAATGCATCTTCATAATTTGATGCGTTGGCCTACAATACAACATGTTTTATATTCCGGGTGTCGGTGTGTTTGTGTGATCGGCACCTTCAGCTAACCTCGGGCGGACGGTTTGTGTTGCGCGGAGACGTCATCATCGTCACGTTGTTTCTGTCTGGCTGTTCATTGCTGTAAATGTGGGCAGCGCGATGCTCTAATGAGTCCTTGTTTCTACATTTATCCCGCGGGAGCTCACACATTTTACGCAGAAGCGGAGCAGTGTTTACTTTTGCGGAAATCAGTGACTCTTTCATTGTTGTGAATTAACACTTGAGTCAACAAGGACAAATGAATGCCACAACCTTGTGTATCGCCCTGCAGGATGTGTGCATTGTTGCTGCGCTGCAGCTTTTCACTCCACTCCAGAAGTAAAACTCAATTATTTATATTGTATTTCTTAAATACTATAGTGAAGGAAATGTGCAGCGTTTTGACTACTGAGCTGCATTTTGCTGGAACTCTGTGAATGAACGCTGTCTCTCATAAGAGGTTTGCATGGTTCTGTATCACAGCTGTGACTGTGGAGACGTGTCTTTTTTCTGATAAAGTTTCCTTAAAAAGTTCAGTCGGTCTACACTGGTTCTCATTTCTTCATCTTTACATGAGATTTTTTTTTTTTAAACATACCAATGTTTCCCTTTCGGTAAGTGTGCCTCTTCATTTAGATCTTTGTCTGCGTTTATTTGATTCACATCACCTGATTTGGACTCTTATTTGACCACATCTAATATTTGCTAGTTATAAAACATACAATTGGCCGTGTGCATAGTAACCATCTGATGTTGTTTTCTGAGTTGTTTTTTTTTTTTTGGCCTTTCTTGATTGGTGAACAAAAAGATGTGCAGCAACTTTTTTTTTGTTCCATTTGTAAAAAAAAAATTTGAATTTCAAATGTTCATGCAAAAGCTTCATGATGCTTTTGTTTCTTTAATCGCCCCGACCTGGTCATAAATGTTGATAACAAACTCTGGTGAGGCTCTATGGGCCGAAATGACAACATGAACGTGCCAATATATCTTTTTTTTACGGACCTAAATGAAATGAATGAACATGGCGACCCACGTTTTTGCTGACGGTTTCAAACGTTCTTTTCCTGCCGTGTGCGTTGATTTGTTTGGGATGAAGCTGCTCTTGTTTGTGATGTAGTGATCGTGACTGAAGAACCGTGAACACCAGAGTCTCTTCGTTCAGTGGTGGAAGAAGAGGCTGGGACCGGACCTCCTGTTTCCCTTTGAGGTGGTGATCTTGTCAAAAAGATGTTGAACATGTCTCCTGCATTTGTGAGAGTATTTTTGACACAAATGCAAATGATGAAAGTCCAGACTGCAGACTTTATTTGACATTTTTTCAGTCGTTCCTTCTTGAAATGGAAACAAACGGATGTTCTGCAGAATAGGTATTTATTTTTGTTAACATCAGAAATGACACGGCATGAAATATAAATAATAAAACAGTAGGCTAGAAAGGAAGTCATCATTTAACACATTTCAATAAATAAATACCTTTCATTGCTGTGACTACTGGTGTCCAGCACCTGACATACTTGGATTATGTTTATGAATGGTTACATACAGTATAGTAGATCATTTTTCACTTCTTTTTTTTCCCCCCAGTAACAAAAGTATGCAGTGGTCATAATTTTTTGTTTTGTTTTTCAACACATTTGTGTGTAAATATTCTGAATTACTTACTGATTACACATTTTTACATATGCAAAACAAACATTGCCACATCTGGCCCGAGGATTAAAATTTAACTGACGACAGAGGTTAAAGGACAGCAGGACGCCGGAACAAACTTATGTTGAATGTTGCCAAACTTATCCTTCATCTGCTGTTTAAACAGAGGACCCGCACACGGCACTGTGATGTAATAGGGTTTATGAGTACATAACCAAGCCTAATGGTTCCATAAAACATCAGAAAATTTTGATTTAATGATTTTATACTTTTTTTTTTTTTTCTCTCTCTCTCTCTCTCTCTCTTTTCTTTCGAAGCCGTTATATATTTTATGCTTTTAAATCACTTCATAAAAGAAAAAAACGCTCTCTGGTTTGTATCTTTGTAAGCTGCTCTCAGTCATACTGCAAGTTGTCCAGAAGTATCAACTGACACCATGCAGTCAAACATAAAGTGAGTTTTCACAGCAAATCCTAAAGGCTCTCATCTTTTCTCTCATTAAACCCCAGTTCAGTATCTTAGTCGTGCTGTACCCGGTCTGCAATGTTAGTCTTGACAGGACTGACGGGCCCGTTGGACTGTAAGACCCTCAGGGGGTCGTCGCAGGAGCTGATGGTCTCTTTGGATACGGCGCCCGCCTTGTCCTGTTCAGGCTGCCCGTGATCTGCGTCCTTCTGATCCTTCCCAGAAAGCGATGGATGTGATTCCGATCTTAACGGATCCGACGGGTTCACCTCCTCGCTCCTCCGCTGTCTCTTTCCCGAGGGACTCGTCAACCTCTCCGGCAGGGCCGGGGAGCGTTCAGGCGGCTCCCGCTGAACCACTCGCAGCTCACCTCCCCCCAGTCTGAGCAGCCGGCTCCCGCTTGTAGAGTAAAACACCTCACGGTGGTTCGCCAGATCCAACCAGAGGCGCTGGAAGAGGCAGTCCTCTCTGTCCCGTTTCCTCTGTTCAGGAGAAAAACAAAACAAATACACAATGTTTAGTATCTTTCTCTGCACTTAGTTTCACGACTCCATTCAAATGTAGTGCATCGAAATGATACTTGCAGAGTTGTACAGTTCTCCCTTCATGTCCATACAGACGAACCGCTTTCTTCTCAAATCAAATATTGACACAAAGTTGCTTGTAGCTGTTCTTACCGGCAAAATAACAACAAAAGAAAAGAAAAGGCAGTTACAAGTTTATTTGAAATTTAAAAACTGTCATGATAAAAATAATTTCCTTAACTGTATGTTTCAGGAAAATGTTTCGGCAACATTTTTACTGGCCGACAGAAATCTTGTTTGTTTGTTTGTTTGTTTGTTTAGGTGATATGCAAAGTATGGTTTGGATGTCTATATTAAAACATATATTTAACATTTTTCAAGAAATGTGCAAAATGTATCTCTAAACTTCTATTAATCTGTGCAAATACATTGTGTGGACATAGTTGTGTATTATAAACCATTTCACGACATAAATGTATAGGATATTTCCCACTGAGATTTTGAATGAACTAAGCTAGACGTGGTTTGAATTTAGCATTCAAAAGACTGTTCTTCTCTGAAATGAATGAATTCAATGTGGTTGATCAGGATGTAGGATGTAGGCAGACTTACCGAGAAAGTTTCTGTGAACGCCTCTCCTCATTGATCCATTCGGCTCCGGGTAGAAGCGTCCCGTCCCAGCCGGTGTATCTGCCTGTGTCCCTGTGATGGAGCTGCCCTGCTGACGTCCTGGTAGCTGCTCTGGATCCTGCGGCCTCGGCCTACACTTCACTGGCACACACTCATGAAGCACGGCAGTCAAGATGAGCGAGAAGAAAGCCGGTTGCATGATCAGTGGGGACGAGGCGCTCTCTGAAGGCGCAAATGTTCAGGATGGTGTGTGGTCAGCTACTGGAGCAGGAGAAAGTCCAACAGGTCTATTTAAACAGAGGGTCAATAAACTGGCTAACTCATTTACCAAAAGGACTCGCAGCTTACCTGTTTTCCCTGGTTAAGGGTTGTCTCGGTGGAATTCATGAAGGCTCCAACTGAAAAGATACTTTGATTGGCCATACCGTCACACAAACATGTATATTCTTTTCTGTTATAGGTAGAAACATAATTTATTCTGTTCAAACTCAAGAAAAAAAAAATCAAATGCAAAGATTAATCCTGTGAATCCAGAGGCTGGAGCAGAGGAGGGGAAATAATTGTGGAGATTATGTTTCAGCTTTACTCATCTGTATCCCTGAAGTCTCAAGAGAAAGAAGTCAGGTAAGAATAACAGGCTTTTACTTATATAATCTTTCATCTTTGACTTACTTTGTTGAAATCAGACTTTTGGGAAGTTTTCAACAGTGTTGTTTCAACAGCACTTTTAAAAGTTGAGTACAGGTTATGCACACACTCCATCTACCTGTAACGAACACTTTCATTATTCTAAACTCTGATAAAGACCAAAAATCCATAATTTATGCCTTTGCAGTGAATATGTAACTCCCTGATGTTTAATGAGGATTCAGTTCTGTTGTGTCCCGGTATGCCGACTGACTTTAGAGGAGAATGAATTATACCTGCTTATTAATTAACTGTACACTCTTCCGCTGCTTTTACCGTCTTTCACTTGAGCCCACACTGTAGCTATTATTAGAAAACTATTCACCTCATTCAAAACACTTCACGGTTCCTTCAGTACTTTTAGAAAAACTTCAAATTCTTTCTAATCACACGTTAAGTTCCAGAAAAGTTGCCATTTTAGAGATACACATTTTCTTTCCCCAACAAATAAAATATATAGGATACATTTTCTGTTAAATAACTGATATATAACTGATGTTAAGTGGGTTGTGCAGGCAACTTACAAATAGATGGCTCATGTTCACATGCTACAGCAGAGTTATAATTCAAAAGTTAGGGCCCCCTGTAGAGACTCGTTTAAGGTACTTAAGGAGGCAATGACCATATTTCACTTATTTATGACTATAAACAGTAGAGCTACTATGTGGTACAATGTCATAGATGTTTCATATTTCCAATCAAGTTTTTGGAACGTAACTGTAAAAAAACAATGTGATTCAATACTAAAACTAGATATTTATGTTTATTCATTCATGTATTAGTGGTACTTTATTTTTTACATGTGACTAAAAGACTCTTTATGTTATCATCCTTAAGCCTTTTCATGAAAACAAATTAATTGGATCTATCTGAACCCTGTCTCTGTTCTACCTAAAGTATAATCACTGTTAAATTACATAGACATTTTACAAATGTATTAATAATAGTGTAAAATAAAGTGGTACTGCAGTTTGGAAACACTTCTGTTTCAGTCTGTTTTCAGCTTCATGTACTTCCACATGTCAAAATATTGCCCTTCTACCTCTTCACCAGCAGAGGGCGCTACATACTGACTCATGATGATGGTCTCTACGTGACTTTGGCTGAAGGTTTAACATTTACGCCGGCATTCATACTTTCTGCCCACTTCGATTAAAAGAATGTATGTCACTCAGGGTCAGTAAATGAGAAGTAACTCAAACATGCAGCTTTAAAGGATTCAGTCACAACAGATTTTACAAAACGTCTTTTATTAACGTCTCAGGAATACAGTTGACTGCTGTGCACAGCACATACGTACAAAAATAAAAGGAAAACCATTTGTAATATAGTATTTTACTTACTCGTCATCATATTTTTCAGAAACGAATGATTGGAGAAGTCTGTTGTTTCAAACTAATTTACAATCATTTCAATAATCAGAACTAAGGCAGAAGGTGAGGTATATGTTAAAAAAGAGGAGGGGGACTCAGAGGAAGCACTCTCCCCTCAGTGCAGGAATAGAAAACTGAGAGAGAAACACAAAGGCTGCCGGCACACAGGGACACACACTCACGCACAAGTCTGATCCCAGATCTGCCCACAGACCTCCCGTTTCCCTGTGAACCAACACGTTTTAAAAAATAAAAAAAATAAAACCAGCTGAACAGGTATAATAAGCACAATGGCAAAATCCAGACACTGGATCCTTAATCAAAAGGGGGGTAAGACGTACCAAGTCCATTCAGAACTCTACATGCATAATGAGGACTTAAAGAAGAAAGGGTTGATGTTGAAAAGGTGATGTTTTCTCACCATTAACTAACTTCTTTCAGTTAACTTACAACATTTTTCTGGCCTGGAAACGGCATCATGCAGAAGTTGTAGAATTTGTAACAGTGAAAATCTGACACCAAGTTAAATTACTTCTGGTGTAAACAATATCAATTGATCGGGTACCCCTTATAGTTTTAGGGAGCCATTGTGACTTTACGATTCCCATTCTGCCCCTTAAATAAATCTTGTGCTGACAGTGTCCTCTGAAACATACAGTAATAAACCAAAAAAAAGAAAAATATGACATAATCACAATGGTGTCATCAAAAACAAGTTCTTTTGTTCTTGCATGTCGGCTTGTTTTGATGAAAGCGTAGCATCATCTACTTCTGCTCAGTAAATTGCACTCCAATAAAAAAAAAAAAAAATTTAAAAAAAAGTTGCACCTTTTTGTATATTTCGATAAATTAGCAAAAATAGTTCTCAAACCAACTCCTCGCTGCCGTGACATCAGCCAAGAAAAAGCTACAGGTGATCATTTTCCGATCAGAGTGATATGATAATATGATAAAGGCTGATCAGTCAAAATGAGTGACACGATGCTCAAGGCATAAAATCCCCCCAAAAAGACAATTATCATCGGTGTCAACGTTCAAAAACATCAAACATGACATCCGGGGAGTCTCCAGTTGCTCTCTTGGATCACAGTATTCAGTCCACCAGACAGCCTATAGTTAACTCAAGCGTCCCTTTTCCTGGAAGCATTTGATTCTTTTTTACGTGGCCTTTTTTGCTACATAACTACCAGCTTTCTGTCGACGCACACGTCCCCTCAGCAGCCTCTGCGGTGGCTATTTTTTTTTTTTTTTTCCTCCCGCACTCTCGTCTTCGTCCTCCTTCTGCGAGGAGCGCACGGAGCATCCTTCTGCACGGTCAGACAATGCCCTGTTATTCCTGACTCAAGCTAAATCGATACCGATACCATCTCCACAGAACGTGACAGGAGCGTGCTCGGTCGGACACACACACACGCACACACACACACACACGCACACGCGCACGCACACACACTGACTTATACGCTGCACATTCGTCTCTGCTACAAGACAGAAGCTGGAGCTTAAAGGGCACGTAAACCATCACTCACAGACATGTTGTCAGTGCGTTACAGTAATGTCAGAAAGGGCGTGAGGTAAAATATGATCACATATTTCTAGAAGAGGCTCGCTACTTTCTTTTCATCATATTTCACCAAGCTGGCCTTATACTGGTCGTTTGCTACTTGCAGGATATTGCAGGTCAGGAACCAAAATAAATGAAATCCAGCTCACTCCAACATTTAGAAGACGTTGCTCAGAGAGTGTGAGAAATTGCTGAATACTTTCATTGCACATTACAAGACAACCGTTCTTGTCTTTTGTCGAGAAAAAGCCCAACGGGTGCAGAGCTCCATCAAGCAACAATTAAAAAGTTGTTGCGATGGACCAGGAAAAAAAAAAAAAAAAACTAAAAACGGCTGCACGAGAAACACTGAAGACAGAACGGCCCACACCTCTGACCTCGGTACAAAAATGGCTCAGATGCACAAGATTCTCGGGGCCCTGCGGCCAACCGTCCAGTCAGCGAGGGGGCCCCGCAAGTCTGGATCCTCAGGTATTTTGCCCTGCATGATCCACATCCTCGCCAAGTTAAACAAACAATCAGTGCCACATGCAGAGACCCATGTAAGTCCTCTGTCCTTCTACTTCGTTTGCTTTGTTCTCGTTTCCACAATGGAAAATTACAGTATCTGAAAGAGGAGCGTGAGCTGAATTCAAGCACGGTGTGCTGCATAACACAAAGCCTCAGTGGACATCACTAACGTGACCCTTCGGTTCACTTTTCTTTTTTTTCTTTTTCAAACATTGCTCGTATTCTGAATAATGCATGAACAGCTCAGAAATGTGGGCGCAGTCCAATTTTATCTAAATGTCAGACAGATGAGTGGAGTAATCTCAACTATTGTTTACAAATCCCAGGATCATGAATGCTGAGGCAGGTCCACGTCTCTCTAAATGATTTCAAATGGCCACAGCAGACCGTCATATTTACAGTGAACTGACTAAACTCATAAAAATGTCACTTTAAGTGCCAAATATCATCAAACAGCTCCCATGATCACGTTTCCTGTTAGCTCTCCCAGACAAGCTGAATAAATTAAACGTGAGCCTTCAACAACGAATTGCTAAGTCTGAGCAACAGACCGTATCAGCTCGATTCGAACTGGGAGGGGGGAATTACAGCAGACAGATATTGAGGATATTTCTCTTCATAGTATCAGGTCTATGATATTCTGCTACACAGACGCGGCTTTGACAGTGAACAAATGACCAAACAAAAAAAAAACAACAACTTTAAATTAAGCACCTCTCAAACTGAGCATTTCCACATACATACTTAAAATAAACTCATACGCACACAGCACACACGGACACACTCAATCTGGCCTGATGATCCAGCTACAAAACTTGTGAAAATAAAACCTGGGATTGTCAAAGCTCCCTTGGACATGAGAGGGGGTCGAGTGCTGACTCTAAATCTAGATTTCCATATTAACAAGAGGCTCCACCGGGTCCTGTGCAGCATAGAGCCTCCATTACTTAATTGATCTAATTCTGGAGAAACCTCCGGTCCTCGAGGAATCAGTCTTAAAGTCACCCGGTGGTGTCGGAGGGGGGGATGATCATTCCTATTTCTGACTCGAGCACCACGTTTCTTGCATGCACGGGGGGGGGGGGGGAAAGGGGAGGGCAAGGGGGCCGCAAGAAGGAATTCAAGGCACCGCCACCTCATGACGAAGCAAGGAAGAAAGAAAAACACCGCCATATTTGCAACTGCTCTAGTTGCCCTGACAGTGACAGAGACAATCAAACATAGTGGATGGGAAATGTCCTTCACGGATGACAACAAAAACCTTTTTTTTTTTTTTTTTTTTTTTTTTTTTTTTTTTTTTTTTTTAAGTAAACAGCCATTCTTCTGTGTAGAAATTTCATGCACACGTTTCTCTTTTTCTACATCTTCTCCTCAGGATGTGGTGCTTTGAGGTAATAACGTATCCGTTTCATGTCCCAAAAGATGAACCGTCACCCACTGACAGGGCAAGAACGCACCCCCCCCCCCCCCCCCCCCCCCCCCCCCCCCCCCCCCCCCCCCCCCCCCCCCCCCCCCCCCCCCCCCCCCCCCCCCCCCCCCCCCCCCCCCCCCCCCCCCCCCCCAATTCCAGCAAGCACCCATAAAAAAACCGAGGGGGAGAGGGGAGGAGGGGGGGGAGGGGGGACAGGCGACGCCTCTCCGTCCCCTTCGTATCACAAAATGATCAAAATCATAAAAGCAGCAAAGAATGGCATTTCCATATTTCCTAATACAAAGTAAGCTACCCAAATATACATATAAAGTTTGAATAAATACTATCAGATATAATTGTATTTCTTTCTTTTACAGTCCATTTTGTCTTTTGTGTTTGTACGTACTTGTATACGGTATTCATGTTACCTGGGAAATACTCCACATGTGCAAATAAGTTTGTTATTGCCAGTTTTTTTTTTTTGTTGTTGTTTTTTTTTCGCTCGTCATATTCGGGGTAGGAAGTGCGTCACAGTCATGGCGGTGGTGGCCTTGTTGCCCCTCTTCACGCGGCCATGCTTGCTGAGTGCGATGTAGGAGCCTCGGTAAACCAGGGACTCGTAGGCGTTGTAGTTGTTGGGGAGCATGCTCTCCTTGAACTTGCACTCGTCATGGAAGACTGTCTGGAGGGAACGAAGAGAGACGGAGAGGGTACGTTTTAATTAACCGCTCGAGGAAGACACAGAAACAGCGGTTTCAACGTTTGAAAATAGAAAATTATAAAAAAAAATAAAAAATTTAAATCTCTTGGGGAAAAAAAACAACATTTGGACAATGTAGAGATATCTTTTGGGGAATATTTGTGCTCAAGAGATCCGGAACCAGCGGGCCGGTAGCCTCAGTCTGGTTGTTAAAAGATTAAAAAAAAAAAAAAAAAAAAAAACTTTCAACCAACACTTCCAAAGCTCAATGATTAACATGTTATATCTCGGTTCTTTAATTCGTAGTCTCACACGCAAATAAAACCACCATTTATAGTTTTTTTTTTTTTTTTTTTTACTTTTTTGTAGGCTGCAGATTTGAACAAAAGAGATATTTTAGGGTGTTAATCAGTGAGCTTTTACGAGTCTTAGTTGTTGTATCTTTTTAAAAATATATATATCTATATTTAGACAGATAGGTCGGCAAGTAATTGCTCGGTGTGTTTCCAGTCTTTATGCTAAGCTACATTTGTTCCAGCTGCACATTTGGCCGAACAGACCTGAGAGTGGTGCTCATCTAATCCTCATCTAACAACAATGCAGATGATGGTGTCAAACTAGTCCTTTAAACAGTTTAAAGACTTAAACCTTCAGAAAATATTGAAACTTTACAATTAAGCGCCACAAACACAGTTAAGATATATAAGTTCCAAAATTAACAATAGAAGCAGTGACCACTTTTCTTTTCTTTTCTTTTTTTTTTCCACATCAGGTCCCTCTGTGTGTGAGAATAATCTCTAAATATATGCCACTACAGAGACCAATACGACCGCTCTGCTATTCTGAGCTGGCAACGCACGACTCGTGCGGCGTGCAGCGGCACAGCAAATGCTCTCCGTCAGAGACCACGTGGCCTAATTCAATCTCTTATCAGACCATCAGCCCGCTCACGAGCTAACGCTTCATCACTCACGATGAGATAACCGACTTACGTTCTGTCTGTCAAATACGTTCAAGACAACAAGACGAGCAGCAGCCGTGTGTCAGCAGGGCTCTACCAAACCCAAGGTCCCCACCCACCCACCCACCGCCGGGAACAGTTATATATTAATAACTTGTCAACGCTGCGTCTAAAAGCAAAACAGTTACGTCTTCTAAAAGTTATCTCTAGTTATTCATCAAATATAATTTATCTGTGTGATAAGGACTTTGAAAAAAAAAAAAAAAAACAGGGCATGAATGTAGAAATCGTTACTGCCATTAAAGATCTGTGCTTGAATTTGAAAACCAGCATGTGACGCAGTTTAACATACAGTATGAGGTTTGAATATTGTCTGACTAATAGAGGCCAATCATGATATTGATGTTCTGGGAGTCTAAAAAAAAAAAAAAAAAAAAAGGTGATGAGAATATTTTGTCCAATAATGATTTGTTTGCCTAATTTTTTTTTTTTTTTTTAATTTAAATTGTGATAAGATACAAAGTGAGTGGAAGATTTTACAGAGAGAAAAATAAACATGTAACCTCGCTGGTGAACAAACTTTCATTGGGGAAACTGCATCTAAATGATGTTAAACTTTGGCATGTCTGTACTGCAATGTCTTGTTATGAGCATGTATACCTACAAAATGAAATATAGCAATAAAAATAAAACTAGGCTATAAGCCGATATCAGCTGATACTTATACAAATTATTGGTCTAACTCTAATAGACGCCCATAATATACATTCAAGTCCACCAGTTCACAAAGAACATTGGTGTCTTTACTTTTTTATCTGTCACTTAAATCTAACATCAATCTTCTTAGAAACTGTCAGTGCAATTTCATATTTCCAGAGAATAAGCATAACATTGAACACTTTCAGCAATGGAGAGTTTCAATTATGACTGATGAAACATGTCCAAAGCAGAGCACTACATTTAGGTCAAATTCAACCCCAATATTTCCATTCATATTTCGATAATAATACTTTTTTTTTTTTTTAAGTTATGAATTATCAAATAGTTGACCAAACAAAACCAAATACCGACTAGTACTTAACATTTCGCTACATACAGATAGTTATCCCTCTAATAAAATACATTTTATGTAATTAAAGACAAGCTCCTGGCTGGCTGGTGACAATCTGAGGACCAAAGTTTCCTTGTTTTGACTTGCTCTGGATCTACACTGATGAAACTCCGATTATTCTACGAGAAAGACATTAAACTCTAAAATGCAAAAGGTGCTCTGCCTTGTGTCCTTAAAACATTTACTTACTGGAGGCTTCTCTGAAATTTCAAAAAGCATAGCAGTTCGAACAGACATAAAGCTATGAAACGCTGACCAGACAAATGTTATTCTGTCAGACTACAATTAAAAATATAAAAATGCACTAGAATAAAATTTAAACGGTGTCTTATTTTAGATGTTTGGAGATTATACGGTTTAGAAGCTGACGTTTTTTTTTTTGGTTTTTTTTTTGGGAGGGGGGGGGATCTTTTTGCCTCCAACGTGTGTGATGGGCTGCCCTACGAAATAAGCACTTTGCCATTGAAATCGATTTTCAGCTCTGCTGACAGGTTTCTCGGCGTCAAGGGGTTTCCCCTCCTCACACACGCAGACACGCAGACACACACACGCACACGCACACACACACACACACACACACACACGACCACATTACAGCCATGCATCTGTTAACCTCATCATTATTTAGCCATAGGCCAACTGGCCTAGCACTTGCTTTAAATAGAGCTTTATAAATTCCTGATGAAATTAAAATATATGGATTTCGCAACACAAAAATATGCAGCCCCCCTGCTGGTAGATAGAGTACCACTCCAAAATATAAAAGGCAAATAAAAAAATAAAAAAAAAAATAAATAAAAAATTAAAAAAAAAAATTTTTTTTAAAAAGGGGGGCATCAAGCTCCGTCCTAATTTCAGGATCCAATTAACTAACAGTGCTGGACAATAAATGAAATACTGTGCATACCTACCGTTCCATATAACCTCCCACGGCTGTTCATTGCGACAAACAACTCACTCTTCACCCCGTACAGGCTCACTACTCCTCTCTCCACCGTAGAGATTTCTATTAGACCTGATACAGGACAAAGAATGATCACATTAGGATTGAAAAAAAAAAAAATGAACCGAGCATCCTGGCTGATTGTGTTTTCTCATGGTGACTGGAGCATTGTGCTTTCTCTGCGTCTATGGGTGTAACCTTGCAGGTTGCTGCGCAGCATGCCGAGCCTTTGTTCTGCATCTTTCACTCCCAGCTTACAATTAGCATCCAGGCGCTGTCAATTAAGAGCATTCTGGTTATTGCAATAATTGCAGTAATTGCATTGACGTGCACGGCTATTGGTCTCTGGACCGCCCTCACAGGGCTGCGTAAAAATAAGTTGTGTCTAAAAGCGTCCATACATTCATGACATGGTTGAGCTTGGGGAGGAGGGGGAGGAAGAAGGGTGTTCAGCACTGATGGATACTTGTTTTTAATAGATTTTGTCTTTGCCTTGGAAGAAATTCAATTCTCCCTCTGAGTCGGATGAGATATGATCATGCAAATAGAGGGGATACACTAGCCTACTCATCTCAGATCCATGCTTATTGACTCAGCCTCTCTTTTATGTCTATTGCATTACATCGGTGGAGGTATAACTCACTGTACTGGTTTTCATTATGTGCACCGTTTATCCTGCCGTCGGGGAGGATCTGAAGGTGAAACCCGATGCCCACGTTGCAGTAGAGCCTCCGCACTCTTTTGATGCCCAGCAGATAGTCACTCTCCCAGTTCAGCTCCGGTTTCTCCCCGGAGATCCCCAGTACAGAGCGGGAGAAGAGGGTCTCCCATCGTTTCTCCAGTAAAGTTGCATTTGTCCTGCTGCTCGGTAAAGGGTACGCTGACACGATCCCCAGCAGAAAGCCCAGGAGAACCACCGCGGTCAGCGTCCAGTGCGGCGTGCCGGCCTCGCAGGACATACTGACGAGGAGCCTTTGCGCAACGGCCATCCGGTTTACCTTCGGGCCACGTGGTCGAAATTAATGACCCTAAAAATACCGCTCTTCTTGTTTTGCTTCCTTCGGCATGCTGGCTGAAGGTTATTTTTGGAGCGCAGATCAGGGCTTTGGGCATGAAACGCAAGCCCCGGTGCAGAGGAGGAGAGGAGACGGGAGAGTGCGCGGCAGAGCTGGAGGTGATGGTGATGGTGATGTTGTTGGTGGTGATTACCATGTTTTGCAGCTCCTCCGCGCCCCACTCTCTCTCACACACACACACTCTCTCTTTCTCTCTCTCTCTTCCCTCTGACAGTCTCTCTCTCTCGGTGTAAGAGTTCAGAATAAATCCTCTGGGCCACCACTCACCAAAAACCCTGTTTCAACCTTGCCAGGGCTATCGCATCCCTGGATGACATCATGCTGACTTCACCGCTGGGATAATACAAGGGTAGAGAGGGTGCGGACAGCAGCAAAAAAATACCAAGTCTTTGGAGAGTTGAGGGCAATAGCCTACTGTCACTGCTGGACTGGAAGGGAAGAAAGCTTATTGGTGGCGTTCAGCGGCCGTGGGACGCGATGGGGCACTCGGGGTGCTCCCAAATTGGGTCGGTGGTCATATGTCTGTCAGGCCGCTTCCTTATTTAGAAGGAAGGTGTAAAAACAGGCCCACTTGTCACCGGAGAGCAATGACAGGGCTCTTGTGGTTCCACTTCTTCTGCTGCAGCCGTTCAAGAACTTTTCCGAGCAAATCTCTGTTTTTTTTTCTAGGCCTAAAATGACATGTCAGCTGGAGCCGGGAAGGCAGCGGGGCGCCCGCTACCAATCGACCGCAAAGATCAAAGGTTCAAGCCCTCGGTGTCTGCCTGCATCCGCCCCTCTGACGTGTCCTTGAGCAAAGAACCGAGTCCTTCTGAGCTTTACAGCGCGGCTGTGGAGCAGAGGCCCTCAGTCACATTTTAATCACGTCATATTTTTATATGTACACCTTAACCCCTGCGTTTCCCGTGGTGCATTCGTGAGAACTATGAGGAGAAGCGGAGAGGCCCCGTCATGAAATGGCACACATTGTCGGCATACCATTCCCTGCAACATGAAAGCCTATCGTCTTTTCCATGTAACAGATAATGCCACCAGCAGCATGCCCATGCGTCAGTGGGGCCAGCGCAGTTGCGCACCAGCGGCTCTCCTGCACACCACTTCCCCGAGATTTCCAAAGGATGGCACCATTTCCAAATTCATTTTAAACTACTCGTGGAGCCTTCGGGCTTTACTGGGCAAACTGGAGACTTCAGACACAAAACATTAAAAAAAAAAAACCATTTAAATTAACAGTAAGATTCAAATCTTATTTCAGATTAATCCAAATAAAATGCGTTGACCTCTATTGTAATATTTTCGGATTAATTACTACTAATAACTAATTACCATTTCTTTTGATATTGTAAAGGAGAATATGTTTTATAAAATGACTCGGACAACATCTCTTTGCAATGCAGTTCTTTTATTTTGTATAAAATCTATTTGTAACTGCATATTTATACACAATCTGATAGATGTACAATAACAATGAAGTACAACCTTTTCCTTGTGGCTGAATGCATTAATGACATTGACATAAGTGACTGAAATATTGTGATTTAAAAAAGAAAAAAAAAGAAAAGTCATATCAAAACATGACAACTTCTGGCCTAAACATAGTCTGACCATTGGCACTTTTTGTTTATATCAAACAGGTCATTTGGTTTATAGGGCAACAGTGGAGAGTGGAAAGAAACTCCACCCATCCTATTAGATATCTGCAGTACTAGTTAAACAATATAACAGACCTGTGATGCAGAAGAAGAAACAAGTGGTTATATGAGACCCAGAAAAAGCAGGATTGACAAAATGAGAAGATTCCTTGCAGCGGAAAAAATAAACCTCACAGAGCATCTCAGTCATGTGACTGTAAAGTTTTCACCTTCACACGCTCCACTGGCAGTATTGTCACCTGAAACCGATATGATACTGACAGCAGACATCAGTAAAACGCCCCGTGATGTTACCAAAGCTACAGGATAAAGTGGGTCATGTTAAAATAAATTATAGCTTTGAGGATGTTTCTATACCATATCTATACAAATAATTTATCTTTTTTTTTCACAGAAACAGCCTTCACCCTTGCACCTATAAAAAGATGCCGAAGAGTCCAATAGTTTAATACATGCTATTTTTTGTAATAAACGCATAATAAATAAATACATATGTACAAAAACATGTTTGAAAAATGTACAGGCACTTGTAAAAACGACCGTTTTTCTGACACTTCAGCTACTGCTGGACGATATTTTCCTGTGCGTTTCAGGGTGAAAAGGACAAGTCGAGCGTTGGACTACGCAGTAATGACAACATGACAAATCCTCCGATCCTCCATGCTGAGCACAACTACGGCAATAACATCCTTTGGGACTATTTGTATCTGCTCAAACTGATTTATCGCCCTATTTGTGTAGGATCAGACGAGCAGGATAAAAACTTTTTTTTAAAACTTCTCTGATGGACTCACTGATTGTGACACAAACATTGCGTTTCCATCATCTGACCAATGAGAAATCAAAAGCTTGACTGAAAGCCACAATGTACTGTAACATAGTTTGGGCGAAAGTCAATACCTCACACTTAAAATATTACTCATGCTTTCTCAGTCTGGCCTCCACGTTATGCGCACGCACACACAGAGTTAAATTCAGCGTGACCGTCGGCCCGTCGTATACAGTGCCCACACTTCACGTGATTTTCAGTAACCAACTGTTTTCATTTACTGCATGACTTTTTTTTTTTTTTTTGGGGGGGGGGGGGAGATTTCAGGAATGGGTGCTATGAAGTGGTCATCCACGACACGTCACCCTACATTTTTACCGTGCACCCCCAGCATTACACAAGAAGCCCATCTGGATGTCCGAGATTGTCACTTGAAAATACAGTAAAAAAAAAAAAAGAACATGAGGTTATAGGCAGCAGGGAAAGTGTTTCATCAGTAACAGTATTGGGGAGGGGGGGGGGTCACTAAAACAAGGTAGTAACCTGAGACAACTGTCCGGATCAGAAGCGTAGCTGGACAGGATGAGCAGTCCTGTTACACTAGACTCATTCATCTGGACGGTATTCCAGTCTGAGTGAACAGCTTCATTCTTAAACCACCACAGTCAGTAACCCAGTAACCTCACCTCAGCAGGTTGCATAACAGAAGTCCCATAGGGATATACAGTAACTTTGTATATAAAATATTTGCAGTAAAATTTCTCATTAAGTATTAAATGAATCTAGGTGGGGGGGGGGGGATATCAGAGTACAGCTAAATCTATAAGTACTCCACCAATTCTACATATAGTCAGTTTATTCATCGTTGAGTGACAGTCAGCCAGTGAAAATAGTTTACTTCTATTTTAAATAACTCCAATGAGATCATAGTGATGTCATTGGGGTTATTTTGCAGACTGGTGTCACCGCAAAAATTTACAGTGTGAATTCATGGGTGTGGCCACTTTCCATACAGAACTGTTTCCAGTTGTTCCATCCTACCGGGTGTAGACGTCGGGTTAATTTAAAACTACCAGATCAGCCTTTAACCAATCGGCTTTGATCGCCACACGTCCTGAAAATTTTGCATCACTACAACTACATTTACAAAATAATGCTCAATTTAAGCATCATTGCACTGAGCCACTCTACTGGTCGCTAATTGGTCAACTCTTCTGAGTGGCCTGGCAGACCTTAATGTGAACAGGGTTTCCAGACTATAATCACAGTGAAGAAAAGTTAAGCTGAGCAACAGTCCGGCAACTTTGAGCTAGAGATTTCAAATAATTGACAGAACATCTGCATTATAATCAGAGAGCATGGTGCTTGAATGACGACAGGTAGGGCAGGTCTAACGAGAGATGATACAGACATTTTAACCGTTCTTTTTAAATCCGTCTCTAAGCAGGTCTGTATCGCTAGAGCACTCCTTTATGCGTGTTTATTTTTTATTTTTGTATCCTGGAAAGACAAGTCTACTGGTCCCACTCGTACTTCTATTTTCTGAATGCATCAATTTAACCATTCTGCAATTGTGCCGTAAAACGGGATTTTCTTAGTAAGATTGAGGAAAAAAACAACATGATGCATCTTCAGGGGGTTTACCCTTTAGTTAAATTCAATATATAATAAAATATGACCAGTCTCCAGATCGCCTCTGTGATTCTGCGCATGAGTCTGGACGAGCCAATACGTTCCAAAACTGTGGGGCGCTCGGTATAAGACTGTAAACACCATAAAGGGCAGTAGCTGTGTATCTGAGGTTGACGAGTTCTGCGATAAACCCGCTTGATGGTACCTGAGAAAAAACATGGACAGAAATGATGTAACAACAAGAAGTTTTTTTTTTTTTTTTTTTTTTTTTAGAGAGATTTCTATGTAATTCAATAGCTTTCAGAGAAGTGTGGACCACACCTGACCTGAGCACGCAGGTGGTGTCGACTCATCAGGTGGTTGGTAACTATTCCTGCTGTACCGCACCTCACTGGCAGGAAACATGGCTCCTGTGACTTTTTCTGTCATTGGCCACTTTCACGTAACCGGCCACACACCGACGGGTACACTTCCTCAACTCAAGAACTTTCATTAAAGCAAACAGACGACACTAGCACAAAGCATTCTGGGAACAGCAGTGCACTGCTGACTTCCCCACATGGACCCTGAATGATTGATGGATGGATGGATGGATGGATGGATGGTTGGATTGATTGATTGATTATCTGTGATTCCATCCCGCTCTCATCTTTTGTATTCAAGTCTTCAGCTTCTGAGGTCCTTTTGGTCAAAGACGATGTGACTGGCCAGGTAGATGGCGACGGCTCCGAATATGGCTGAGCTGGCGATGTAGGCAGTGACGGACTGTGCGAACTGAACAATCATGCCCATGAAGAGGGTGGGGAAAACCTGAGAGAGGAGAAAGGTGCTGTCTAAGATGGCGAAGTCCAAGCCCACGCCACGTTTCTCAAACCCCGACTCGGCCTCGTCCTGCTCAGCGCCGCCGGAGCCGAGAGATGAGCTGTTCTGGCTCTTTGGGCCGGGATAGTACTCGTAACTGTCCTGGTTGAAGAAGGTATGCTTGTAGGGAGGCCCTGCCTTGTGGTTCAATCCACCCTCCTCTTCCACAGGAGTCAAATACACGGAGTCCCGCTTGGCTGCTAGACCATTTTTATGCATGCTTTTGGTTATCCTTTTTGGCATAAAGACCTGAAATGAGACGAGAAAACAACCAGCTTACTCAATCAGGCGGATGTTTTTCAACATACCATTCTGGTATTTAAATGTGTTACTCATGTTCTTACCTCTTTCTCCTGGTGGTAATGGCAGGTGAGTGTGTAAGGCAGAGTCTGCAGCGTTGCATACGCATAGCCAGTGAGAGCTGCCATTACGGTGACCAAGACAACACTTTTTGACAGGCAGATGACCGACGCAGAGACCGTGAAGCTCACCATGCTGCTCACGTAGACCCACCGGGACCCAAAATGGCGCACCAAACGACTCATGACCAGAGAGAAGAAGGTTGAGGTAGCACACTGCAGGAACAAGCCCAGACTGCCCATACGGATTCCTGGAAAGACAAATGTCAGTGTTACAACAAAGCGGCAACTAACAGTGACACCCATTGGTTTGTGAACGGCCGTTATAAAGCCTTTGGAAGATCTAACCCTAACCCTAACCCTAACCTCTAGTGGCACCCGGTGGTATTGCAGCCTAATTAGCCTAATTTGTCAGACCCGGACACTACGTCCACTTTTATATAAAGTCTATGGTTACAACCAGGAGAGCCAATGAAGGATGGCTGCCATTGTAACAATCAAAGAGCTCCTCAGCGCAAACAAACTGTTTGGGTGGACCAACTTGGACCATCACAGGCAGAACTAACCTTAGATAAATCCATGAAAAGCCTGAAAGAGCAAGACACACAGGCCGGTCGTTGTTTACTGAGGCAACGTGCCTCCTGGCCCAAGTCTGGCCCAGTTAGCAAAACCAGACAACAAGCATTTATAAAGATGTCGCACCAACTGACCAAAGTGGAATTTAAAATTCAAACAACACAGGAGGGATTTGCACACTCCTCGGCAAAATGAGATTAATTTATGTCACCTTCCTTCCTTCCTTGTCCGCTGCATCGTGTCAAAAGCTTTTCAGTTCCCGAATTAACACATTAACAGTCAGTAAACGGGGGATTTTAATCATGTGATGCATCATGTCCATGATCTAAAACCATAAAAGCAGCAAATGGAAGCAAAGTTCTTGATACCGCAGCTGACGGTAAATAACGTTCTCACGATGATATGTATTTAATGATGAAATAAAACAGTGCAAATAAAGCTGCATTTGCCTCGTACCTTTGAACTTGATTTTTCAATCAGACGGAAATATGAAACTTTTGTTTTCCATCTTTTGACAGAATCAAAGAACCGAAATCAGTTGTGGGATTTTGTACATCAAGGGAAAATTGTTCCCTTTTAAATAACGATCCCAGTTTATCCCCGTATGTTTGGCCGCCTAATAAATGTTATACTTTTTTTTTTTATTACTATAAAAAGATTCCATCTCCGGGCTGTGATTTATTTCAGCCTGCTAATATCCTGATCTTCCCTTGCTCTTGGTGAACAGTGTGGGTCAGGAGTTCAGCAGCAGACTAGCTTGTGTGGACGGAGTATGTGGATCATATTACTCCTGGAAAGCAAAGCTGCCGAGCCCAATTTACAAACACTATAGAGGGTAATGAGGACCGAAATTCAACCCTTGAGAGATATGGGACTGAGCCAGAATGCTTCTGACTCTGTGCAGAGGAGAACCGCTGCAGTTTGGGAAAACAGCCGCTTCCATAGTGTAAGCTTTACAGATAAAGGGATAGTGTTAAAAAAATTAGGTAAAATTTTTATTTTTATTTTTTTTTAAATGGCCAATGTAACTTTAAACAAAGCAGATCACCCTCATGCAGAGGAGCATCTGCAGACCGAATGATGTGGTTTAATAACATTCACTGTGTTTCAGATTAAACAAACAAAGCTCAGACAGACCTCAAGAATTGTGCGCTTTGGCCGTCTACCTGACTTGAATGAACATGTTCTTTGTGTGCTGATTGCTTGACATTAATTCTTTGAGTGTGACATTCCTCGTGGTCCAGCAATCACATGGAGCAGAGATGGGGGGGAGGGGGGGGCAGAAGGTAAACAAAAGTAGGAAAGGAGGAGACAGAAGTGGACAAAGAGGACGGAGAAAAGAATGCAGAAGGACGGATGGAAAATGAAAGAGGGCAAAAGGTGAAAGAGAGGGACGGTTGAGTACTCAGATTAAAAGGATAAAACACTAAGTAGCCAGTAGTAGGAAGGGATTAAAAAAATGAAAAGGGAATCTGAAAAGTACATAATTGTTAGTTGAGAGAAGTAATGAAAAGGCCAAAAGAAGGGAGGGAAGTAGGATGCAAGACAGGAAGTCTGGCTGGACAGAGACTTCACACTTAACTCTCACATGGCCCACTTGGGTAATACATCTGAAACGTGTCTGCCTCCCGTTTGTTTACCACATGCTAATCGTCATCATTCACTGTCTGGTAAAATACCCTCTGACACCACCGCCACAACCGGTTTGTTCAGGTTTACCTGCCTTTAGACTGTCTACAGGGTATAATCACACAGCCATGCATATAGCTACAGAATAATGCCATAAAAGTGTCTGGCAGGATTAGTGACGGTAACAGTAAGTGATTTACGGAGCTGGAACAGGTGGGGATGAATACGGCGCGTATTTGTTTACAGTTTCTGAAGTGCAGGGTTGGAAAGTAATACCTGGAATTGTGAAATAAATTGGCTTGACATTGGCTTAAGCCCAAGTAACCAAAATATGTGTTAGTTCTTAAATGGAATTAGTACACAGTGTTGTCTTAAGAGTCTGCAAGTCAGCGGCTGATTTTTGAGGGATGTTTCCCAGAACAAGAACCAAAATGAGTGCAGGAGGAAGACGCGTATTCAGAAACAAAATTTTCTGCCTGTGTGTCTCATGACAGAAGGATGTGAGTGCATCCTGCTGCTGAGAGAGAGGAGAACAACAACTGGAACTGGATTTCGCTACGTGGACAGGTGGCAGAGGTAAAAACACGATGACCAGCTACTGGAAGCTGACGATAGGGTGGAAGTTATTACAGCAACTCAAAGTGGAATTGTGATTCTAATAATCATTTTAAGTGGAGCTATTATTAAAGACATATTTTAGTTTGAAAGTGCAGCACTAGTTTTCATGTTTTAGTTAACAATAACAAAGTGGAATTTTGATAAATATTTTTGTTTGTTTACTTTGCTATATTTGGTAAATCCATGTTGTAAACAGTGCTTGAACAGGCTAATCTCTCATGAAGAGATGAATAAAGCTCGCATCTAGTGTGTACACCACAGTGACATGCAAATAATAAATAGTTACAATAATAAATAGACATAAATCTTCAATATATTGTATAAAGAAGTCGTCTAACCGTCATCGTATCGTTGCCTGGACACACTTCCTGGCAATGCACTGGGCACGCCCTCGTACAGACCTTCCCCCACAAAGTCGGTGTAGAAAAGCATAAAGGACATGACGGCCATCCAGCTGCAGAGCTGAGCGACACACAGCTGCCTCATGACCCGCGGGACGTGGCAGTAGCTCCGGTAGATGGCCGGGGTCATGGACCAGCATGTTCTCAGTAAGCACAGTAAGGGTCCGGACTTGAGCAGCCTGAGTTTGCACTTCAGCAGGTAGCAGCACGAGCGCGGCACGCCGCACCTGCTGGCCTCCGTGGGCCCGGCCCCAGACTCCAGTAAAGACCCCGATCCTGCCAAACCGCTGCTGGCACACAAGGGTTCCTCAGACACCTTCATGGTGATGAGCACACTGAAGACGAAGATGAGGATGAGGAGGAAAAAGAGGCACTCGGCCTGGCCTCCTAGGTAAACCGAGAGCAGACCGCGGCTCCAGTCCAGCGAAGGTAGTAAATAGCCCACGCAGCCTCCCAAGCTGACCATGAAGGAGAACATTGCAAAGGCTTGGCCGCACTCCTCCTCGTCCCGGTACAGGTCCGACAACAGAGCCTCCAACGGCGTGAAGCACACCTGTCCACAAAAGTCAAGGAGCCCCACGCCGAGGATGAGGAAGCCCACCTGGAACAGATTACATGAAAGAAAGTTACATTTTAAACTTGAACAGTTCTTTTAATTATCCAAATCTCAACTGAATAATACATGGGAGGACCAAGCAGTAACCAGCAGTGACGTCACCCGTCGGTTTGTGAACGGCCGTTATGTAGCATCGAGTTCGGATTTTGGTCGGCGCCATCTTGCTAGTTCGGAGCAATTTACAGCCAGACGTGACCATATTTGGACGAGCTGGGGGGGAGCGAGAGGTGGATCTGACTCCATCTGATTGGAAACCCAATGATACTACGTCCCGCCCGCCGATAGCCGTAACCTGACTGCACCACAGGCCTGTCAATCAAACAGACGCGCTCCCAAAAAACACAGCTTTTTGAATCTTATTTTCTAATCAATGACGGGATTATTTTCAGATGGACGGCCAGAAAACGAATAAGAAGGAACGACTTTAGCCAGAAAAACTCAAATTTTATTGGCTTAGAATTATCGGCGACGAGTTGAATGGGAGTCTATGGAGCTGGAGGCTTTTTGGAGCCAATCTTTAGTGGCACTCGGTGGTATTGCAGCTTAAGGCACTTCTGCATCGGCCTCATTTTTCCGACCCGGAAGCTACGTCCACTTTTATATAGAGTCTATAATAAGGAGGCTGGGTTCCTAAACTAACCCCACATCCAGCTGCTAATGTCTGAATTATAACCAACACGAGCTGCTTTCTTGTCTTGTGCACTTTGTAGGTAGAATTACAAAATGACGTAAACGATAAACTCATCCTACCTGGACGGTGCGTCCGCCCCAAGCCAGACGTGCTGCGAGGACGTCGGCGTGGGGAATGATGAAAAGTGCCACAAGGACTCCCAGAGACAACAGCCAGATGAAAGGCCGTCTCCTGCCGTAACTGCTGTTGCAGTGGTCACTGGCCGAGCCGATCAGAGGGATGAACAGGAGGCCGAGCACTGGCCCGATACCTGCAGTTACAACCAGGGATGCACACAGGAAGTCAGACAACACACAAACAAAACACAACATACAGTGAAAGAGAAACAGTAAAGACACAAGGCAGGTGGACAAATTGAGAAGAAATTCTAAGAAAGTTCTAAATATAAACATATGAATTCAATAAAGTTGAAATACACTCTGCGAGAAAAGATTTATTTTCCTTCCAAAACCCTGATTGCTTTTCCATTCATATTTTCCAACCAGATTTTCATCTATAAAATCTCTGCCGTGATCTACAACAGGAGCTTTTCAGCTCGTCTTTTATTGGCCCCGTCAGGTCCTCCTTGTTCCTGACCTACCAGGGTGGGCGAGCTGCATGCGTCCCTCTGTCATCATCCCTGACTGCCGGTGATGACTCCTACAGATGGCCTGCTGCCTGAAGGTAGCAGCTCATCAGCCTCACCTGGCTGGGTCGAGCTAATTAGGACACACCCTGGCACACTGGGTGTTCGCTTGCAGACACACAGGCAACATCTAAAGTGACCCAACCGCCGTGCTAGATTTTGCCATTTAAAAAAAGGTCCCCTGTGGAGTTTTTATTATAGTCAGGAAGGTTTTTGTTTACATTCTCACCAGAAGGTTCATGCCCACATGCACGTACAGAAAACACAACCAATACAGGGCTCTGCAATCAATCTTTGGTCATTCTCCAGTTTGACAAGAAACTGAAACACGGGGAGAGAGAGCCTGAAGTCAGTAAGCTGAACAGACGAACACAGACAGCGAGACGGGCAGGTGAACTGAGAAAGACAGACAAGTTGACAGCAGCCAGACAGTCAAGCCCTCCACCACATTCATTCCTGCTGCAGCTGTGGGGGCCCATCATAACAATCCTCACCATCTACAGCTGTAAGACTAACTGTCTCACACACCCCCCCCCCACTCAGTCACTGAAACACACACACACACACACACACACACACACACACACACACACACACACACACACACACACACACACACACACACACACACACACACAGTGTGCCGTCTAACCAAACCCATACATATGATTCGATCTCGTATAACACATGCCACATTCCACAAGGTGTTTTCTTTCTTACAGTAAATCCTGAACTAAATACACTCTTTTACTCTTCAGTTCCAAAAAGCAGAGAGAGAATCTTCTTCACTAACAGAAGGGGGAACTAGAGGAAGAAAAACTAACAACTGGAGGAAGACGCAGCCAACAAATGGCTATTGGATAAAGTAGAAAGCAGCCATCCGAGAACCTGACACTACTGCTCGGGGAAATTAGCTATTGGCCTCCCAAGACACAATATCTATCTTCATTGAAATAACACTGTGGCACTCCATTATAACACAGGGATATGAGAAATAGGTTGAGTACCATTTCCAGATAGGTTTACAGTGCAGCCGGTTTGGGAGGAACTCTACAATGAAATCATTTTTCTTCATATCACCGGCAGCTGTTGGGAGAAATGGAAGAGTAGAAGTGTATAGTGTTGAATCTTAAACCTTGAATAGCCACTTGTGTCACACACACACGGAGCCTTTTGGTTCGGTGGAATTGTATCTATCATCTGTATAGTCACAAGACAATGTCTCAAAGAGACGTCTCAGTGGGAACCATGTGAATGGGGTTACAGGATAATGCAACTATTCACGTCACTTACAAAGTAAACCCAGTGTACGAATACACATATACCATATCGGTGATGCCAATTAGGTGTATTTAGACACATGCCACAAATTCAGAAGCGTCAAGATTCAGAAATAGTTCAGAATAGTTTTGGTCATTTCTTCCTATTGTTAGATTGAAAAGGCAACTAGGCCACAAATACACCACCACAATTATACGTTAGCGAGGCACAATGGCGCAGTCATCAGCTGCACATACTCAACACTATGTTTGTGGTGCGTGTTTCTGCTGGACAGAGTCAAATTAGATGCTTTTCAAGGTTTCTTTCCCCAGGGTTCCTGAATATAATGGTGCACTTAACTGTCAGTACACTGCGAGTAAAATGTTTTGTATCCTGTATGTTACAAGCCAGGAGGTCTACAAGGTTCTGATCACAGATTTATACATTGTTGTTTCCAGCTGAGCCCTTCTTAATGGATACAAAAGAAAGACAGAAGAATAGATTTAGTGAAATCATTGTTACTTTGGTTTTTTTCCCTCACTGATAAGAAGTCGAAGAACTGCAAGAGGCAACACAATGTGCCCGTCAGTCTGGAGATAGTCGCTCTCCTGCTGCCTTTCACATGGTGCCTGATTACCATACCGACAAAACAACAGGTGATTTGGCCACTAATTTCTCTAAAGGCCTCAATTATGTCTTTATGACCTGAATGGGAATGAAGATAAGAGCCCCGGAGGCACATTCACACCCCCCACTGCCAAACTAATTTGGCTACCACTGGACAAGGTCACATCTTTTATATATTTAAATTTATAAAACATACATTCCTCAGAGGCTTGTTGTGATTTACAATACTAGATACTAATGAGATCAATTTCAGGTTGTATTATAGCTTTATTCTAACCACAGCAAATACAGTTCAACCTCTTTTCAGCACAATGCGAAATAAACAAATGACAATGAAGAGCTATAAAAAGTTATCATTTGAAACACTCGGGTGAAAAACAGTCACGCATGTGGTCATTAAAGAAGCCAAACAAGAGATGGTTGAATCGCAGCGATCCTGCAGAAGGAATGTGAAAATGTGTATGTGAACGAGGGTTGTCCCACCTTTGCCTTTCATGTTAAATGAATGCCTTGTCAGAAAGAGACGATGCATGCATGTCATACATGCGAGAGAATGAGGCGCGCAGTATGAGGTACCAAAGAGGCCTGGTAATTAGATCCCCCCCCCCTTCTTTCGGTCTTTACCGAGCTCTTACCTAGCACCATGGTCATGTAGCGCTCCTCCACTCCGGCCTCCAGCAACAGCGGGGGCACGTATGTGATCCCAGCTGCCACGCAGATCTCCAGGCCGCAGGTCAGGGAGTTCAGCAGGACGAGACGCCACTGAGCCCTCCATCCAGGCATATTTACAGGGGCTGGGGTCGCCTTTCCTCCCCTCTGGGATGTCCACTACTGGGGGAGGGGGGAGGCACCCGGACAGGGGCGAGTGGGGGAGCACGGGGAGGCAGATGGTGCCCCGGTGGGACTAGAGGACTGTCGGGGAGGGACAGTGGCAAAGACGCGTGGATGTCTCCGATGGCCTGGAGGACTCATCCTCTTCTCAGCATCCTGGGATCTGAAGAGCAGAGAGTTTGACTTTAGAGCAGGGAAAGGTAAAGAAACACGACACACAGCTTTCACACCGCCTCTGCACGGTATGTCCTACAGTATATAATTTGCTGCCGTTTCAGACTGTGGCATGCCATGTTAGACGGGTCACTCCCAGGTCACTACACCTGGATGTCAGCGGCCTCGGGTTGCACAGGGAATGTCAACACTGACAGCTTTCTCACAACACAAGCTAATCCACACAGTTTGCGACATATTTTCCAGGAACACGGAAATAGCGACAACACTAGAAAGGCAATGATATTGATAGGAGTCCTCTGAGCTCAGCACCAACACCTTCAGGGCAGCAGGAAAAACAACAGGCGGACAAAGATGAGTCAGCTGGAGTGACGTGGCAAACCATTTGCTCAGCGAATTCTTTTTCTCTGTTTTAAAAAAATTAAATCTACCGTGCGTTAAAAAAAAGCAACCTTTACCCTTCAAAATACCAGTCTGCGCTTTAATTTCCCATCTCTATCCTTACTACTTCTCCCTTTCCCTCCTCCGTAGTAACACCAGCATTAGAGGGAGGATCTAAAATCCACCCTTCCCATGGCTGACCCTGTCATTATGTGTATTATTAAGCTCTGATTGCAGCTTGAGTCATATTTGCGAGATCCTCCTTCCAGAAACTTTCAGCAGATTACTGCCATCGTTGAGCTGAGTGTGCGAGGAGACGCTCTTTAGCACCTGAGAGGGCGCTTACTGCAGAGAAAGTAGGCAGGAGGGTAGAGTAAGTCAGGAGTATAAGGGATGATATTATACGGCATGTCTTCCAATGCTAGGTTTAAATCATTCACTGTATATAAAAGTGGATGTCGTTTTTGGGTCTGAAAAATGAGGCCGATGGTTTGGTGCTTTAAGCCTCAATACCACTAGAAGTTGGGTCCAAAAAAACTCCGGCTAAATAGACTCCCATTCAACTTCTATCATAAAATTCTAAGTCAATAAAATTTCTCCACTAATTATTTCGGTGTTGCTACCTAAAGTCATTCCTTCTTATTCGTTTTCTGGCGGTCTATCTGAAAATAATCCCATCAGTCATTAGTTATTCATTAATTTTGATTCATTTTTTATCAATTTGAAAAAAGGAGAAGCACAAGATGAACAAGCCGATTTAGAAAATCCTCAAATATTTGGCACGGCTTTCAATATAAAAACAAAGAACGAGCCATTTTATACAGAGATTTAAAGTGAAGAGAGACAGTATACTATGCAGACTGATGAGGCAACAAGTTCTCCAGAAACATATCACTGTGCTACAATCTGTGCAGTTCATGTACAGATCTCTCTGCTTCCTCGCAAGCTGGAAAAAAAAAACAAAAAAAAAACAGGTAAAACCAAGATAATCGTTATCGTCATCATCCACCAATGAAGTGCGTGTTCTTTTAAAGCAGAGGGGAAAAGCAAGAACGGTCAGAACAGCCGCAAATATAAAAACAACAAGGTGCTATATTTGCATTTGGTGTGACATTTCTCTGCCAATGCTGCCCATCTGTTCTCTCGCGGCAAACAAAATGGATGTCATCCTCGCTAACAAGACTCGGTTAATCACACGAAATGTGCTCAGCTCTGTGCTTGGCCAGTATTTCAAGAGAAAAATAATCTCTTACGTTGGGCAACGTGTGCTAAGACAACCTGATAAATAAAAGGAGGAATCAACTGAACTGAAGACATACTTTTTTTTTTTCTCCAACTACACAGGCCTGAGGCCTTACGACATTGTAGCTCCAGTTATCAACTAGGAAGCCCATCAAAAACCTCTTGTGCTTTTCATATCATTCTAATCAATGATGTTAAATGAACGTCATCAGATTTCTGTGGGCACTTATACTCCGTCATTATGAGTCCTTTGATAGAGGCTCTTTGAAAATCTGAGGGGACAATGCAACAGTGTTAGCAGGCTGGACCTATCAGGGGCCTGGCTCGCACAGAGAGAGGACCATTTTAAACCCGTCAGATCTCATTCCCACCCAGCCTGGGCACACTGAAAGACACCCATCAGGGGACCAGCCTTTGCCCCCTTCGGCCTGTCTGGCCACTACAACCTCCCACCCACACAGTCTATACGCGTGTGTGTGTGTGTGTGTGTGTGCACCCTCCGTCCCTCCCCTCTGCATTTCTTCCTCCAGCCTTCCTCAGCCCCTGAGGTCAGCTTCGTCTCTGACCTGCATTCTAAGAGGACCCTTTTGACATATCTGCCCACGACTGGTTATGCCTGTATGGTTCCGAGTCTCAATGCGAATGCTTTTCTATCGCGGCCCCAGCTGACTCTCTGTCAGACTATCTCACTGAAAACAGAAGGCTCCCCCGTGGCAAGAATAGAGAAATCTTATTTGTCTACCCGAGCTCAGGGTTTTTTGTAAATTGAATGGTTGCTTTAAGTCCTGACCCGATCGGCGGCGGCCAGTCAGACAGATGATGGAAGGATTGCAAGACGTTGGCAGGGATCGAAATGTAGTGCGGAGTCCATTTATTCACCTCAAAGTCAAATTTAAAAATAAAATCCACTTGTCTATTGTAAATATGGTCCTCTATAACCGATGTTTGCCGCACTGCCTCAAAGCAGAACAGAGCTCTCAAGTTTGTGTTCTAGGGATACGCAAGAGAGACACACACACACATATATACAGACACACACACACACACACACACACACACACACACACACGCGCATCCCACGCAGTCGTTCCAGCGCTTACTTAATGACACCTGACCCAACAATGTATTCCAGTCATGCCCTCCGTCTTCCCAGAGCCTTGGAGACACACGCTCGCGCTGTTAGACAAACGTCTCTCCTGCTCAATTTACGTGTTTAAACACTACAATCTGAGCTCAGCTGGTGACGGCGGGGAGGTGGAGGAGGGCGGCTGCTTTTGTGCGCTCTTCCTCTCCTCCATTACCAAAAAACCCTATTCAGCCACAGCAGTGGCAATCCCTCCCATCCCCCCCAAAAAGGTCCTAATGACTCTGAGCGGTATTCTTACAACACAAAACAGGCATTGTATACATTGTGCCAGGGAGAGTAATGTGATATAGTGAGGTATCAGCTCCAGTTTAGTATTGATGCAGGGTTCATTTAGATGGTGGGATATGGAAAGTGTGTGTGTGAGTGTGTGAGTGTTGGGGGGTATCCCACCAGACACCGGGGTTTGGATGAGAAGAGGGGAAGGAATTTCTCCGAGATGACATCAGAGCCACGAACACAGTGGAGGCTGTGGCTGCATCGAACCTCAGCGGGAGGGTCTGCTTGTCGGTTTGGCTCAAGCTGAATGGCTGCGGCACTGTGGCCTTTTCTCCCTTTCAGTTCCTGCACACATTAAATGGGCCCGGCCGGCTGCACGGAGGGACAGCGGGACCAGCCTTTAGGACGGCTGCTTGCCTGGCTTACTTCCTGCAAAACCGTCCTGTGCGGCTCGTCTCTGTTTTCTGAATAACACAAACAAGTTAAGATGGAGCAGCGCCTAATGAGCAGTGAACAATGATGCCTTAACATGACCACCAACGCTTTTTGTAATTGTGCTAACTTGGCACCGTCGTTGAAAGAGGGATATCAGTAAATCATGTCATAATCAGAAGGTATCAGACTGGTTACTACTAGAAACAAGTCCTCAACATGTGCTCTCTTTAGATGTGGGATCTCTACATATAAATGTCTGGGTTTCTACCCATTTGATTGGCAGACCTGTACACTGACACAACCTGTGCTCTACATCTTCTATCCACATGTCTGATATGAATGAATAAACTCATATTGCCACCCGTTTCATTTCCTCTCCAACATTTCCTTCATCATTTACAATCAGGCACTTTAACAGCTCTTGAAAGGTGTTTTCCTTCCTTTAGACAATCAAGCAAATTTCTCTTCCTGTATAAGCAGCTGTATATCAGCTGTAATCAGCTGCTTTCCACTCTTCAACTCTCAGTTCATATACCACCACCGTTTCTAAATTCAAGTGCCTGCATGGGCTCAAGTCAAAGCTAAACTTTTAAAGGCTTTTCTCTGCTTTGCATCATTTGGATGAATTTGACTGTTGGCCCATTTGAGTGTATTCACCCCAAGCAGACAACGTACCAACTGTCTGGTTGGCTGTTTGCTAAGTAGTGATAGACAGACCAACCATGTGTGGCGGAGTGTGTCTGTGCGTGCGTTTCTGTTTAGCTCAGCCTCCGGCTGAATTCAGAGCTCATCGGGAACCTGGACGTTTTCCGTTTGTTTCCCAGCAGTGTCTGCTTCTTCCTTTTATCTTCGGACATTCATGAAGCACGATCATAAAGCCCAGGGACAGGTGCAAAAAAGTTGAAATATTTTTAATTCTCGTGGACATGATGATTGGAAGCCCATCCGTGGCAAAGTCGTTTCTAACTGCGTCTTTACATTAACTGTGCAAATGTCTGAAAAGAATTGCACTTGAAATGCTTGAATCAGTAAATTAATCTCTTTGTAAAATAAATGCTTAAACTTGAACTTCCATACAACATTTTGCATGCAAACACTTATCATTTTAAAACACCTCCTTCTTCAGAAAATAACTCGTAGCCCCTCTTTTTCTCCATTTCCCCGACGCTCCACCCAAACAGGTGTTCTACGTCGTTCCCCGGCGTTTCACCCAGACGATCCCTCGACCAGAGCCCCATCACTGGCTTTCCCCCAAACACGCCGTTTCCTTCTGGCACTGAAAACTGGATAATGACACGGAACGTCTTTAACAGACTTCAATAAAAAAAAGTTTAGTGTTTTGATTTGTGTTCTGTCCCTGCTCACTTGAAAGGCTGGCCTGATCGTGCTGACCCTACCCCCCAGCCCGTAATCTTAAACCCACATCCGTCACCGTGACCCCCTGACCCCGCCTTTCACCGCAAACCATGTGACCAACCCCTAGTGTTTCAAGGAGGGCAACAGCAGCGGGATGATTGCCGCTAATGTTCTCCTGTACTGTGCAGCCAAGTCAAATGAAACAGTCAACCTGTCGCCAGTTATTTTAAGTTATTTAGTTTAGTGCTTCTGTGAGAAGATACGATGGAGGGGACACGCATCTCATACTGGAGCGGGAAAGACGACCTTGTCTTATTTCTGGAGGGTCCAATGACACTCTTTGCTGTGCCAGAATGTGAAGTCCCTTTTCTATCTCTCTGCACATAATTAGGACGATGACTCAGAATAAGTCCCTGAAGACTAGAAGAGCAAAAGGATGACAAGAAACTAATAGTTCATGGCTCCTGAGAGAGCGATGCTATAAGTATCTTCAATATTTATTGTAGGATGATGGTGTCATTTCTGTTTCTAGGGAGGAAAATTTACAATCCCCATCAATCCAATTCAGTCATTCATTAAATGCATTGCTTCACAGCACAGGATCAGCCCAATACTCTTTTTTTTTTTTTTTTTATAAACCGCATCTCTACACCAGTGGACCCAAACATGGGAAAAGTGAGTGGAGAAAAGTATCTGTGCTTATCTAAGCAGGACTACACACAAATAGAGTAACACACACACACACACACACACACACACTTAAACACAGCCACTTATCAGGTGGACATGAGAGGAATGCAAGCCAAGTTGGGTTGCCCTGCTGTGGGATTAGAGTGCGTGCGTGTGCCACGGGGTGAACCGAGGGAAAGCCTGGACGGGAGAATGAAGCCTGCTATGCCTCAGGGAGGTGACCACTATCATACTGGCCCATGCAAATAGCACAACAATGGAGTGTAGCAGAGTTTGGCCGTGAAGCCTCTTGTGAGCCAATGTGGCTGATAACGTGGCTCCCCAAAAACTCTGGCTTTCCAGTCACTAAAAAGCCGATAAGAGGGAATCCAAACGCTAATGAGTTTCCATTGAACCATGATCAGGTGTGTTTACATTTAGTTAATAGAGCGGTCAAAATTGTAATTAGGTCGAGTTAACAGCTAGTTAATTGCCGTGAGATTGTCTTTCTGATCAACAACGTTGCAACATGTAAGCATTACTTTTTATTTCTAGGATGCAGGAAAAGTGTATGATGGCATTTTATGATTCACTTCTCAATAGCATGTCCGTGTTTTATATCATTTTATCTTTACACTGCCAATTTTTGTTCCGATCTCTATTCCAACTAATCCACAGCATGCCAGAAACTGTTACTTAATTGCTGTCGATTTTTATTGTCATATATTATTAATGTATTAACACTTTGTTTTGCTTGCATTCAAATGATGAATCTGCCCAGGCTTATCTTCCAACTCCGATTTGACTCTTAGATGCACATGTAGTATATATTTTAATAATAATATTCTTTTTAAAATGATGAAAGGTCATAGCAGACCTTGAAAGTCAACAGCATCGCTTAAATCAGACTTTTAAAATAAAAGTGAGACAGTTGACCTTTTACCATCTCGTATAAGAGCAACAGTTTAATTTGATACACTACAATGAGCTAATCAAATTCAGAAGAAATTCATCATGCTTGGCTGAATGACAGCATCTAAAAAGCCCAAATGTCATTATATTGCTCAAAGTGCTCACAAAGAGAAACTGCATCCTTATTATTCATTGTGCATTAACTAACTGCACTTCAGGCCCTCTGCACAGAGGTAAGACGATCCAAGAACATGTGTGATAGTAGTAAAACAACATGATGAGCCACAAAGGATTAGAGTGATTAGGCAAAATGATACTCACCATCCACAGAAGAAAAACTCAAAAAAGGTCCATCTGCTGAAAATTTTGCATCTAGTCTATTTTAAAAGGCTACTTGCACTCTATCCAATCAACACTCCCTACTCGCATGCAGAGCGTATCCATACAGACTCCTCTGACCACCTGCTTCTAGCAAGAGTCTGACTCTTTTTTTATCCTGCTTCTTTCTCAGTCCCCTTCCTTCCCCTCTTATTTAGCCCACCTCCTTTGCATCCCTCCCATTATTCTCCCTCCCTCCCTCCCTCTCCTCTGTGTCTCAGCCTGTAAGGTGGGAATTGGGAAAATCCCAAAGCACTTGAGGAATCCTGCTGGTTTCTGTCTGTCTGTATCTGTCTCACAAAATGACCCGTTTCTGTCTTTCTCCCCCTCAAAAATGTTTCCTGAAAGCCTCAAGCCTTGACCTGAGATATAAAGGTTAGCAAGAGACACACACTCACCTGTGTTGGGGAAAAAGATGCAGTGAGGAAACAAAGAATGAATTGATATCATTTAACAACCCCACGCTGAGGCCACACCCCCCCACCCCTTCTCTCACTATCTATAACCACTCCCTAAAAGTTCTGTACATACCCCCCCCCCCCCCGACCCTGTATCATGTTCAGCCGCCTATCAGGGCAGGGGCAGCTCTCCGACCCTCTCTCATTACCTCCCTTCTTCCAGCCCCAGTCTTAGTTAAGCTTATACTCCTGCATGGCTGCTGGTCCGTGGACTGCCTTAACCCTGTTCCTGGTTCACCAGCTCAGCCAGCAAGAAGCCTATTTCAGTCGACACGAACACACACACACACACACACACACACACACACACACACACACACACACACACACACACACACACACACACACACACACACACACACACACACACACACACACACACACACACACACACAATCACTCCACCATCCGGCTGGCTGCCATGGATGTACCCAACGCCTGCAGGCCAAGACCAACCCTCTATAGAAAAGCTTTTAATTTGATAACAGTGAGAGGAAGAAGAAAAGTGGAGCGCAGGGAGATCTAAAGTGTGTGTGGGGGGAGGGGGAGGGGTGGTTAGCGGTGGGCGGGCGGGTGGGTTGGGGTGTTGAGTAATGTCATTAGACTACGACTGGCTTTAAGGAATCTCCGCTTCTGGAGCCCAGAGGCGGATCAATAGAGCAGAGTGCGGAGAACGGCTGCTGGCAGTCCCTTCCCTCTGCAACAGGAGCGGCTTGCCTGGAATTAAGACAATACTAAAAATACCATTTAAGAGAACGGCCGGGCCTCGTCAACTCCGTCTGCATGTCTCGTGTCCTCACTTACAGAAAAGGGTTCCTCCTCTCAAATCTTTTGTTCGGATATATATACACAACTCATTACGGTACGCACAGAACACTACCCGTCTTTGTTGGCAAATGTATAGTAGCTCATCGGTGTGCAATTACCCACCTCAAGTGCAAATATGCACGTCTCCAACGCACACACTCACAGTGGTCTAATAATTAGCAAGGAATGGAAAACACCAGACAGCTTTTCATTGTGTGTCAGTCCAGGGGAACCGTATGCTGAGAATAATGATGTATACACCGAAAAAGAAAAAAGAAAAAAACCCAGAAGCTCCAGCCAAGACACCTCAAAACTTAAAGTTCCACACATACCAGACACTTACTGTTCCCAACCAGCGGACAGCTCTCTACAAATGGCTCCGTTACTACATGAGCCGATACTGCGACAAAGCTTTGCAGAGGTTTTGCCTTTTTTTTTTGTCTGTGCTGCATTTATGTTACTATTGTTAACACAATGTGTGTGTGTGTGTGTGTGTGTGTGTGTGTGTGTGTGTGTGTGTGTGTGTGTGTGTGTGTGTGTGTGTGTGTGTGTGTGTGTGTGTGTGTGTGTGTGTGTGTGTGTCTGTGCGCTTGACTACAGTTTTGGCTAAAGATGCATGAGCTCCCTGGCAGGCCAAGAAGGCTTTAATTCCATGGTAGCCTTCTCCACAAACCCGGCTTCTGCCGCACCAGCCAAACCCAACATGCCCATAATAAGCTACGGCACACTGCGCTCTCCGCTTTGATAAACCAAGAAAACCAAAACAGTGCATCAGAAATAGAACTCAAGGGCTACTGCTCTTGGAGAAGCAGCAGGGACCCAATAAAGCCTAAATGTCACCCACATTATACATTGCACGAAGGACGGGACGGGAGGGATCAATCACTCATTGTGTGCTTCCACAGCAAATTAACCTTTAAGTAAATACGTGATGCTGATGCTGAGCTTCCATACATACCCAATAGCTTTTAACATGTGGAGCCTTCAGGATTAGCACTGCTCCAATGGCCATCCAAGAGCACCAGACAGTTAACATTCTCCAGGAGTTATTTTAACATAGCTAGTCCAAGATTATTCTAAACAACCTCCCACCCCGAAGGCTTAAAAATCCCATCAGTATTTTAGTTATAGAGAGCCATCTGTTGCACATGGTCACAGTGCTGTCACAGCAGCCTCAGTATCATGAATAATTTAAATTCAATCATGAAATGGTGCAATCGATCCATAAAGCTGTGCCTGAGAGACACGCAGTGTTACATCCCATCAAGGTTCAATACTGCACAAGAGCCACGACACACCTGAAGAGAAGATAAACTCAAAGCAAACAAGTTGACCAACAAGTTAAGTTTGTAGGTTGTTTTTTTTCCTGCTAGAGAATTTCAGGACTGACATGGGTACCTAATCAAATAAACTAAAACAAATCTGTTTTTTTCCAGAATTGTGTGATTAAATATGCTTGAATTAGCAGCAACTGCGATGCAATTTACAAACGTTTGTGTGACATTTAGCTGTAAAACGGCAGGAATTGGCATAAATTCAAAGTTGAGGTTATTTTCAACTACTACCCAATAAAGAAAGTGATATGAAAACATTTTCTGTGATAATAATCATAAAGCACATCACAAAAATAGCTAGAAATATTTAAATTCCTGAGTCTGTGACAGCAATACAAAATACATGGCTGGATCTTCTGTAAAATAAGTAGTTTAAATGGTTTATATTAATTTAGCACATAATGCCAACTTTCTCTAAAACAAATACCATTTGCATTTGACACTTTGTTATCTAATACACCCACATTTATACATTTAGCCTGAAGTATTCAGTGGCCTTTGGGGGCCACTGCACATACAGCACATAAAACAAGTATCCAATTTGCTTTTCTAGCACATCTCATCTGGCACAGCACAGAAGGACACCGACAGCCACAAGGATGCAGCAAGTACGTAGTGGCCTTTACAGTGTGCAGTTCCTTCCAATAGCCGGCAATAAAGGCAACTCCGCAAACTATAAATGTAGGTCGAGAGTTACTGAATGGGAAGTTAAAGGCTGAGAGACATTACCGGCAGAGGAAATAGCTGTATGAAGGCTGCTCCAGCTGTTTTTCGATAAACTTTGTGGAACACCAAGGTCATGAACCTTACAGCTGCAGAGATACAGTTCATACAGCAGTGCACGGAGGACAAACACACAGAGGGACAGATGGACATCAACAGGTCCATCTCCCTTTTCCAGCTGTTGTCAGAGCAGTAGTGGCCCCCAGGCACAATGATTAACGCCTCAGTTAAATGCTACACAAACCAGATGGTAAGGATAGAAGAGAAGGGCAAAGTCCTTTCTCTCCCTCTTAGAATGAACACGAACACACACCATATACTTAATCTTGGGTGCGCACACACACACACACACACACACACGCGCGCGCACACACACACACACACACGCACACGCTGTTTAAATCATCTTTCATAAACATCCTGCCCATAGCCAGGAAGTGCCCTGCAGTAAAAGTTTGATCATGTATAATGGAGCCTTTCCTTCAAAAACATTAAAATAGCGGTATAAAAACACAATTACACTATAGGAAAAGGGTTTTACTACATTAACGATCTTTGTGTGCGCAAACCGTAAACGCCAGCGACAAAGGCAAAAGGCTACACCGGGCCTTCTTGAAATAAAAACAAAAAAGAAATGTCAATCATCAGCTCGACAAAACAAAAAGCCTGCCAACAAAGAAACACGTAATCAAGATAAATCTTTCCTTCCTTCGTTTTAATCAAACTTTGGATGCAGCACTCATTATCAAAGTGCCCAAACAAGTTCACAAACACAACATTGTTTACCCTCAGCAAGGGCGGAACAGCAATCCCATTAGTTATAGCTGTGCGTGTGCATCTGTACATTTAAGCGCACACACACACACAAGCACCTTTTTCACACATACGAGCTGTGTTGCCGATCCCGTCGGACCGCTGTCGTCCTGACAAAACATTGGTCTGTCAAAAAAAAAAATAATAATAAAAAAAAAAAGGTCTTCAAAGCACTCACGCATATTGACTTAAATCATAAGCTCGATCCTTTCACAAGGCACAGAGCATCTCACATATCAAAGGTCTCCCTCGAACACTCAATAGCATCCCCCTCAGCTTGCTACATGAAAGAGAACACTGTGGTGTCTTATAATATGCCGTTTCCCCATTCACAGAGACAAACTTCAAAAGAGGGCTAAATCAAGTTGGAAACCTTTGCACTGTCCCCATGGAGTTGGTGTTTCATGGTAGTGTCATTAAGAAATTATCAAGGGGTGGCGAGGTCATTCATAATTTGGCACACTAAACGCCTTACCAGGTTTGTTCGTTCTAAAATCTGCCATTTTACACATTCTCTGGGGCTTCTCTGACTGGCAGAGGGAGTCGCAGAGAGGGAGATGGTGAATATGCATTACGATCATCTGGCCCGAGTCCTTGTCGCCATGGGAAAAATGTCTGCGGACAATCCTCGCTGCAGGGCCTGAGCCTGTCCCATCTAGACTTCGACTGCGGTTTAGGAGCCACGCCAAACTGTCAAAGTAGTGCTTCTCATTAATGGCGAATTACGGAAAAGCGATAGGCTCCTTTGCCATCTGTTCGCCACTTTTCATGGGAGTTGAGACCCGAGGCTGTGTTGCCTTCAATGCCAGGCACTCTCCTCCACACTAAAACCATGTGGGCAAACTAAGTAAAGTCAGTAAATTGAATTAGACAGAGGGGGTGTGAGAGTAAACAAATGCAAACAGACTTAAGACTGTTGGTTTCTGTCGATTTCGCTCGCCAAAAAGGAAGTGAGCTCGGCCATGTTAGCTACGGGTAACTTGGTTTATGTTAAAAGCACTCATGTAGAATTGAAGAGAGAAGATGTTGGCTTCCATTCAGTATCACGTTCTAGAACTAGTGGCAAGATACTCGTACAACAGGAAGATTAATTTACTTTAAAAACATGGATCTTGGGTCACTGCCATTCTTACTGTGAACTCACTTGCTGAATGAGGAAATTAAATACACTGCAAGGGTACAGAAACTAGAAATACTCCTCCACCATGTTAGCACTGTAGTCCTCTAACATTGCTGGACTCATGGTGCAGGAGTGCTCTGTAAACTCGCACCTGATTCTTTCTTTCTGGTTGTTTGTGAGGATTAAAAAGAAAGTAAACCCTGAAGGTGTGTCTTCAGACAAGTCCAAATCCCGTCAAATCAAAAGATGCCAGTTGACACCAACAGTGACCAGTTGACTGCAAAATGAGCTGCAAGCTGAAAATATTTAAACTGGAGCAGAATTGTTCACCTATCCAGAGGCTTTATGGCCCCACTGCCCTTTACAGACATGGAATATGTAACACTGGCTACATCAAGCCATTAAAGTGGCAGCTTTCTCACAGTCATACATGAGGTACTTCTACATTAATGTTGTTTATGGCTTTATTCAGACATGCCAAGACCTTTATAGAAAGAGCCACGGTATGCGCATGATATTTGCCATCTGACACGCAAGAACAAACAGTACAGGAAGTTATATACTGCGTAACGTTGGGCTAAATTTCCATTACAGGAACTTAATGACCCATAACCGGATCCTCATGAGGACTCGTGGAGTAAAGGTGGTGCTTTTCCACTCCGTGTCACAAACTGGTAGGGACCAGATTTACAACAATAAAATATGTAAGGCCTCTAACTTACTATATAACATGTTATATAAAATTTAATTGAATAACTGATTGAATAAAACGGGGAGGGGGGGCTTTTGATCGGGAGTGAGGTCCAGACTAGGAGCTGTTTCTGACCACAACATCCGTCTCGCAAGGAAAACGTCTGGTACTCGCCGCCATCCGATCCACAGACAAAGTACAGTGTGCTGTGGATTTTCTGATACTAGGCTATATGAAAAGTAAAGGAACGGATAGTCCAATCTTCTTGTTGAACACCCAAATCCGATTCGTTTGAGAAGTACTCGGAGTCGGGTACGGCCCTATTGCTTATTCAGACATGAATGACACCGACAGGTTAATAGCGGCGTCAGATTAATGAAGGGGGTTGCATGTCTAAGGGAGGCTCAAATTATACAAAGATGAGAGGAAAAATCGGATAGACTAGAGTTCCTGGTGAGGTCTGACATCAGTCAGGCACAGTTTGTGGTGGGGAAAAAAAAAAAAAAAAAAAACACGACTGAAAACCCTCCAGCAGACGAATTAACGAGACTAAAGCAGCATTCTGTCTTAAAACACCTTCGGAGTTCCAAACCAAAATTACAATGTTTTGATACCGATTCTTACATGATATGCACAATGACCAGCATGAATAACTCTGGTTATCACAGATTCATGCGGCTGCACAAAAAGACAAAGAGTATCCTTCTATAATTTAGTCTCACGTGTCACAATGACAGAGGAAAGAAAAACATCTTCAGCCTGTTACTTCTGACATAAACCAAATGAAAGCCACTTATATGTTCCCATAATTTGCTAAATTATGCTGCTTTTTGAAACGGCAGCGAAGTTGGCATATTTCACCCATTGTGTGACAGCGCATTTAGGTCTGAATGACAAAAATACTGAGCAGCAAATTAGGATTAAAGAGAAAAGCAGTTGGCCATGTGAGCCACTAGAGAACTGAACCAGTGCCAGTGCACCCACACACTCTGGCATGGAGTGACTGCATCCCAGAGTGAAGAGATGATAGGGAATATTCATGCCTTTAATCAGACACGATATTAAAAGAACACAGATAACCTAGATGCTCGCATTTAATATGCCATCTTCACCTTCTCGCATCAATTTAAGACAGCCGTGATCCCAGGAGAGGTCACGAGAGGACTCTGATCCTGCCAGAGACTCAGACATGGACATCACACTGTCAGGAGACCTGACGCAAGTGTCACAGGTGAGGGAAAAAAAAAAAAGGTGTCAGCATGTTGTTCCATATTTTAAAAAGGATAGATATTTGACAAATGCTGAATGATCTCGAGGTGGAACAAATGACTTAACTGAAGTGTCAGTAATATCCCTTTTAAATCCACGTCTTTGTAATAACATGAAAGGAAACTGGCTGGTGAAATTCCCAGCAGCAAACCCTGAGAAAGCAGCCCTAATGTCAAAAACTGTAAAAAGCTGAGTGATAACAATGTCAAAGAGGTGACATTCCTGGGTGGTGGGGAAGCTGTCATCTTTTCTTTTAGCTTTAGCCATTAGTGGAGCCTGTAAGCGCTCTTTCTCTCTGGCCCAGCTGGCTGTGAAGCACTATTACAGGGAAGCTGTTTGGTCTTTGACCCCGTAGCCTGGAGAGAGCTGGGAAAACTTTTGAGCACCCCCGCTCTCCGTCAGGGAGAGATCCAGGAAGCCGACAGGTTGCTTAATATTCCCCCCCCCTGTTAGTGACTTATGGTGGTCTAATAGCGTGCATTCCAGCACTTGCAAGATTTTCCCAGTCTTGAAACAGGTGTTGTTGTTGGTTCTGATTGGTGGTTGTTGTACGAAAGGGGAAAATATGCAGAATAAATCTCACCATCTACTTTCCGTTGCCATTACCACCCCCCCTTACTGTTTCAACAAATGAGCTCACTGTTTTTACAATGATTAGCACTTAAGGGACACATTCACTTAGGCCGTAAATGTACGAGGCCCAAGTGATTTAAGTGATTGCCTTAAGATAACTACAAAATACACCATGTAGATCTGTCAAGTGATCTCCTGTTAAATTGGAGATCACGCAGAGACAAAAGGAAATAGAGGCAGCCAGCATGGATTCTGTCAATATAAAGGCAACTGCTCAAATTACATGAAACCGAGAGGCAATTGGTCCAACTTAAGTGCAGACAAGGTTTTATCCAACTTCCTGCAGACAGAAAATCAAAACGAGCGTGCATATTTCTTCCTATACGACTTGAGGCACAGCAACATCTGTCATACACAATTAAAAAAAAAATATATATATATATAGAAACATTTTAGGATACAAAAGCACAACTCGACTAATCCACCCAAACTAGGACATGAAACTTAAAACCTGAAGGCGCTGTAAACAACCAGGATTGTGACGAGAGCTGTACCTTCCCATTGAAGCGAGTGTCTGCTGCCCCTCTCTGATGTCCTCTCTGATGTGAGAGACAACCATTGTGCAGATCGCATACCTGTGATTGTTCTTGGCTACACGTGATATCAGAGCAACGGCCGCACACAATGCTTTGAAGAGGACACGGAGATTAAGAGAAAGAAAAACCCTTCAGCGAGAGAGAGAGAGAGAGAGAGAGAGAGAGAGAAAAAAAACCAACACTCTTCAGGCACTCCCCATAAGGGAAAAAAATAAAATAATATATATATATATATATATATCACACCCACCACATAATCCACCACTTGCCTTCAAAAACATATGCAGGAGCCTACGGTAATTCACTGAGACGCCAGGTACACATGGAAAGCACTGAGCTGGAGATAAACAGCCTACGACTGATTAAAACGGCAAAGCCTTCAGTCTACCTAAGTAGCTTGGTGTCCTCGACGGTGGGTGATTATCCCGCACTTGGCTTGGGGGGGGTATATTAGACTGTCAGAGAGCAGTTAGAGAACAGCCAGCTGGTCTAGGCACGACATCCCGGGCTAAGAAGCATTTCTATCACTGTGGAGCAGAAGGGCCCACCAGAGAGCGGCCTCGAACCCCCCGCCCCGCCCCACCCCACCCACCCCCTCTCTCTCCTGGGGGCAACGCACAAGAATGCGGCTGCTCTGAGATCAGCCAGTCGGATCACAACGACAGCTTGTCACCGATCGTTAGTAGTCAAACTTCTGGATGAATGTTAATGCAGCGTACCCACAAGAATCTAACACAATTCTCATGTGAAAACTAGCTGTGCACATGCCAACAGAGGACACAACTCCACTTTATAATAAAAGAAACAGTTTCAGGTTTGTTAAAAGTTAACAAAAATCCTGTTAAGAAGAGAGGAGCTGCCAGGCCTAACACGACTGAAGAGAAGTCCATTTTCCAGGGTAGAATAAATAACACTCTTAAGAGGACTATGAAGAGGGGAAAGAGGTCTTTGTGTGATGGCAGAGTCACGGTCATGGTGACAATAAAAGTCCCTCTGTCATGGGTTAGAGCGGTTTAACCTTTTGATCCTCTTCACTCTTAATGTGGTTTTGCAGCCTTTGAGGTTCTGGTTTAAGTCAAAGAAACCAGATTCACACTCGCACAAAATAAAAAAAGAAACGCAAGTGGAAACTTTCAGAAGTTTAGTTGGGGGGGGGGAATGTAGTTTACGTTCCTGAAGTTGCTTTCTGTAGATATAGAAATTCAAACAAGGAGGGGGCTTTGAAAACTGGACCCCCACCCCCCCACTCAAAAAAAAAGAAAAAGCAAAATGATCCACAATGCTAAAATGTCAAAAAGATGTTGACAACAGAGGAGAACGAAGTAACAAAAAAAACAAAAAAAAAACGAGTCCATTGATCCCTTTTTGAAAATATCCACAATCAATGACGGTTTTCTGCCATATGTTTTGTGAAAATTAGAAACTGCTCATCACAGTAACACAAGATGAATTAGATTAGATTCCAGATTTTGAAACTAACCTGGAGCAGATGAAGTTACACTTCCACCCTTGGCATCTCGCTTTAGAAATCAAGTGTAACGACGTGTAAACCCACAACTATCAAGTTTAGAAACGTGAGCCCACAATTAAGAAAAATGCTCTCACACATTATGTTCAACTTAATTGAATAACACAAGACGTGATGCTATTTAACTGCCTATAATTGCGTTGACGGTGCGTAAACTCCCTGGGACCTGACACCCAAGAAATATCCATCTTAAAAACAGAAGAAACATAATCATTTAGCGAGTTAATGAGCAACTTTCCAAACAGGGGGAGGGAGGTCCTTAAACGCCTCCTACACCCCCCCCCCCCCCCACCCCCCCATATATCCATGTGTCAAAACAGCGGGGCTCTGCATCGACACGCGGCGGCGCCCAAATGTTTGCAGCGGACGACACCGGAGGTTCTGGCGCGGACAGGAGAGGTTATATCGGTCGGTGAGCCTGGAAAGTTATTGCCACCATGGCACTTGGCACCGCGTCGGTGCGCAGCGAGCCTTGTTGGCAGAGCTGCAGTCAGCGACGCAAGAGTGGAAAAACTTCCAGAAAGCACCACGCTGCTGGATCCCGGCTCCACCGCGCACCTTTTCAGCCGCAGGCTCAAACATGATCACTCACTCACTCGCACACGTCCAATTTTTCCAGGCCGGTCTCTGGCGTAGTATTAAACCGGGCGCAAAACCAGGAGGATACGCGCCGACGTTCGCGTCCAAATTTTAAGCCGCGCTGTCTTGCGGTTTCGACCGCTAAGTTGCAAAGTACCGCGTCAGCTTCGGCATCGAATAACAAGCAGCTAATATAATTCCAAAAGAAGGATTCTCCGGGGTGCAAACTTCACCTTCAAGTTATGTGGAGCTCCGTGAAATCCATGCAGCAACTTGCTCGCTCCCGATGTGCCGCTGTTGCCCAACTTGTGGAGAGCAAACTACCCAGCTGTGGCATCAGCCGTCAAGGTGGCTATATAGACAGCAACTACTTCCGGTCTTAACTTTCGAAATAAAGGCACCAAAAGGGTAGACCGTTATTTTTTTTTTTGCTGATAAACAAATTAATAACTATCAAACAAAAACACCACAAAAAAAACAAATATATAATTTAGGGGGGACTCACAATGAACTATACTAAGATATAATGGTAAATGTTATGAAATTATTTTCAAATTGTTTCATAGGTGACCGAGAAGCTTTTATTTTTTTAAGCTGGCGTGTTCCTGTAATAGTGCCTGTGACGTGACTGAAAAAGGCTGTAAACAAACATGAATAAAAGAATAAATAGATAAATATATGTTTTTATGTGGTGAAGGCTTGGATAAAATTGGTCATACCATTAATTGTTGTCTTGTATTTAAACAAACACTTATATTTCATCTTTCTGCTTCATACACGTACCTGTATATAATAGTTAAAAACAGGTTTGTCTGGTCATACTTCGTATTATTTTTGTTTTCTTTGTCCAGAAAGTGTGCTCTCTAGTTGAATTTGCATATTTTCATCTATTAAAAGGATTGCAGAAGCCTATTATTAAATAAAACTGTAATATTATTTCATCATAATTGTGCAGGGACCATGCTATAATTCAGTAATCGCTATGTAATAGCTGTTTTACAGTATATGAATTGGTCTATGAAGTTGGTTAGTAAATATACAAGTTATAGCTATAAAGTGCAGGACAGAAATGATCAGAAGTAGTTGGAATAGTATAAAAGTCATAAAAATAAAACAATTTCTATAGGTTTCAAAGAGCTATGTCTTGTTATTATGTTCTCCATTATATTCTGGATTCATGTTTTACTATGCATATAGATTTTTCTGTATATCTTTTCAGTCATGTCATACTCTATCCTAATGTTTTTTTCCCCTTCATATCTAGATCAACCTTTAATTCATAGGTCACTGCGGGCAGTCCATTCCTCAAACTTATAATTCCCAGACATGTTAAAGTGGGCGAGGAAATCAGTTATAACTGAATAATTCTTTCCTGTACGAGTAAAACTATGCACGGAAAATGTTCCTTCTCAAGGGAGAGCAAAGTTTCCAATTACAACTGTCTATTTTTATGTTGTGACAGGGACAGAAAGATGAAAAGCCCTGAGGCATATTTTATATAATACACTCTACGCTGTGCAAATATTTTAGGTACTTTAGATGTTAAGATTCGGTTTCATCACACAATACCATCAGAGAGGCAACTGATCAGCTCCAAATTCCTCGTGCAGCGTGACAATGAACCCAAACATACAGCCAGACTCGTAAAGAACTGTCTTCAGTGACAAGAAGAACAAGGACTCCTGCAATAGATGATACGGCTCTCATAACTCTGATGTAAACATCATAGAGTCAGACTGTATTTATTAAAAGAGATGGAAGACTCTGAGGAAGTCCACAGAGGAAGTTTGGCAAGTTCTCCAAGATGCATGTACCGAGGTTCCTGCCAGGTACTTTAAAAAAGTGTGTACAAGTGTACATAGGAGAGGTGCTGATTTAAAAGCAAAAATTGGTCACATCAAATATTGATTTTATTCAGGGTTTTTTTTTCCTTCTCTTTATTGCACTTTATATGAAATATAAATATAATATAAGGTAATTTTCATCCTTTAAACTTTTTCAGAGTACTGCATCTTACCAATCACTGTTGTTTTAGTCAGTTGGACCATACAGATCAACACAATCAATAATGCATATTCTAAATTGAAATCAAAGATAATGAGTTTCCCCTCAACACAATATCAATTATGGACTATGACATGCTGTACATAACTGTTCTCTTATCATGTGTCTGCCTGCTTTTGACAGGACATCCCCAGGTTATGAGGTTACTTGGTTTTGACACAACTTAATGAGCTGAAAGAAAATGAACTGAACATGAATTACTACTTTTCCTTTCCAGTTTGTCAGTGTTAATATCTTGCTCCGATCATTTTGAAGCAGCAGCACTGTGAGAAGAGTACGAGGTGGACTCTCATGCTGAAACCCAACACTTGAGGCCACTGAGACCAATCCTGAGAATGCTAACCACTTGGCAATACATATTCTTAACATTTTGTGGGTTCTCAGCATGACAGTGTGATATAAACAGTTGCAGGTTTCAACATGAAGCTATTAAGAAATGTCACAACTCTCTGAGGGCAAATGGCCATCTTTTTTTTTTTAAATTTTTTTATTGCTACACTTTGATTGCTACGCTGTCAACTCTTTTAATCAGCCTAATACCATCACTGAATGTGGCTGTGGCAAACTTTCTGACAAGTTGAATTGATTGTATGTCTGAGATGGCTCATGGGCCACCATTAGATGTCCAGGAATGTAATTCCAATAAATGACATAGATTATTAACTTCACAGAGATTATGTCTCTGTGGATAACCCATCAACAGTAAAAAAAAAAATAATAATAATAAAAAAAAACTCAACCAAATGCCACTATAAGTGCATCACTGTTGGGAGACGAGTGGGGAAAAGAAATGTAATCATCCATGACGCAAAACTCTGTCATGAGCTTACGATGGCTTTCATAAAGAATATTCATCATGTCAGTGTGGTGGGTGTGTTACTTTTTTATTAAAACATAAAAATGTAAACATATAAAGTAATTACGCAGAATATAAATCTGAGTAGACTCTCAAGTTTTCAACACATTTACCAATGGAGAAACGAGGCAACTGAGGCTGTACTTTCGGTGCAGCTTCACCTTATTCATTATGAATGCAGACTAAAATGGCTTGACATGAATTACAATGGGCAGCAGACCCTCATTAACACTTTCTCTTATTTATAATAAGTGTAAGTGTCTGTGCAGTCTTCCTGTTCACATCTTTGTCTTTAGGAACAGTGCCATCTGCTGTCACGCAGGTAGAGGGGAGGGACCGTACCTACACGTCCACACACACTCACACGTAGAGCGGTCCTGGCTACAACTCTCTGCAATGCAGTAGAAATTCACCTGCACACAGCTTGTTTGAGCAGCAGTGCAATTTATCTTTAGGACAAGAAGAGCCAAGTACATGTCACTTCTCTGTGGATGACCCAACCCACAACACAGACCTAATTACCCATGAGATTAGGCTGCTAAATCTCACGATGGCTGAGCTGTGAAGTCATCTATCTTGAACAGATAAGTATGAGGATTTGGTCATACAGCAAAACAAAATTCAACTAAAAGCTAAGATGTGTGTTTTTTAAATAAAATAATTATATCGAATCAATCATGTTATGTGGTAAAAACATTAAAAGTCACATTACGAGGGGTTGTAAACTGATGAAAAGTGATACTCGGGTCCAATGGGTCACATTTTTCTGACAGTTACATTCAACTGACTTTACTGTATTTTCAAATTTTTTTCATCTGCATTGTCAAAATTTTCATTGCATGCCACCTTGAAACAACTTCACTGACTACATTTGCAGAACCGACGGCTGATGTCATCAAACTCACCAGAACCGCAGCCTGGAGACTTTAAATGATAATTGCAGCAGCCACTCTGGTGAGTCAGTGAATCCAGTTCTCTTTCGGTACTTCAGTACATGATGTGAAGCTTTGATAGTTGCAACAATAAAAACTGCATTAAAAGTTTCCTCTCATGTAAAATTATTATTATTAAAAATCTATAACGCCACAATACAATTTATTTTATTTTTTTAAGTGAATGGGGATTATATTCTTTTTTTTTTTTTTTTTTTTTTAACAAAATATCTATTTTCCAAATTTTTCTGAAATAAAACTGGTCAAAACCCAAGCTGTGTCTCAATTTGCACTCTTATGTACTTACACTTGTTATTTCAAGTGCATAAGTGTGTTCACACTGACAAGTATGGCAACGAACAGTGCACAACGAGTACCTGGATGGTGTCCTGAGAGACCATCGACCTATTCTCAAACTGCTGAAATTGGCAGGCCAGGAAGTTACAGCTGTTGCTGCGAACACCGAACTAAACGAAAACAAAAGCGTTTATTTCTCAGTGAATACAACTGTACTACTGTTAGATAGAAGCCATTAGTATGTTTATTGTGTGAAACAGGCGGCACGAAAACACGTTCACGTTTAAGTAAAATGACCAAACAAAGCCGCCACATATGTTGGCGGGTGATGCTTTGAAATGTTGCTGTTGTCATTCTCGGTAAATACTCAACAACAGTGCGATTTGAGACAACACTGTCGAAATTCACGCACTACTCATGTAAGTTTACCACTTGTCGTGCACATGTATCCTAGCGTAAGTACGCAAATTGAGACAGCCTTAGTATCTGGTTGGACCACATATGAAATGCTACAGGGCTTTTAATTTGAAATGAAGGCTTTTAATTTGAAACGGGTACTGGAAGTTGCAGCTTTCGGCCAACCGATGGTAAAACTATGATTACTCCCTCACTCAATAACACGGTGGTTTACAGGATTGGCCCCGCCCAGCCGAAAACACAACATGTGACTTGTCAAAATAATTGTGTCTCCATTTGTTTAAATGACTCGAGGATGAAATGTGATGCGTGTATACCCCATCAGTGCTTTGAAGTGAGAGTTAGGGTAGAGGAGACACGGAAGATCTGAGGCAGCATGTTGCTCAACTGGTAGAACATCTCTTCTGAGATACTCTGTTAACACAAAGAGACAGCCGGGGTTAGAGAGCAACAAGGGGCTGAGAGTCGGACAGCAACAACATGGAAAAAAACAACAACAACAACTCGCGTACACATTTTCACTCCACACACTGTGATGATAGAAGGAAACCATTTAAAGTCTCTTTTAATCCGAGCTGAAATTGTGCCCACAATGTCAAAAATATATCTGGACTGTTTGTGTGCAGCCAAGTGTTAACAGCCCCCGTGGTGTCCTTTGGGTCACCGGGTCTTTCTCACTGCAGGGAGCAGCAGTCAAGAGGCTGAAACGATGTGAGCTGCAGCAGCTGGGACTTTAACGGGGGAACATACCGTGTCACTCTAAGCATCGCCACCCGTCAAATAAGAATGTTGAGTAATATGAAGGCACAAAACGCAGTCACACACGCACCTTTCAGCACACACAAACACACAGCGTATATATATATATATATATATATATATATAGACTGTATTTCTTTGAGGTGTAGACAACAATGTTGTTTCACTGGGTGCTTTTTTGCATGGTGTCTGAGCATGTGGCTGACAGTAAGCTGCTACAGTCGGAGCCCTTTCATGCCGCTTGTTTTATCATCTCATCCTGTCAACATGAGATAACACTATAGGCTCTGCTGCCTTCCTGACAAACCACAAAAGCTATAGGTATACTACATCCAGCTCAACTCAAAACAGTCACGTGTCATCCACCACTGAGGGCTTGAATTATTTGAAAATATGACGGTAAATTAAAGCTGAACCTGAACATTTTATATTCTTTTTAACTTGCAGTCACATTGACTTATTTACATGATATCAAAAATTACCATCAGACTTGGATTTCTGAGAAAGTGAAGGTGATTATAGCTGAGTGTTGGGGAGCTACCCGTTAATCCCATTGCTTATCACAGATTCATATGAATGAGTCTCTGAGCTTTCTTTTATCACAGCAGTGTAAATACTGGGCCAAAGAATCTAAAGCTCTATAATCTATGATTTATGACATGCTTTTCAAACAGTCGACTCCTCTCCACCTGCATTCAAAGGCGTGCACTGTAAGGCCAGGTGTGCCTTTTGTGATGCTCTGTGCTGTACATGAGGCCTTAAGTGTACATTTCTTTTGAAAACAACATAAAGCATTATTGAAAGGCAATCAGTCAAAGAGAAAACGTTCACGACTTGCAGCCTTAGCTGTAAGTTGTGAAACCACAAAAAAACAAACAGAGCACATTCTGATCTCACCTTCGGCACAAGAAACTGGACTGTGCGTGATATACCTCCGTCCCAGGAAGCCATTTCCATCATAAAGCCTGCAAATGAAAGCCATTAAAAGTAAATGTAACAAGTTTAAATCTGTCTGTAATGTTCAGTGTTTTACATGCATTATTATATAAAGAAGTTTAGTGATTATGTTAATTATGTCCCAACTTGTTTGGGTTCGTGAGTTTCAACAGAATGAGACAGTTTGGAAAAAAAAAACTACTTTCAGTGCTTGTAGGTCATGAAAACAGACAGAAATTCAGTCAGTTATCTATGAAAATCTCTGAAAAGAGTAAGAATGCACCAACGGTGGGAACAGTGCAAGGTGCAAAGCAAATTGCTGGTTTAACAGAGTTAATGTGTGTTGAGGTCACATATTGAGTCAATAAATTAACTTCACATAATTTGAAACTATTCGTGTTACCTTTGACACATTTGAACACCAGCTCAGCCCTCTTCAGACACCACGGTATGGTCATCTCCTGCAAAGAGAAATTTCGTGTGTTGGTTTTGAATTGAATCTTTATTGGCTGAGATAATATTTACAGATCAAGAAATTTAACTGTGGTGTCTCTCAACACACATCGACAAACAAAATCTGGAAAACAAAGCTGAAAGAACATGCGTAACATAACCGTATGACTATTAAATAAATGCATATAGAACTGATTTATACAGATGCGTAGTGTTTAAAAATGTGAACTAGTTTAGTATAACATGTTAATTTTTGTCAGTTTGTGTTGGTAAAATTGGTGTAGTCATTTTTAACAGTTAAAATAATGATTCATTACAGACAATACACACTTGCACGCTGGTTTATAAAACGTTACTTCACATGGTGAACTCTATGAACAGCCTCAAACACTTGCTGCTTATGTCACTTCTCTTGTCTTTTCAGGTTGGAGAGTTTCTGGCTCCAGGCTGCTCACAGTGACCTCAGCCAGAAGTCATCGCTACAATCTACCTTTGCTCACAGTGATGGGTGCCACATAGGCGGAGTCTCTGCCACAAACATGCACAACCTTTCACCCACTGGTGAATGTGTTGCACGCCTCCCGAGTCAGCAGACGGTGTATATGAACAGCGATGTCAGTGAGGCTCATGTTTAGGTTCGTGTCACCCGGTAACCGATTTGCCATCAAGATAAACTGCAAAAGCTCGAGCAATGGATCTTTGCGAAATTACCAAAAGGAGAGGAAATTCATTCAGTTTTTCCATTATGGCAGAAGTTAGTACTGATGTGAAGTCGAGCTGCTGCGGCTGTCCACGTGAGCATGAAGGCAGCTCTGGTCTATAACAAGCAGCAGAGGCAAGAAAAGACTTACAACCAGGAACTGTTGTCAAATTGTGTAACAGACACTGTCAGCAAACCGGCTCGCTGAGCTTACAGAGACAGTTTTCAATTTCCTCTCCAAAAACTTTTAAACAAGCATTAAAGTGCCACTAAGCAATTCCTCCGTGTTCCATCTTCCTCCAACTTCAAAGAAAAAAAAAAACATCCAAAATCAAGGAGGAACCCTGCTGTATTTTGATTGTGGTCTGTTGTTCATCGAGACAAACTATACCCGCCGCTTTAATGCTAAAACACAAGAATAGGCTTGTACAAGTGGGCAAACATCTCTGCTAAATGGGAAACGCCTGAAAAGAAGCTGACGGGTAGAAAGTTTTGATGTGAAACCAGAAGCTATCAATTAAAGATCCTCTGGTTCCCCGGGCTTCAGAAGTTAGACGACTGGTTATGTAAACAAAAGACTCTTGATTAGACATGAGGAGAAAAATTGCACCGGGCACGTCGTGGCACGAGTGCACTCCACTCACAGGCTTGTTGAAAATGTTCTTTCCATGTTATGGGGTCTTTGGTTTTTTGTTTTACTTTCCCTTGGTTCAATAAATAATGTGAGAGGCATTTTAATTAACAGAAAATCTTTCTTCCATTCATTTCCAGCAGACCGAATTAAACAAGGCTTTCCGATTTCCAGTTACAATAGGAAAACCCACTTTATTCTGACCAGATATTGGCCGAACATCAGTCACTAGAGGCTTTCTGTTTTACTCCACCCTGGCGTGTGAGCACAGAGTGTTGCTGTACATATGCTCAGCGGTAAGTAAACAGACCTGTTGTTGACCTGAAAGCAGCAAGTTGTTGACAGAAATCACAGCCGGAGCCTTGACAAGCCAGATGACAGCGGTACATAATGGAGCAGAGGCAGAATGAAAGGGAAGAAACTCTCACTGCGACATCATCTGGGGCCGAGGAGACTCGTATGTTTGACACAAAAGTACAAGACCGAAGCGGTTACATTAGCATGCAAACATGGGTCATGACAAGGGTTCAAGAGCTGCTCTGCTGAAGTGTCGTTGTGCAACACTGAATCCATATCAGCTCGGTGCGTGAGCTACAGCAGAGCCTGACCACTCAACTCCCAAAAGTACGCAGAATTGTGAAATGGGGAGGAATATTCCCCCTGAAAAATGAAGCTGTCAAGGTATGTGCAAAATATTGAGATTTTTTTTTTTTTATATATATATACATTTTCTCCTTTATTGTAAAGCTGATAGTCTAACTTCAGGCAAGAAGCGTGAGAACGAAAGGAGTATGAACTGCAACAATGCCCAAAATTAGAAGCAAGAAGTGAAAAATGGAAGTCACACTGTCTCAGCAACTAAACCAGAGGATCTTATTCCTGTTCTTTGTCTGATGTACCACCACAGTCATGTAAACTCAAGTAGCCTTTCATCAACACCACCCATTTTAAACTGACTGTTATTTAACGATATAAAAGTTGTTATTGTTACAGAACTTTTTTTTTTTTTATACATGAATACCCCAAATTTGATTGATTTTCTACTGTTTAAACTCCACTTAGTCTCATCGGAATACCAGAGATATTTGGCCGCCATGGCAAGGCTGCAACCCTTTCCTAATCTTTTCACGTGTTTGTCCAGCATTGTCCAACTCAAACATTTACCCTTTTCTGTACTGTATTGTCTCTTCAGATGTGAACTGTACATATTTGTCTTGTTAACTTGTACAGTTTAATAAAAGGAGAAAAATAAAACTGAGATAACCAACTGTATGTTTGTTGGTCCCGCAAACTTAAAGGAGCGGTGTGTAGGATTTAGTGGCACCTAGTGGTGATGTTGCAGACACAACTCGCCTCATTCTCCTGTCGACGCGTGGAAGACAATCGACAATAAGCGCAAAAGAACCCAAAAATCCCTCTATAGAAACAGTGTTTAGTTTGTCACTGCGGGGCTAATGTAGAAAAATGACGGCACAACATAGCAACTTCCATGCAAGAGGACCCGCTCCCTACGTAGATGCAAAGAACTCCTTCAAAAGTAATGAAAACACAACAAATCTTAGTTACAAGTACACTAATGAAAAGGTAAATATGAATATTGTATTCCATTTCCGCCAACAGATACTCCTAAATCCTTCACGCTAACTCCTTAAACAACGTTTGAACGAAGTAAAGGGTAAGTGGATTGCTGAATTTCTCATTTGGGTTTCATGCTAAGATTATTGCGTGATTATATTCCTTATGAAGTGTCTATGTACAGTGTAAAAGCATCCACAGTGCTCTCAGCTGCTCTTACCTCGGACATGTCGTGGACCAGCAGCAGAGGGACGGTGACGGTCGTGATGTCATGCGTGCAGCAGACCTTCAGGATGTTCCTCAAGCCCATGATGGCCGGGTCGCGGGCCGTGATGTTCCCCGAACGGACGTTGTCATCCACACACAGATGGAAGACAACGTGGACCTCTGACAGGTTGGAGTGCCGGGAGATATAGAACTCACCTTGAAGAGGAGAAGCAGCAGATTAACAGAGTGCATGATGGGAAAAAAAACAAACAAGGAAGAAGTCTAAAGTTATATGCTGAATAACATTACCTGGTAAGATATTCGAAGGGTTCCTCTCAACATTTTTGCTCTTATCGTCACCTCCGTTCCTTGGAATCTCTGTAAGGACACGGGATTACAAAATGAAACAAAAAAAGGCATGCAGAGTATGCAAAAATACTGATAAAAATTTCTCATAAGGACCCTGAATACCACTGGCATCTGGAGCATCCATGAAAGGCCTGTGAGCTAGCAGGAATGCTTCTATGTACAGCGCTGCTCTATAAACCACTTAACTTATGCTGTGATAAGGATCTGGACAACGCTGTCTGTCAACACAGGAGCAGTGATGAAAAGTGTCTTCTATTTCCTGACTGTTTAATCCCCCTCTTATACTGCTGACATGCCAATGAAATTCTCCAGCTCAGTGAAAAGCTTTGCATACTGCTACAAATATATTATCATACTTTTGTACTATTATACACTACTTTTTCTGGTACTATAAAAAAATAATGATGCTCTTTCTTGTTTTCTTCAACATCAAATTCGGTAAGTTAGACATGAACCTCGAAGGAATTATTTTCTATATATTGAGAGGAACATAGGCAAAACAAACCACACTTGGGTGATACAACTACATGTATCTTGCAGATCTGTCTCTATGGCACTACTAAAAGGAACCACGAATAACAGTGTTAGTTAAGCATTTTATAATACAGTCGAAAATACAACTATCTGTCTAAAAAAAAGACACTTACACCACCAGAAATAATCTATTTTCTTAATTTACGTCAGTGTCAAGGTCAGCGGTCCCACTGTGAAATGCACGGTGCATCCAGGATGACATTGTTGTGACCATCAGTCTCCAAAAAGTCTTGCCTTTGTCGTTGCAAAAAAAAAAAAAAAAAAAAAAAAAGTCTAACCTGGTTGATCTTTGTGTTTGCTGCTTCGCTGGGCTCTGGCACACAGTACGACCTGCTGCACCTCCTTCAGCTGCTCCTCCAGGCAGTGAAAGTGGAAGTCTGTACACTCCCTCGCCACAGTCGCAAAGTCTGGGGATCAGGGAGGAAATGATGCATGAAAACATTTTGGAACCAAATGACTTGTTGGCCAGAGCTTCTCTCCGTCTCCACATTTGTAATATAAAAAGATAATTCAAACATAAAGGTGAACGGAGTGCCGAGTCGCTGAACACAACACTGAAAGAGGTTTGAGAGAATGGTATTATTCTCCCAGTAAAATGTGAGCGACAACAAGAGTGAGTCATGAGTAGAACAAAAAATTAAAAATTCATTGGTTCCAGAATATAACAAAGCCCTGAAGGAATTATTGTGGAATATGTAAATATGCAGATCATTCTGCAGAAAGCTTGTGATACAAACTCTTATCATGACACAAAACAACCTCACAGTTTGCCCGAAGGGAAAAAAAAAGGGAAACAATATGTATCAGAGCGATACATTATATTCAAAATGCCCCCTGACCTCTCTTGATGCCACTGTAGGAGTTGACCCTGTTGTCCACCAGCAGCACCAGACCACACAGTGAGGAGGAGTAGAGCGAGAGCGCCGTCTGCAGCCGCCGCAGCTTCGCTCCGCTGCTGCCGTGTCGCCGGTGTTTACAGAAATCCAGCACATCTGCTCGGACCAGCCGCAGGTTGTGCATCGTCTTCAGCTGTGCTCCTGCTCAAAGAAAGACACAAGGATACTTCTTTTAGGCACTGTATGCTACCCGAAAAAGTTCCAGATGGCATAAAACTGTTTATAAGCATATTAGAGGCTAAGCACCTAGGTGTATGGTGAAGCTCTCCTCCAGCTGAGGCTGCTCCTCAAACATCCTGGCCCCAGAATCTGCCTCCTCTGACAGCTGGCTGGGCTGCACCTTAATCTCCTCACTGGAAATCAATCACGCACAGAAATCAATACATAAGACGTCTATCAAATACATGACGACCATCCATTCGCTGTAGCCGCCTATCCTTTAAAGTGTTGCATTGGGGGGCAGAAAGCAGGGAACACCTTTGATAGATCGACTAGCTATTTAGTTATCCAATACATAATGTAAAGGCACAAAGAAAAGAACTGTCAGAACCTAAAGAGTTTCATCCCAAGACAAAAAAGAAAACACAAATGTTAAAGGAAAAACCATCCTACCTAGTCGCAGTTTTTTTTGGCTACTTCTTGGATAACAAATAAGATATAATGGATGATAATGAACTACACAGTTATGCATGAATATAAAACCAGCTTAAAAATCAAACACAACAGTTTACTGTTTCTGAAAATGTTTCTTTGTAACACGACACATGTAAAGCTCAGTTATCCGGATACTTTTTTTTAAGTTTTATTTTAAAATAAAATACACCAAAGACATCAAAACTCCAACTTGAATTGTGTTTTGCAGTTACTGACTACAGCTTGAATTAAAAATGCGTATTTATCAAGTGTTCAGAGTGCTGAAGTAGAAGGTTTTCACTTCCACCCACACACGAGATAATGATATTCATAATAAAAAAAAAAAACAACAACAACAAATGCAGGGTCAGCACATTGTCTGAGAGGCTCTTAGCATACGGGTCCTGGTCGTATCTGTTTCTGATGGAATATCCGATACACGCTGAGGAGTGTAATAAATGGATTTAAAGCACCACGCTGCAGGACTACTTTACAGTTAAGTACAATCTGATTTTTGCCTCCTTCTTGTTCCAAGACTCCAGTGATAACTGATACTGCAAAGCTAAGCATCCGTCAAACCAAGAAGAGTATTTTACTTCTTGTAATAATCACATTGATTTCCATGTAAATAGAGCTTGTACTTCAAAATAGAAAGTATTAATGTGGAGTTTTGAATTTGCGCTGTTGCAGATGTGCAGCTGTTGACCTTCTGTTAGTTTCAGTTTGTCCTCCAGCAAAAATCTAAATGAAAAAAAGTTTCCAGAGCCATCTTTCCAGTAAACCAGTTTCATGTTATTTTATTAGTCAACAAAAAAGGTTGTTCTTGTTTTCATCAAGATTCTGCCACCCGGCGATATCTTACTTTGCCATACTTCCTCATTTTGTCTTTTAATCAGCCTATTTTAGAAGTATCTGTTTTAAATATCTCTAACCAACTGTTTTCAATGCTTAAACTCTGCACAAATAAATGTATGCAGGACTTGAGCATCGAAACCCAGACCGGCCTGAGCCTCAGCACCGAGGTTAACCTGTCTGTAACATGATACTGCCATCTACTGTTCGCATTTAAAGACAAGCGTAAAGCGCCTGACTTCAGAGTTCATTATCGTGAATCCGCTGTTTTTTTCTTTTTACCCTCCAATCTGAAAGTTTGTGAGGATTTGTCCCAGAAGTGGAGAGGCCTTAGGTTCAGGTCCGTTTAGGTATGCAATAAGCCGACACATATTAGCTGTGCAAACAACAACAAGTATAACACTAACAGATTTGTTTCTGTTTCTGAGATGACCTCACGTAATTTTGCTGCTGTTGTTGGATTTCTGCAGATCCTGGTGCAGTTTGATGACCCAATCTTGGTACTCGCGCTTTTGAATGCCAGTCACTTGCTTCAGTTCGCTGGCCCACTTGTTCTCCAGGACCTGTTCAAAGGACACGGTGTCAAACATTGAGGGTCTTTAATATGACAAAAAACATCTTTTAATTGAACATACTAGGAGAGACTTGAAACTTTGAAACCTGGAAAATGAATCCCGAAAACGTCGGAGGGAAGATGATGACCTTTAACTCGGCATTGAGATCAGTATATGTCTACTTTTAAGACTGTGACACACCACAGAGAGCTCCAGCTTCTTCTTACCTGCTGTGCATCAAAGTGTTGAGAGGCTACTGCATTTACATCGTGGTCACTCAAGGTATTCCCCAGCTCATGCATCACTTTGTCCATTTCTGTTGCTTGCCTGACAGACAGGAAAGTATTCATCAATTTGATTAGATAGATGAGAAAATACATCATCATTTAAACAACTTATACATGTTCTGATATATCTATCCACTGCAACAAAAAAAAACTGAGGTCAAGCAGATATTAAGATAAACTAAGAAAATAAGACAAAGTTGACTTAACTTTCGGTAAAATGTCATACCTAGACATTCTACTTTCATGGCTAAAATGCACAGACCTTTAGTGCAATAAGCAGATGGAAATTTCATATTATAGGCAACGTGATGAGTACCGATTCTTTCGCAGATATTTCTACATGAAAAAAAGCACAATATTCAAAGTTACAAAAACAAAATTGTACGTGTTTTTCAAGAGGGGAGCGGGATACCTTAGGTGTAACAGAGATTATAGGAATTTATCATGGCCTAAAAATTCAGGGCAAAACTGTTTGAGTACAAATTTAGCAATAAACAAGAACAGGAGTTGTGATGCCAGTCACTAATCCCTGACACCAACCTCTCCTGTAGTTTCTTGAGCTCCATGTCTCTCTCGCTGATGAGCTCGGAGATGCTAACAAAGTAGTTGTGCTCCAGGTTGAGGAGAGTATCTGAGGCAGGAGAGTGGATCAGCTCATGGTAAACATCGGCAAAGTCCTCATCCCAGCTCGGCTCTTCGGGCCGCGAATGCTCGAGTGTAGTCTGAAAGAGTGACAGAGAAAACAACGCATCTTTTTTTTAAATGGCAGAATAACCACACTGTGAATTTGACATTGTAGGGTTGTCGTTGGGGGTGATAATCTACTGGCCATGCTGTGAGGAAGAACAACAAGTGAGGAGCTGACTTTCAGTAGAAAGTGTGAAAATAATTTTTTTTAGAAGAAGTAAAAAGAGGAAGGCAAACTGCTTTGTCAACACAGTTTGTGTGCCACACACTGCTCAACAAACCAGGGAAGTTGATGTACCCCATCTTTAATTAGAAAAGCAACAGAACAGTATACAGAATCTGAAACTCCTCTATTGATATGAGCCCAGGAATCTTGAGAGCACCAACACGATGGACGCTGGAAAGCTTCCACGTGTATTTCTGTGTGACTGCAGTAAAAGTCCTAATGTGAGTGCAGTGGGGCAGAGGGGCGTTACAACACAACCCGAGGCAGCCCGTCTTTTTATAAGTGCCTAAGCGAGTGGCAACAGAGTTTATACTCCTGAACTCTGAAGTTTAAAAACCAAATGATCTCATTGGCCATCATTAAACATGAAATAAGACACGCTTGCTGTCAAAGAAATGTGCCCATGAACATGATTTCATTAGAAAACCACAAAGTTGTCTTCTCACTCTGCTATTTGCTTTGTGTTGATCCATAACATGAAAGCGATGACTCCATTCTCAGATATGTGAAAAATGTGCCACCGCAGATTGGATGTCTGGTACGAAATGCATCACAGTGCAACCAAGTAAAATGGGCGAGAGAGACATTAAACGCAGCATGTGGGCTCCTGTAATGAGATTTTTTTTTCTTCTTCTCCGGAACCCATAAAACATCAATTTTCAGATGCACTCCACTACTTCTGTTTAAATTACTTTAATGATACATGACTCCCCCGAAGTAAACGGGAGCATTCGAGGATACTTCCAAAACACTGCGCTGTGCTACTACAGAAACATGGAGTAGCGTGGATATATGATCGGGGTGTGTTCAGCAGCCAGTGTCTGAAATTAACTTTTTGGAAGACCTGCCAAGCCTGAAACGTGCTGTCCACATTATTAATAGATATTTTTCACAGAAATATCCCCCGAAAATAAATGGAGGCACGTTGGATACGTTGAATCGAGTGATGTTGCTTTGTCGTTGTAATAAGATATAGTCATGATATACCACATAACTCTATTTGTAAAACGGCATTTAAAAGTCATCCCGCAAACTGTGTTGAAGCTAAAATGCTGTGGATGTGGATGCCATGTGTAATATAGCTTTCTTAATGACAGTGGCATGTAAAACGTTATTCGTAATCGACAGTCATTTTTAAGCCGAAAGAGAAGTGTTTGAATGTAACCTCAGGGTCATTGAGTAATCACAAGAGCACCAAACAAGCTGCCTTTAAAACAAGTGCTTTAGTCTATAATAGCCACAATGTGGTGGAAAGTCATACATCCAAGTAAGGCATTCAAATAAAATAACAGCCTTACAGCTTATAACAACAAGCCCCACGGTCATCTTCTCAGATATGAGTATAAGCTATGTAGATAAACCCAAATAAATGAATCATGAAATCAAATCTGTTGAGAGCCTCCCATGTTTCCAGATACTGATATTACAGTTTGTGCTATAACCAACCAAAAGCTATTAGAAACATTAGAAAACATTCGTTTTTAGGGACAACAGCATTACTGACGTGTTTATTACCTCCACATAAGACCTGGTCCATGCGTTGGTGAGCTGATTTACATCTACGTCTCCCGCTGTGAGTCTCTGCAGGGCCAGCTCTGCCTCTCTGTCATAATCCACAATGGTCTCGCTCTCGATGAATTTGGAAAGCGTGGTTTTCAGTTCTACGGAACGACATGCACACACAGCAGAAAACAGTCATTTAAAAAAATAAATAAATAAAAAAAATAAAAAAATGTTTTCATTTCTGTAAGAGCCAAGCACCACAGTGCAAAAATAAATGGACTGGATCCATTTCATCTATTTGGTTTCAGAGTAACAACACACATGCTGAGAATGCTGCGCTCCGTCCCAGGACAGCGTGCGGGGGGAAATGATTTCATTACATTAAGTAGAAGCTGATGTTTCTTGTCCAACTGCAGTGATTTGGAGAAAACATGCAAGGTGGATAATACAGCAAAGATAGTCATCACAAAATATTATTCAAGGCAAGGAACCACACTGACAAGCTCTCCCTGGCAATTTGTCATGTTTTGGGTTATAAATCACTAATGTGTGGACGAAGGTCGTGGTTGTAGTTAGAAAAAGAAGAGAAATACAAAAAGGGAAATAAGCACAGGTCATTTATTTGACCAAGTCCACTCCAACGGCAAGATCGCGCCACAAATACACCAGCCATGTATTGTAACGCGTCCTAGTTCCAGTTGACTTTTTACTGAGAGCGGCAAGCTCACCACTTTCTATGTAGCAGGGGATTTTATGCAGCAGCATCAGGCGTCCGTGAAGGTCACTGATGTTCTCTTGAACCGGAAACTGCAGGGGCACTTTGAGGACGCAGTTGTGTCTCCCTGCACTGAACTCAAACACAAACTCCTTCTCAGCAGTGCTGTTTGCTTTGCCTTTGTTCTTCTTCATGGTCACAACTGCAAAATAAAAGGCACAAGAGAAATATGAATGAAAATATTGTCATTTAAAATGTCACTGTGCAGAAATAATGCTGCAATACCGTATCATTGTCATTTCAGGGTTGTTGTTTTTTTTTGTTTATTTTAAATAACCTAAGTTTTAACCATTTACTAACACAAAGAAACAGCGTTCAGAGTATTAACAACACATACCAACGCGTCTTTATAAATGAGATTCCCTCTGCAAAAAGATATTTTGCAAAATATCTTGCAAAATCATTGTGTTTTAGATCACAGCTGACAGAAAATCAAGTCACCTCCTGTTTGTATTGTAAACGTAAAATTAGCTCAACGTTTGCTAACAGTGTGGCTAACGTTTAAACTCGCTACAAAGCTAAAAACAATTTTTTTTTTATTATTTTTTTTTTTTTAAAAACGGACACTTTTGTCCTGGGTGCATTTATTTATTTTGGTGGACATATATACCTTATAAGGTGTTAATTTACCTGAGTATGAATGAATACGGAAACGCTATTTCCCTGTTGCAAAAAGCAGCGCTCCTGTTCGTGTCAGTCACCTGACCGCTTCACTGTGTAGCAGTGTGACACCAAAAGCACTTTCGCAACACGGAAGTTTATGATTTAAAAAAAAAATAATAATAATTGTTTAATCTTCAAAACTACTATATAATCTGATTCGCATCTTAATACGTGTCATAAATGGTCTAGGTTTGTATTTTAGAATTTCTCTTTTACGTCCCAATCAAATTTTACAAACCAACGAATCTGTTGGCCACCAAAGCTTGAATTTACTAAAGCATTTATTTCATTGAACACTACCTCCCCCTGCTGGACACAAATGGTTATTGATAAATGGTTTATGAGTGTTTTTTTATTTTTAGGAGCTACCTAACAGAAAACATCAGATAAATAAACACTGACGCCGAGGAGAAAGCATTGTCTTTTTAATAAGAACGCAAAATCAGGACAAGATGCTCATAAAACTGCATAAAAAAAAAAAAAAAGAACAGAGAGTTGTAATAAAAAGAAAGACACTGAACATCAACATCTCATGGCTTTTTTGGGCAGATGAGGGTTTGAGTTTGCTCAGTTTTCATGGAGAATAAAATCAATCAATTGTTTAAATAATTAGGCTTATTTAGTATGTATAATTATTTAACATTTAATTAAAAAAAAATAGCACAGATTGTATATATAATATACATGCCGAAAATATGGTACGTGGCTTATAAATCCAGTCAAAATTGTGTGCAGTCTGCGGTGCAAAGACAAAATCAACAAAGACGTTTTTTCTTAATGAGACATGTTTGAATAAAGTTGTGCGTGAGAGTGCGCACGCGCAAATCGCACGTAGACGCGCACGTTCTTAAACGTGCGTGTGTTTTCTTCAAGTTTGAGTCGATAAGAGTCCGTGTACAAATAGCAAACCCTAAGTAAAAACCGAATAATCCGTCATTTTTAAGCGCCCTCGAAATAAATACCACCAAAACCATCGCGGCACGTGACGGGACATAACCGCGATGAAATAAATAGTTAGGCTATAATTTATTTATTTTTATTTTTTTTTACTTCACGCCTTCTAGTTTCGTTTCGCGGTTTTTTTTTAATCGGTATGAGAATTTGCAGACACTCCCTCCAGCGATTGAACCGCCGCGTCATACCTCGCGTGGCCAACGGCTCTCCACCGACCGCTCGCTCGCTCGTTGAATTACCGGAGTCCCGCTTGTTCGGCTCGATTTAGTCGAGATCGTTTGTAGAAAAAAAACAACAACAACAACAACAACAAAACCAGGCCGCACTTTCTTAAATCAAACACCGCCACGCTAATCCCGGACACCTTGTGTGGGAGGCGTGCGGGGGGGTGGGGTGGGGGGGGGCTCCCTGGCTGGATTTGGTCAGGGGGGTGGAGGAGGAGGAGGGAGGAGGAGGGAGAGGGTGGAAGTACGGAGCTCGCTTGCTCGCTTTTGGTCCCGGGCGATGATGGAGCTGGAGTCGGCCAGCAACAGGGGCGACCTGGGCGCCGTGGTGGGGGACTCGCTGCAGCCGCAGACGCCGAGCAGGCACGAGAAGAGCCTGGGACTGCTCACGACCAAGTTCGTGACTTTACTGCAAGAGGCGAAGGACGGCGTGCTGGATCTGAAGGCGGTGAGCACACACAAAAAAAACACACAAAAATGCAGCCCCTCTTTTTCTGTTTTTTTTTTTTTTTTTTTTAAGAGTCTTTTGTTGTTAGCCTTTAGCACATGTCACGTTTTTGAGCTGTCGTTAGGTTGCGTACACTTTCGTTAGCTTTGCCCGTTAGCCTAGCCTAGCTGTGTGACAGGCTAATTTGAATGGACGATCACCTCGTTGCGTGTAACTTTGTAGTTTTAACACACTTTAGTCACTTTTTGTTTTTTAACCTCCTCCCCCTCTTTAAATGCTACGTCATGCTATTTTTTTTAATTATTATTATTTTATTTTTTATTTTTTTGCATTTCTTGGAGGAGGAGGAGGAGAGGGGAGGGGGGAGTAAAGTGAACTTTTGAAAACACCGGTCAACTTTTCAGACTCTGCCCCCTGCAGATTCAAAGTTTTAAAAAAAAAAAAGTGGGTCAAGCTTTTGTCCTTCCTCTTTGGTTTTAATTCAATTAAATTCCTCGCTGTTAGTTTCCAATAGTTTTTTTTTTTTTTTTTTTTAAAAGCATATATTTTATAGGGATAGTGAATTCGCTTTTCGATCAAAAGTATATTAAGCATATCATCATCATTATTATTATCGTCTCTATTAAGCCCTTCAGATAAAAAAATAATAACACTGATCAGATTCTCTTAAATAACGTAAATAAATAGTAAATTCTGGTTTGTACGTCTTAATAAGATGTTTCAGTCAGCTTATAAAGCACTTAATACGTTTTTTTTAACACAATAATACCATTAAATTGGGTTTCAGCTGAAGTCAGAACATTAATTTCACAAATTGTAGTAACATTTCAACAAACATGTTGGTTTTCTCTCAACCAAAACCAGTAAACCCAGATGGCAGCTTGACCAGCCAAGCATTACTTTGGATAACACAACAGTTTCTTTTTCACAGTGACCTCAATGACTTGGCGGACAGATTGGCTTCGTAGCTGCTGACACTTGTGGTTGCACTGCGCTGTGTAGATAGTAAAATACAAGTTTTATCTGTCCAAAAAAAAAAAAACCACTACATTAATTAGTACTGAAACGAATTGACTTTGAATAAGCATTTAATTTAGTCTCTCTGCATTCTTACATCGTTTCCTACACGGAAAAAAAGACTGATGGGGTGATTGGATGTTGGGCACTAATGTTTGGAGATATTGCGCTTCAACGTACGATTCTTTTCAATATCATTCAAACTGATGTTCATTTCTTTGATTAATTTGTTCTTTTTTTTTTGGTCTTTAAAATGGCGGTCAACAGTCCACAATGAAAGATACTCAGTTTATTATAATGAAGTACTAAAGGAACCAGAAAAATATTCACATTTAAGAAAGTAAATAATCTTGTCTGTTTCGATGTAAACACTCTGTTATAACACAGCTTTTAGGTTTTTGAGATAACGACCTATTACAAAAGAGCTGTTACATAAATGTGCTTTGTGCTATAAAAAAAAACGAGACTCTGCTCTGTCTGGAGGCTATTTACATGTTGACCCTGCTGGAGAATGTATAAGTCAACTCATGACAATGAAGCATTGGGAATGTGTATTGATATCTGTCTTTGTCATCTGTGGCTCCCACAGGCACCCTGAACTAGAAGTCGTTAAATGTCTTGAAAAAATATAATCCTTAGAATTTATTAGCCATCATTCAAGTGGTTCATGACTCTCGTTTACCGACGGGGCCTGGTGACAAAGTCTAGACTTATCAGCACCCGCCATATGGTTATTGTTAGCTTTTTAAACACCCGAGAGGTTGGGCTGCGGAGGAAGTTTAAATGACACGAAGACGGTTGGTGAAACTTCATGGTTTTCGGTTGCAGGGCACCTGTTGGCACGAATACAGCAGTGTTTCTTTCTTTGTCTGTGTTTTAGCTACAAGCGCGCCTGTAATCTCTACTGCATTTCTTATTGCACTTGTGCTGTCGTTCAGGCTGCAGACACCTTGGCAGTGCGGCAGAAACGACGGATCTACGATATCACTAATGTGCTGGAAGGAATTGGACTGATAGAGAAGAAGTCCAAGAACAGTATCCAATGGAAGTAAGTACATGGTTATTTTTGTTTTGTTCCCCAAACGGTTAAAATGCAGTCACTTAAAAAAAAAAATTTTTTTAAAAGATGTACTGCATTCACTCTATAAGGACTCTCTGTATTTTTGGCTTCATTAAAAGGCAAATGATCAAAGTCTTTGGAGTTGTGTGCTGATCTGTCGAAGCCTTCATCACAGAGAAGTGATGAACTTTATGAAACTATGTGACTAGATTTGTGTCTTGCCAGCTCTTGCACAAGTCGGCATATTCATGCTGTATTAGTCCTGCAGAGAAATGGCTCTGATTGTGTGACAAACATTCTCATGACTCCGGGACTGTGTCTGAGTTGTAACAGTAGAAAAGTGACTGTTGACCAGAAGAGTGTGAAGTCAAAGGAAAACAAATTAAAGTCTCAGTTTGCAGAACACGTGCTCGTTTAGGTTACAGAACCGACCACTGACAGTGTGTGTTGTAAGTGTCACTTTCCTGTACACATTTAGCAATGAAGAAGCACATTATACCAAAATGGCCAGAACAATAGCAAAGAGCCTGTTTGCTGCAGGTGCAGTACTACAACATTCTGGACAGCTGTATATACATATGTGAGCTGTAAACATACAGGAACATGTCAAAATGGCTTCGCTCATTGCACTGCAATATAGTGCAGACTATATATCTGTTGCCCTTTAATTATTGAGATGAACCTTTTAGGAAATGGATTTTAATGTTACTGTACAATGTACTACCATTCATAACTGCTTAAAGCAAACGTGACATTCAGCTGCGTCCGTTTAGTCCAAGCTGTAGTACAAATCAGATGAATCAGACTGTGCATTTCGCCTCTTTGTTTCAGGGGTGTAGGTCCAGGCTGCAACACCAGAGAGATAGCCGACAAGCTGATTGATCTGAAGGCCGAGCTAGATGACCTGGCCGTCCGGGAAAACGAGCTGGACCAGCAGAGAGTCTGGGTCCAACAAAGCATCAAGAACGTCACCGACGACTCCAACAACAGCCCATATCCTTCTCTGGCACTGTCTGTATGTTTGTGTTTTCTGTGATGTATCCCACGTGTCAGCGTTGCTTTAATCTGACAGAATTATCCTTCCTAAATTAATTCCAATTAATTCAAAATCACAACTGTTCCTAATAGATTTGTTTGTCACTGCTGCTTCTTCAGAACCAGCAAAATAATCCCAATGACGTCGCTAGAATAGTTTTCGCACCCTTGTCGAAGCTTGAGACTAAAACAGATCTCGATGTGGAAAACGGGTGGTGGTTTTTTTTTTCCTGTTACAAGTACAGCAAAAAAAACACATTACAGTTATAGCACTGTACCTTTCAACAGTTCATGGAAACTATTAAGTGGATTTGCAGGATTATAAATGTTCCTCTGAGCGCTGCCAAAATTCTGACTTCATTTGTCTGTCAGTTCTGACGTAGATGACATCCAGATTCTTTCCTGTGTCGGACAGACTGACAGTTTCATCATCGCGTACCCCTGAAAACCAAAGACACCTCTCTATACCTGTGTCCATGTTAAACTACTTCGATATATTCATCTTTATGTGCTTTGAAAAAAACAGTCCTGGTCTGTATTTTGCTGAATGCGGCAGTAACACTAGTGAAACCTATGAAGCCTCAGCACCCGCCTTCTAATCAGGGATAATACTGGTTCTACATCCCCTGTGACTCTGCCAGCTCATATTGAAGCTCTCTGTCCTGGTGTCTTAAAGGGGCCACGCCACGAGTATTACTCACCTTGTAAAAACAGTTGTATGATGTCATCTGTGATGCAGGAGGGAGCTTTTTAAAGCCTGAGCCAAATGTGACTGTTACTTGACTTGGAGCCTTAACACATTCATACTATGGCATATATAAAACATGAAGACCTCTGTGGAGCTTTCAAAGGTAATTGGTTCTCGTGTTCAGTTTAATAGACGCGTTACCTTTTCTGTTACACTCGCCATCTCAAAACCAACTTTCCTCACTCGTCACTTTCCTGTCTCGCTTCCACAGGTGACACACTCCTAGCAATTCGTGCTCCCATAGGCACACAACTAGAGGTGCCCATACCAGAATCTGTAAGTAACACGTGTGGTTTGTGCATCTTGTATGCTCCTTAGGTCCACCTGCTGTTCTGTTCATGTCAAAGACTGAATCTGTTTGTGTGCAGGTCCTCAACGGACAGCGAAAATACCAGATCCGTCTGAAGAGTTCATCTGGTCCCATCGAGGTTCTATTGGTCAATAAGGACCCCTCCAGTGCCTCTCCTGTTGTCTTACCCGTCCCTCCTCCGGATGACGTCCTTCAGAACCTCCCAGCACCGACGCCTACCTCCCAGCTGCCCACCGCTGTTTCACAGGTCCAAAAAGATACCAGTTTTCTCTTTGCATTTAGTAAGACGTCCGTCTTCAAAGACAGTAAAGAGGCTGCACAGGAGATCATTCTGGCAGACATTGGTCTGAAACACTTGGAGGCCTGGATTAGGCCCGGCTTACTCATTCAAGCTTGTCTTTAAACATGACAGTTGTATCCAAGTGAAATGATGTCGATAACGTTGCCACGGGGACAAATGTAACTTCTATGAATTGTGCAATTGTCATGATTTTCCTCCTTTTCTTCCTTCAACGTTTTACCCTCCAGGCCCTGAAAGCTGCTCCAGCCACTCCCACCAAACCAGCTCTTCCAGCTAACCAGACAATGACAGGTGAGCAGGGTCAAAGTCCTGGTGATTTTATTATTTTGTATTATAAATAAGAACTCTCTTCCCGTCTATGTTTATACCCCCCCGTCAGGCAAAATCTCCACCCTCTTTATTGTGGTTTGCATTTTACGCCAAGCCGTTTGTGATGCTTACATAAAGGGCATTTTGATACCGTGTCGACAGCCGATATATTCTTAAAATAATTTGTTGTCTCATGCTTGTTTTATGTCAGATGTGACGAGCACGGCGCCGCTCACCCCAACAACAGAAACACCTGCCACAGTTACTCAGCAACTGCAGTCGTCGGCCTCTTTGGATGGATCTGCAGCGTCCTCCGCCTCCGCAGTGTTTGAACCAATAAAATCGGATCCATCTGAATGTGAGTATTGAGCTCAAGGTTTGAGTTTTACTGTTATGTAGCCACGGTGGCTCATGATGATGATTCATTTGTTTGTTTAATGTTAAGTGAGGAACTGAATTGTTTCATTTTCCACAGATGAATGTTAATTATGCAAACATTTATCTTGCTACTTTCCGTGTGTAGCTAGGACTTGCATACGGGAAAATTCAGTAAATGTATTCTGTACTTATGTATGTGACTGTATAACTGATAGGTTGCTTTTTTTTTTCCCTTGTAGTGCTGGACTTTCCCAAAGAGCTCTCTGAAATGTTTGATCCGACAAAAGGTAAACTTCTCCTGAGCCTCTCGCAAACTACAGGACTAGTTCAGTTCAGTGAAAAGCATACATCTCCAAATTTGGTCATTTTGAAAGTTTAAAATAAACAGGAGGATCAAATGTTCTTTTATGGCTGGAGGAAAGTCTCCTGCTTATTCAGATAAGGGAAACCGCTTTTTTTTTTCTTTTTCCTTTTTCTTTAAAAATGTCTAGTGACAAATCTGGCAACTTTTTAGACAAAACGTCGCTACTTTTCAAAGAAGTAGGAGATAAAGATGAAGGAATATGTTATATGTTGCTTTTCAAATGCAGTAGGAAAACATCCATACTGTCACTGTCTTCGGTCATAATATAATGATGTTCTGAAGATACGTGGTTTTCATGGGACAGTTTTTACTGTCTTGCAGACTTTCAGTTTTAAAAATATAATTCTTGTCTTTCTCTGACAGAGATCATGAGCGGAGACCTGTTGGAGGACTTGATGTCATCAGAAGGTAAGTTGGGTTTACAGACACGCTGTTATCAGCATGAATATTATGAGTATTTGATGACAGTTGCCATTAAAGAGTTATTAAAAATGTACCATATATATGTTAACAAGAGGCTAATGCATATTGGCAGCTGGACTCACAGCCTTTACCGCTCCTGCATAATATTCCTCATCTCTTTCTCTGTTTCCACTCCAGTGTTCTCGCCTCTCCTCCGTCTGTCCCCTCCACCCAGCGACCACGACTACATATACAACCTGGATGAGACAGAAGGCCTGTGCGACCTCTTCGACGTGCCCATTCTCAACCTCTGACCCCTGACATCGTCAAAAACAGTCGCCCAAATATGCTAATCTACCTTCATTTTATCCCAAGTTTCCCTCCCTCCCTCACTGACTGTGAAAGTGAGAAAAAAGGGAAGGAAAGACGATGCGATCCGACGAGGACGCCGCTGCACTGACACGGTGAGCCCAGTCAGACAGCAGCCGGACGTACAGCCTGGTGAAGAAACACAGGCCGGAACAAAAGATTTTAAATACTGCTTTTCCAAGAAAAAGAAAAAGAAAAAAAAAAAAAGAGTCGTAATTATATTTTTGGATTCTTGTGTATTATAAAGCGTTGCGTTTGGGTATCAGCTTTCCCATGTGCTTGTGAGCGAATGTGTGTGTGCATACTTTGGGTGAGTGTGCTTGTGTGTCTGTGAGTCCGCTTTTTGTATTGAATGATCTCTTGAATCGGACGTCTCCAGGAAAGAAAAAAAAAAAAAAAAAGGATAGAAACCTTTCTCCTATCAGGTCAAGAGTCATGTCAGACCGAACCAGAGGTCCCATCATGGCTTCACCGAGTCCAAACACAGCTGGTTAAATATGCACTGTCCTCATGTACATAGAGAATATATATTTTGTATTAAAAGCACACAAGGCTATTATGTAATTATTAACTACATTTTTAACACAGACAGAGCAATAGTTTGCAAATTAATAAAGACACCAGACGCATACAAATCCACTATATATATATATGAAGTGCTTTACTTTGAATGATAGGAGTTTATTTTAATCAAACCTTTCAGTGTTGAAGTGCCGTTATCACCAGATAGAGAAGGAGGTTCTTAATGCAAAGCTAATGAAGCTCATAAACTTTAACGTAAAGAACCAAGGACCAAAAAAAAAAATGCTGAGTAAGTTTTTAACCATTTCACATGAAAAAATAAAAAAATGTCTCTTTTATTTTTTTTAATTTTTTAACTCCTCATTATGACGACCTCGTTCTAGACCTGGTTCAACGTCAGCGCTTCTAACCTGAGAGGTTTTATTATAGAAATAAAATTAGGACTTTTGGACCTGGCAGATTTTTTATTGGCTCTGATTTAACTTAACTGGTGTCTGTCAGAGGAATACCCCCTTTTCCAAAGTGAACTCTGTGGCAATTGTCTTTCAGTTATGATGTGTGTATATGAACGCCATTGGACTACGTTTTTTTTTTTTTGTATGTAAAAAGACACGTACGATTATCTGATGTATTTTTACTGATGCAGTGAATATAGTCACCGTCATGAGATGTGCTCTCGTTTCTTGCTTGTTTTTGTATATGTGGCACAGATCCCTATTTCGTAGTTTTACATTTTTTTGTTTTGAAATACTGCCTATCACTCTAAAATGGATTTTTCAACTCTAAATATTCTCTCTGTGCAAGGGACAGGTGAGTCAGGATGAGTTGGTACTGGCTGTCGCTGGTGAAGTAGATTATCCACATTATTCATCTCTCCACGGGGCTTTCTCCTGTAAAATCACTTTTTTGTGTAATAATGTCCCATTTCGCCCTCGATGACGTGTATGTATGTACAGTATGTACTGTGTATATCTCTGCCGCTTGTATAGAATAGCATTTATTTTTTTATACCTGCTAGATATATTATTACAGGACTGTTGCTACTAATTTGGGGCTACACTTCAAAGTTTAAGGAGTTTTTTTGTCGACAAAACCCTCTGCTTTTACCGGAGCATCCTGTCTCATGGTTGCACTTTTTTCCTTTTCTTTTTTTTTTTTTTTCTTTTACACATCACTGGACGGACTGACTGCTGCTCGTCCTCTTCTTGATCGGCAGCCAGTCATTGTGTTTGGACGGTATTTGGTTGAATGAATCACGTCTGTGTGTGTGTGTGTGTCTGGCGCGTCAGACTGAAGCATACAGACAGTTTGTAACAGCCTCTAAAGTGCTCAATTGTAGGTGCATCAAATGAAATAAACACTTTGGTATCGTTTGAGTATTGCCCAGCTTCCTCGGTTTCTTATTGAAGTGACACGTCACGCTGTCTGCGTGATGGTGATGGAAGTTAGTTCAGCTGAGATCTTGATTAGCTTCTACTGTGACTTCTGATAGAACCTATGTGTCTGAAGCTCAGGGCATGCGGTTCGTTTTTAATAATCAAATAAACTCATACCGAAGCTTCCTTTGTGGAAACTTACCAAGTCTACAAACCTAGAAAGAACCGTCACAGATAAGATTCTGCGATTAACGTGTATTATCCCTGAAACTCTCCTCGTTGCGGGGCCATCTGTAAAGGAGTGTGTTCACAAAGTCAGCTCCTCCATATGGTCTTTAAAGCCAAAAATGGCTTCATGCAAAAAGAGACACACATTTGATAAACATATTTCCATAGTGTCAAAATCCCCACTTGAGTTGCATGTCATTCCTTATCGTCCCTTCCGCCGCATATTTCCTGTCAACCCTCTATTGTCAACTTTCTATAATAAAGACGTGCAATACTGAAAAAGATAAATTACGTACAAAAGAGAGACATGAAATATGGTGGTATCTTAGTCAGTGCAGGAACATGCTGAATAGCACTGCAGCAGGATATGAGGTCTTCTATCCACCACAGGACATCCTGCAACCCTTTTGGTTACAATAAGTTTGACAATTTAAAAGGAGAGCTGAAGTGGATTTACTTATACAGTAAATGTAAAAACTGTGGGGGGACAGCAGGGGGCAGCTGAAACCAACTGTACATGACCCGGAACTTTGGACTCGTTTAAATTTCTTCGAAATGCAGTAGAAAATATGATACAGCTCAGCATAAGCAGCGAAAGCATTTCCAGAATTGATCTAATTATTATTTCAAATTAAAAGCGCAGAATTCCTCAACAACATTCATTATAGGGTTCTTATAAGTAATGCAATGAAAGTGTTGAAAGGCAAAAAAAATGTTATGCTTGTATAATCATTTAATAAATAAGCAGTGTTAGTTTCTTTCTCGTGGAATATTTTCCTAGAGCATTATTTTCTCGTTATTGCTTCTGTCAGGACACGCTGAGCAGGAAGGGGTTTTATTTTGAAAATCTTAACCGGAAACTTTATTCGGAATTTGGCCACTTGACACACATCTCCTCGACCGATCGACTCCAGCCAACCCGGAACCTCTAAATCAACTAATCATTTCTGAAAACTCGCCGTGAGGAGTTTTTCCCTCCTGCTTTTCTTGACAGTTCAGATGTTTCTATAAGAAAACTCACTTTTTCGGACTGACTTCGTTCCTCCGGAAACAGAAAAAAAAAAAAAAAAAAAAAAAAAAAGGACAGTTGCAAATGTTTCTCGGTCCGACTGCGGCGGTTCCTGGAGGACAGTAACCATCGACTTGTCTTTTCGTACCAGGTAGGACGCAGTCAGGGAAAAAAAAAAAAAAAAAAAAAGCTGTGCAGCTGACTCACTTTTGTCTTTCACAACTCTGTTCTCTCTGTTTCTCACCGTTTAGGCAATAATCATGTCACTTCAGGCGCTGTTTTAATATGTATTTGCATATAATTTGCTTACTTCTATACTAAAGTTGGCTTTCCAAAACATGTAGTTTGTTGGTTCATTTGGGCTGCAGCACATGACTTTACTGAATTACCATGCACCAGCACTCGTGTATGTGTGTAAAACGGAATTATTAATAAATATAATAAACAGGGCAAATATTAGTGTGCAGTTTAAATGTTTTATATATATATATATATATATATATATTTATTTATTTATTTATTGTATGAATACAAAGTTAATATCCTCTAAATCCCATCAGAAAAGAGTACTTGAGTTTCAAATTTCCCCATAACTCCTATCTTACTCATGAAAAATGTCTATATCTGAGATTTAGTGTGTTCTTCCCTATCTGGTCAGGAATGCCGGGCAGCTGAGAGCTTCCCCCTTCACACACACACACACACACACACACACACACACACACACACACACACACACACACACACACACACACACACACACACACACACAGTGTGTGGGTGGGGGGGGGGGAAGGCTGTCAGTCCAGGGGGTCTGAGACACACATCGGCTCTGCAGCCTAACAAAAGGTCTGGCCGTGCTTGTGGTTTTAAGCTTAATGAAACAAAGTGCTCACAGAAGAACAGGCAGTGACAGCTGCTGCCCGACGTGGTCGACTTTTAATCTGAAATCACTTCCTTTCTTTGAAAGCTTCTTAAATGAATTACAGCTGTCCTTTTGTGAACGGCATGACAAACACACATCCGTGCCTAAATGAGTTTCCCCCCCCGTATCGTTGCCGTCATGAATTCCCATATTGAAATTAGCTGTCTGATATCAATCTGGAAACAACACGGATAAACAGAAAAGCTGTTTCTGATGTTTCTCATTACTTCACTCTTGATTGTCAAATGACTTGTTTTGTGCCTGGCAACCAGTCCATACCCCGATAATATTAATATATAATAATATAATATTGCTGTAAGCAATTTTCCTTCCACTCTGCAGTAAACAGAGATGGCGTTTTCTGGTATTTCGTTCCCACTTTATTCAATCAGGAGGGAGAAAGGTCCCGTCTGCACAGTCATCCAATCAGGAGAGAGAACTGCCCTCTCTGTGTACATCCAATCTGCAGCAGTTATACAGATAATTCTCAGCCAGTTGGTTTTTACCCTCCAAACCTTAGTTCACAACTGTCTGGACATTTTGTCATTTGTGGCCGACGTCAGATCGGTTTGTTTTATTATGATGGCAGCAAAGCTTGTTGTTAGCTCGCCAGCTAATAGTAGCTGCAGTTATACGTGCTTATTAATAGCAGAAAACAAACTCTGTAATCCCGGGTAACTTTACAGCCAATTGGATGTGAAGAAGAACATAGCGCCTTCGTGTGGTGACGTCCGGGTAACGAGGGAAGTGCTAACTGCAAAAACATACAGGAAGTTGGTAAAAAAAAAAAAAAATGCTAATTTTGTTCACACCTCCTTTTAGGTTACAGTAGAAGAAGTTTCGAGAAGAAGCAAACATCTGTTTTTTTTCTTAAAAATACTGCCAGTTGTTTGGTGAGTCCCGTATTTGACACGTGTTGAGGCTCTTGCACTCAATAAATGTTACATAAACTAATGTAACTGGATGTTCTTTAAATAAATAACCTTCATTAACCTGCGTTGATTATTCCAGCAGTGTTTATATTACATTAACTGGAATCGTTGCTTTGACAGCTGTGTACTAAAAGCCAAACTTCACTTCTGTTTAAAAGCAGGCGGAGGCAGGAGGTGTGGTTTCAGCTTTCATCTACTTAATTCAGGGAACCAACAGGCACAGGCAGGTACAGATACTCACACTTTGGTAGTTAACCTCTTTGGAGAGTGGAGACCTTTCGTCTCTCTCTTCTGCCGAGTTCATAAAGGCAACTACATTTTCACTGATTAACAGTTTTTCTGTTGAGGTACATACGAAAAAAATCTCAGGGTTAGTTTTTGTGGTTAAAAGTACAATAATACACTATTTTGTACTCATTCTGTGTGCTGACATTGCTTGTCATAAGAAATTATTTTGAGAACCCGGTTTTGTATATTTTGAATAACTTATTCGTCATCTTACTTGTATTTCCATCATCGGGTCGTATTACCTGTCATTTAAATGAAGAGCTGTATGAAATTAACCGAGTCAGAAATTTCAACAACACTCGCGTAGTTGAGGGAAGGAGCTGATTCTTAAAGCACTGGCTTAAGTTTAGCCTTCATTTTGGAGAATGACGGTGCAGGCTGAGCTGAAGCGTGTACGGACAGGTTACGATGAACACAGACTAATAGTGCGTTGCCGTTAGTACGAGTAAAGTCAGATCACTGGAAGTCTTCTCAACTTTTAGTGAATCTTTAACCCTCTGCTCTTCCTCATCTGACTTTACTAATATCTATTCTGGACATACGTCTACTGTATTCATTGGTTTTATAATCCCCTTTCCTACTGTTCCCGTTATGTAATATAATTTATTTCTCAGTAAGAGAAAGTCTGTGTGGATACACTCACCTAGGAGACTCAAGTACATATTTATGTTCCCCACTGAGATGACTCATGTATTCATAGTGTCTTCAGAAGAAGTGCATAATTGTGGCAAGATTTTATCTTTGATTTTGTATTATGGTAATATGATACAGTCACTGCCTGTTCTTGAAGACAGTTTTTTTTTTTTTTTAGTATTGAGAGAAGTTGAGTGGAATTAAATAAAAGCCTCTTTGTGCGATAAAAAAAAGCTTCTCAAAATGTTCTTGCATATAAATGTCATCTTAAAGCATGAAATAAAAATAGCAAAATCACCATATTGACATGAAGCTTTAATTTAAAATGTGAAAGAATTCATTTTTACACCAAATATTAATCTTTAAATAAACAGCAATCAACGCCAAAGGTGTCTCCGAGCTTTTCAACCGGCAATAATAATGTACCCAGTGTGTGAAGAAATGACCGATGTAAACTGGAACTAATAAAGAAAGTCCATGTCACCGCGCTGCTAGCAGAGCTGAAAACAATCCTCCGTCATTATTTAAAGTAATTATCTTGGAGGTAACACGATAGTGTCTGAGCCTGTGGCCCACTCGTGAAAGTATTTACATTTACAGTCATACAAACAACAGACCCACTCTTCGTAGCTCAGGTCTCAACTGCCAAGTGACTGACGTCACACAGGAAACACGGTTTGGATCCCTTTGGAAGTGAAGTCCAAGATCAAAGCTGCAATTACTACTTATCACCAAATAGAAAGAAACCAAGCGCTTTGGGATTGTAACTATAAACTTTCTAAACTTAAGCTGACCTGCTTCATCAGGATTGCATAGTTTGATCAAATATGATTCAGAGGCGTCATAAGTAAGAAACTCCACAACTGTCAACGCAATTTGATTCCAATATTGCTGAATTCTGATTTGTGCATGAAAGGAAGTATGTGACATTATTTACTTCCAACTTCAAAACCGATTAGGAGAATTCAGACAAAAACAAATGTGTATATCTCTTATTTAAAATAATGAAAGCTGCTAATTTTGTGAAACCGATTGAGAAACTAGCGTATATTTTTGGAATATTTATTCACAAAATTTGGGATGTTTGATTTTGTCACCCGGGCTTCATTTTAGTTTCAGTATCCTTATTGCAGGCTTTCTAGGGAAGTGGTTTGGAAGCAGTTGTTGTAGAAACCAGTGTATAAACTAGTGTATCTTTCACCATTAATACATTACCCGTGAGAATTTGCCACAACAGTAATTCTGCATTCAGCAGAAAGACATATGGACTCAGTCTCACATTCAACATTATAGAGCTCAGACGGCTTAAAAACCGCAGGCAGCCGGGGTTGTTTCAGAGACATGACGCGCCATTATCCAGAGTTTTCCCGTGAATTAGCTGACTCATAAGCTGCCCTCGAATAAACCTACATTCCTGCAAATCTCTTTAAGATTAAGGTTACAAAACCTTTGTGTTACTTGTTAAAGGGAAGTTCAGCACCAGAATCACTTCAACAAGCTTTTCCTTTCCAATGACCCCCCCCCTCCCCCCTCCCCACCCCCTAAAAAAAAACAACAACAAAAAAACTTGATGTCTCCTCGTTGCATCTACTTGTTGATCATAATCAACAAATAATAATCATCCTCGCGTTGAGGGCATTGCTCACCGGGAAAGACGCTGCCTCAGGGCGAGCGAGGTGAGAAGACAGTAAAGGCGTGTGTGGTTGTTGTGACAGCAGTGGGAGCGTTGCTTTGAAACCTGCCGTAAACTGGGAGAGCTTGTCTGGAAGTGATGGTATGCGAACTATCCGAGAGATCAAGCGGGATGGGGGGTGGGTGGGGGGTATTAATCGAACCGAGCTCGACCTCTTTTCTTTTCACCGTGAGCTCATGAACGCGCAGAGGAATTAAGATCCAGCTGTATTGTTTCCATGTGCTGCGAGCGAGGGAAGATGGATGGATGGTGGGGGGGGGGTTGCTGGAAACACAACAACAGCGTCTTCTGTGTCCTCCGGGAATGCTATCTGAAGGCTGAGGAGGAAGCGTGCGTGCGTGCGAGTGTGTGTGCGTGTACGGCTTCACTTAATGCACCATAAATACAGTGAAAGAGGAACACCGTGTGCTACAGCCTCATATTGAAAATGATATATGACTGGTTGTTCAGCTCTCACGCGAACAACTCCAGACTTTTTTTTTTTTTTAACTTGTACCACAGCTCACTTTTCTGTTGTCAGAATTACTCTTTAGTTCCTGCTCGCCTGAATCAGGACGAGGCCCACCCACACTTTTTTTTTTTTGTCGATTTCTGAAATGTTCGTCGAGGTCAGAGCCTCAGGATTTGTAGCCCATCCGTGTTAAATTTCAGACTTCACACAAGCTCAAACCCATTTTTTTTTTTGTCACATAGTTTTTAGACATATATTGTCTCTGATACAGTGCATTCATATCTATCCTGCTCTGCTACTCGGGAGGTAATAGAGAAATACTGTGACCCGTCATCTGTGTTGTCTTTAATCAACAGGTAGTGAGCGGTGGAGCCGAGAGCTGCCAACATGCCGCAGCAGAAGGACATAGTGAAGATAGCCATCCAGATGCCTGGGGCCTACCCCCAGCTCATACAACTGGACCAGGTAAAACATGCTCACACACACACACACTCAAAATTACAATTAGCCCTGTTTTTAACCTCCAAATGCCCATAAAATGTGAAAGAGTTATGTTTTTTTTTTACTCTGTTCGGCAGTAAAAAAAAAAAAAAAAAATCAGTTCAACCCTTGTTTCGTTGTGCATCGTTACTTCTTTTTTGTGTGTGTGTGTGTTTTTTTTTTTCCCGCCACAGTCCTGCAGCAAGTTCTCGTTTTACCCGTGAGGCAGAGCTCCTCATTGATGCCCTGGTGTCACTGTCAGTTAAACTCATTGCAGCTCTTGAAAAGGTTAAAGGTACCGTACTGACTCTTAGAGTCTACCAAGTCCAGCAAAAGAAGCAGCATGTTAAATTAAAGGCCGCAAAAACCTGCAGCGGGACTCTGGCGGAAAAAAACAAAACACGGAAAAGAAGTAACAACGCACAACAAAATACAACAACTTTTACGCATCTGGTTTGTTGAAGGTCATCCGTGCCTTACTACACACTCAAGCTGCATGATGTAGGTCTGATAATCAGCCATGAGAAACCACACAGAAGATGCTGCATCATCTCATGGATTTATTTTTGCGCTGTTTCTTAAAATATATATATATTTTTTTTGCTGAACGTATGCGGCTGCAGAACCAGAGCCAGAGGTTATCTCTGACCACAGGACCACCTGCCTTCAGTTAATATCCATTACTTCATTATGAATAGATCCCATCATCTAAACCTAAGTGTGACTATATAATTGAAAGCTTGATCGAGGTGGTTCATAATCTGGCAATCAGAATGACTTCTAAACCCTGTGACCCAACGGTGGCCCTATGATTGTTTGTTTTTTTGTTTTTTTAACGATAAAATAACATGGGCTGCAGGTTGGATGACATGTTTCATTAAGAATACACCGTGGACTGATTGATTTGGCTGAACAGTTTTTCAGACAGGTAGTTTTTAATCTAGAAAACTTTGACATTTTTGGGTGCGCATATTTGTCAAGCACATACACTTATGTTTGTTCCAGTAGAAACCGAAACATGAAGGTGATATCGATGCCGTGAAGCCTTTTGGATGATTTTGTGGCATGTAGCAACACAAGGTGACCACTTCCTTACCAGTGTGGTTGAATATCGCTGTTACAGCGTTAAATATTTCAAAATAGCTCTACATTGTCGCTGCCAAGTCTGCTGACAATGATCGACATGTTGTCACTGGCTGGTAAAACAGCTCAGACTATTTATATTTTCTTTTTACCCTAATCACTGCATCCTGATAGCCACTATTTATTAAACTCAAACATGTGAGCTATTAAATAAATAAGGAGTCTTTGGTGAAACAAGGGTCAGGTACACAACCTGTCGGTCTTCGGTGCATTCACCTTTTAGCCGTCCACTTGTGATCGGATCAGTCAGAACGCATGTTAAAGCAAAGTCTGACATAAATAGCCTACAATTAAAAATAATGATATGCAATAATAAAAAAATAAATTAAAAAAAAGGTAATGATGAATCACATTTCATAATAATTTGTTTGGATTTAAATTTTTTATTCTTTTACAGTCTAGTAATCTAATTAGATTATTAATTTAATCATGTCTTCTTAACATTTCTTTAATATAGAATGTTCTGGGTTATCGTATAGTCACTCACTGTTTTGGTTTCTTCAGCTTTGACCAAATGTTACATTAGGGAGGTTTTCCATGTGTTTCCCAGAAGCTTTGGGAAAATTGTACTTTCTTGCGCAAGACACAGCACACGAGTTGTAGTTTAAACTGAATACCAGACAGTAGGGATGTGTGTGTGTGTGTGTGTGTGTGTGTGTGTGTGTGTGTGTGTGTGTGTGTGTGTGTGTGTGTGTGTGTGTGTGTGTGTGTGTGTGTGTGTGTGTGTGTGTGTGTGTGTGTGAGACATACTGCTCATCATATGAGACGGTCTGAAGTGAGAGAGAATAGATTTAACAGCTACTCACCCAGACGGTCTGCAGCTGGAAAATGTAGCACAACTGGAGCGAACACCCAGTTTTACGCATTTTATTACAATTCGAGGTACCTTAAAGACCTCATCCAATGAAAATCAAGTTTTTAACCTTGTTAACGTGTCCATATGGAGTTCTTTTTATACAGTAAAAGACACGTTACTGAGCATTTTCACTTTGGGTCTATCTGAGCACAGATTCAGACAGCCAGGGTTTCATACATCACGTACCTAAGGAACCAATCAGCTTGCAGGGTGCAGGAGAAAATAACTCCTACATATGGGAGAGGAAGAGGGACATTAACAATTTTTTTTTTTGAAGGCTTTGTATTGTAATGATCCTCTGGGAATCACCTCGTATAAACATTCAAGAGTGTTGCTTCAGATTTAAAAGGTCTATTCTCCACTCGGAATAGTTTTAAACCGGTCCTGTCAGGCCAGAAAACTCTCTCGAAAACTTCCCATTGGCCCAAACGTTTCCGCACGACCCATTCGATTGGTTGACCCCCTCGGCTGCCACTAATAACAGACCAACCACCGGGTCGGACCGCAGACCCTGAAGACATTTTGACTGGGTAGCCGCAGGGCCGACCACTAATGGCAGGATGGCTGAGAGTCAGACATGGAAGCAGTCTGGCTTTTATTTACGTGCAGAGAGGGATCTGGCCGGCGAGGGTAACATTGTTCTGAAGGCGTCGGGGAGCTCCAGGATTTCCTCCTCTCAGCGAACAAGGTTTGCAGCCAGCGCGAATAGCTGTGGTGTCGTGATCCCATAACAGCATGTCATTACTGCAGCTCCAGTTGAGCTCCCCGACACAGAAAGCAGAGTCGAGTTGTTATAAACCACGTGCATGCAGCAGGTGTGTGTTTTAATGTCGTGTCAACGTATTTGTTGAGTGTGTGTGTGTGTGTGTGTGTGTGTCTGACTGACTACATGCTGTTCTGTTGTGTGTCCGTGCAGAAAAAGCCTCTGTCTGCTGTCATAAAGGAGGTGTGTGATGGGTAAGTTGATGATGGTGGATCAGATTTATTTGTGCTTCCTCACTGTGTAGTTAATGTGTGACATCATTAGTATTCATCTGTACGTGTTGCTGTGATAGTTTAATGTGCGCGTGTGTGTTTGTACAGCTGGAATCTGCCGGGTCCTGACAACTACGCTCTGCAGTACGCTGACGGAGTGCAGATGTACATCACCGAATCGGTCAGTCATAAATATTTATCTATACCCCCGAATCAGTCTGGTAGATGTTTGAGTGCATCCTGAGGACATTAAACTACAGGCCCGAGTCGTTCCTTCAGCTGTGTCTATGTTTGAGATGAGAACAGTGTAATTTAGAGCTCGGCCAGATACTTGATTTTTGGGGCCGATGCTAAAGCGTATTTAAAGAGTAAAAAAAAAAAAAGTACAATATGGATATGTTGGCTGAAATGTGGTTATCAAACACTTGTTAAAGTGGGACTTTTTGGACAGGAAGTGCAGAGCTGTCTCTGTTTCTGTGGCTTACATGAAAAACTATTTTCTCTTTTTAGATTCTAACATGCAGTTAAATAATGTAATAATGTAGATTCATGTTGCGTTTGAGCAGAACTTCACACCTTCTTCGGTTTTGCTTCACTAATAAGATGTTGTTGTTGTTGTTTTTTAGTCTTGAGCCTCATAAAACTGCTGCTTCTCTCCTCTATTGTCTGTCAGAACTAATCAGTCCTAGTTTTTCATTTTAATGGTGATTGTATTTGCCAGGTTGTAAGCGCATTAATGGATCGGTGCTGTTTATCTTCATGTGACGATCAGCATCCCACGAGTTTATACACTGTTTCTGTTTCTGTTTCTGTGTCTGTGTGTGGTTAACCTGCTTGTACTGTATCTATCTCCGTCCTACCCCATTTAGCTCACGGTGTGACTGGGTTTGAGAGTGCGTTTTCAGTTTCAAAAAAGCATTTCCTTCTGTGTGTGTTTGTGTTTGTTTGCGTCTCGTAGAACCGTCTGGACATTAAGAACGGCTGCATTCTGCGTCTGACCAAGGCACCGGTGAGTCTGCAACCAGCAGCCTCTGGGCCACGTTCCTCTGTCACCTCCCTCTTCTCACATTCTTACAGCCTCTCACTCACTACGGCAGTCTTTCATTTACATTTGGGCATGCAGCAAATTATGGAACCGGCTGCACAGAAAGCACCAAAAAAAAAAAAAACACAAAAAAAAGCCAACCCTGTCCTGTCACTGCATATAAAGAGTTTTAAAGCAGAGCAACAAAATCCAATTGACACCTCGAGAAGGAGAACGTTTTTTGTTGTTGTTTTTTTTGTATTTTGTGTGAGCATATGTTGTTTCTTTTTGCTTTACAGGGTCGCTGTGCAGAAGACTTGTACAAGGGCATCCAGAGCGCCGACTCAGGCGTGCGCTGCGACTCGCTGAAGGAACTCGCCAGTGTTTCCACGGACGTGACCTTCGCTCAGGAGTTCATCAGCCGAGACGGACACCTCCTATTGGTCAAAATAGTGGAAGACTCCAATGAGTTAGTACTCCGTGTGTGTGTGTGTGTGTATCATTGCATGTATTACTCGGCCGGGGGTGGAATGCTATTCGACAGACAGATATCACGGTGCTGAGGGGTCCCTCTACGTGTAGCAGCGAATCCTGCTGAGCTGCAGCTGTCAAGCAAAAAAAAAACAAAACAAAGGAGTCTCTCTACTGAAGAAATTTAGAGCTGCAAATATGAGATTGTATTCTGCTGAATGAAATCCTTCTACTCGCACTTTAGTCTCTCTTTGAGTTCAGTTGTTGATGAATCCGAGCAGTTTTAATGATCGTAGCAGCAGCACAAGTAGCTGAATCCAGAGTGGAAACATTTAACCATTACTGTTAATATTTACACTTTAAATCAGTAAATGAACTACTGAAAGGATATTACATCCGTCTGAATGCTAATCTCTCCAGGAAATAATTAAAATAATAATGAATTATTCATACAAATTCAACTAATCAACTCAACATTTGCCTTGGGGGACTTGCAATTTTGCATAATTCCCAGCGATTTCTCTGCCGTAAATAGATTAATAGAAGCTCTTCTGAAGGCATTAGGCCACAAACAAAACTGTCCTTAGCAAAAAAAAAATGAATCCTCATCTACAGTCAGCGATTCTTTTCAACTTCTCTTCTCATCAGCAAAAAAAAACCAACCTGTAGTTCACCCTGAAAACAGTGAAACTGGAAGTGACTGGCTTTCTGGGAAATGCTATTTTCTATGTATTTGCAGAAAATCAAACAACTTTTAAAATCCACAGTAAGTGTGTGTTAATGGATAATAATTATCTTATGTTTTTCTGTGTCCTTCAGGAGTAATGTGATCATGACCCACACACTGACGGGCTTCATGGAACTGATGGATCATGGGATAGTTTCATGGGAGAACCTGTCGTCTGTTTTCATCAAGAAGGTTTTTTTTTTCAGTGACAGTTAGCTGCATCTTCTCTCTCTATTCCCTCCTCCTCTCACCGTTCTCTCCCTTTTGCCCCCCCCCCCCCCACCAGATTGCCAGCTTCGTCAGCGCCAAGCCGACCGATGCCTCAATACAGCAGGTGTCCCTGGACATCCTGGAGAGCATGGTGCTGAGCAGCCACGGCCTTTTCCTGCAGGTCAAACAGGAAGTCACCATGGAGAGGCTCATTACTCACCTCCAGGTGTAAGTAACAAATCTGGCTTTAAACTGATTTAATATTTCAAACGGATTCGGTCACGCTTGATATAAGAATAGTTTTATATTCATGGTGTTGAAAAAAAAAACCAGACAGTGACATCATTTTGCGATGAGCTGGCAGGATGATAAACGGCAGCGTTGTCTCTTTTAAATATGTAAAACCGTCACCCTAAGAATTTACAAAGAGGCGTAATGTGAGGACTGAAAACTTTTAAAGCAACTAAATTCTTTCATCTTATTTTGTATACTTCTAAACACACCTTTCATGCAGCTGTAGATCACTGAAGTGTGTGTTTGCCTCACACTCTTTTCTCTTCTTCTTTCAGGACGAATCAGCAGATCCAGACCAAAGCCATGGCTCTACTCATGGCTCTATTACAAACGGCCGAAGACTCGGACAGACAGGTGCCGCTGCACTCCGTTTCTTACTTTCTAACACACTTTTCATCAACTTTCTCTTCTCATAACTATTAAAAAAAAAAAAAAAAAAAAAAAAAAACGGCCCAGCGTGCAGACGAGCATGTTATTTACTTTGTTTCAGGGTCTTCCTGAATGTCTGTTACTTCCAGACAGTGAAGCTTGAGGCTGTAAAGCGGTATGCACCGTGCAAACTGCAACTCGGCTCATGTGACTTTCTGTGTTTTTCTAACCGTCAGAAAATTCCTGTGAAAAGAGCAAAACCAACAACGAAATGGTCCTTTTAGCCAGTATTGTCCAGTTTAGCTTATTCCTCTGTACGGTCGAGCTCCACTGTTGTTCAAAAACTGCTTCAAAGAACTTCATGCACATCAAACACTGAATCTTAGTGGCAATCAAAAACTCTCAATTGGAAGGAAAATCAAACCGGTGTGTTTGTATGAACTTTGGCCTGATGAAAGTCTGAGGGACGAAATGTTTTCTTGCTTGTTCAAAAAGTATTTTCGGGTGCTTTCACCTTTACCCGTCTTGGTCTGGACCCTCGAACCTTTCAGGTCGTTTTGGTCAAACCCAAATGGCAGATGTGAAAGTTACCTCTGACCACAAGACGAAAAAAATGTTCCGACCCCGAGGGGGTGGTCTCGTTCGCAGTTTGACAACACTTGATTCGCCTCTATTTGGACCCAATTACAGGAAGTTGAGGAAGGTCATCATCCCTCATTAAACAATAGAGGAAGAAAAAAAAAGCCAGAAGAGAAGTAAAAAAAACAAACAAATTTGTTATGGTAGCACATGGGGAGAGGAGGAGACAAATATATCAAAAGTCACATTGGATTTATTTTTAGTGGACTTAAAGTGCTGGTTATAATGCCATAATAATGATCATATAGTGGCAGTGAAATGAATCCGTTCAACATTTTTTTCCTCACTCAAACGGAAAAGGCTACGGCCAAATTAACAACACAATTTGTTTTTAGACGCACACCCGTCTATAAAATAATCCGTGTCCAGCATAGGTAGACGGAGCCCATGTATAGGTGATGACGACAGGATGCAGGTTTGTCATGCAGAGTTCTTTGGTGTGCTCACAAAGCCAAAACTAATGTTTACCATGTAACAAAATCATGAACTTTCACAAGTGGAGACACAAAAAAAAACATCTCTAACCCAAACTGTTGCACCGGATGTCGTCGTCTTCTTTTTTTTTAACAGAAAATATGCCAGTCTATAACAGCTGCACAGACTAACGGCTTTAAAGCAGAGGTCATTAGAGAATCAGCTAAATCAGGCTTTAGACATTTAGTCAGTACTTGTTTGCAGAAAAAACACCAAACTTTCGTTTAACTCAAGGCGCAGTTCTGCATTGATGGGAAGGTTTTTTTTTTTATAGCCTTTTGTTTAAGGCGGGGGAGGGGGGGGGGAGGAACGATGATTATTACGCCAGCAGACCGTCGTTGTAGTGCGAGTCCGAATCCTGCAGGCACCACTTCTACCAGACAGCTGGAAACGAGCCGTCTCCCTCGTTGTGTCTCGGCCTTTCTGCAGACAGTCGAGTCTTTCTGCCCTTTCTGTTCTGTTCCTGCTCCTCTCTCATTGTACACAGACAGTTCCCTCATTCAGGCCTCCATCTCTTTTCTCTCAGACTCTCTTTGTTACTCACGCGCGCACACACACACTTCCTCACTTTTACACTAGGTCAACACCCTTCTTATCAGCAAATTAGCTGCGAACAAAACGCCCGTTGAGTCAGAGGGGCACGTAACAGCCAGTATGTGTTCGTCACAGAGGTCAAAGTCCCTCACACTAACGCTCGTCCTGCCCGCTGATCCGTGTCTGACACCCTATCGCCCCCTCGTGTTCGAAACACATCTTTGCACCCCAGTTACACATTTGTTTAATTGTTCTTTGGGCTTCTATTTTCCAGGACATGTTTGCTTTCCTGAATAGGAAGAATCTCCGTCAGTATATTTATAAGGTAAATCATTTTTTACATTTTAAATTCAGAGTTCTCGGTCTCTCAGCAACAGTATAATAAAAGGAGAAACAAGTAAAACACTATTGAGGAAAAATGTGTGTTTCATTGCAGAACATCATCCATAGTTCTGGTTCGGTCCAGGACGAGATGGCCCACTACCTGTACGTCCTACAGTCGGTGACCTTGAATCACCTGGAGCCTCGAATGAGGACGCCTCTGGACTGTTACAGCCAGGTGAGCTGCAACTCAGCGAGAGAAAACATCTGCTAACAAACATCTGTCTGACTTCCTGTTACACCTACACACCTCTTCTTCTTCTTTTTAATTTTTTTTTTTAACACTTTAGGAATTCATTAATATATATTTGATTTATGAATCTTAAGTTGTCCCTACCTAAAATTCAATAATAACAAAGTTTAGTTTATATAGCACTTTTCTGAACAAAGCCAGGAGCTACAAAGTTCGGAGGTCTGAACTGCGAAAGCCCACTGATTTAGTTTACCCGTCGTACACTCAGGTCGTGTAAAGACTTAAAAGCCAACAATAAAATGTTAAAATCAATGCACAATTAAACAAGAGGCCGGTGCAGGGAGGCCAGAGTTTGAGCAATATGATCTTTTTTTTTTTTTTTTTTTTAACTGTTGATAATCCTCGCAGCAGCCTGAGTCATACATGTGTAGAGGGCAACACGGAGATCTAGACAGGAAGAAAAAAAATGCTGGTGTGAGCAAAGCGAGTAAATCATCAAAAGATGAAAAGGATCCGAATTTTTGAAAGGAACTAAAGTTGAAAGAAACAGAACCGCGTTCAAAATAAAAGCTCGAATCAAAGGGAACAACTGAATTCCCTGAAAGCTGTCTTGACGTTATTTGAGACGGAAAATATCAACGCTGACGGTCAGTTAGGTTCAACAGTTTGGAACATTTAAGCACTCTTAAGAAGTTAACGTCCGCTGTCACTCATCACTCCAGGAACAGAGAGACATCCTCCACGGTTTGCGGCAGGCTGCGTTCGAGACCGAAAGTGAGAACAGCCTGAGTCACGAGAGACGACGCTCACTCTGCGCCAAGGAGTTCAAGAAGTTGGGCTTCTCTGTAAGTGTCGGCCGTCGGAGCGTCTTCTGTTTTGGCCTCCTCCCCGTGTACGCGAGTGAGCGTTGTCTTGGATCCTTTTCTTCCAGAACAACAGTAACCCCGGTCAGGACCTGGTGCGAACGCCTCCCGGTCTGTTAGCTTTGGACACCATGTTTTATTTCGCCGCACGTTATCCTGACGCCTACAGCAGGGTGAGTTGGATTTCAGTTGATGATCCTCAAAAACGCTTGTCTTGTGTCTTCTTCATTCCCCCCCCCCTCCTCACCCCGTGTTGTTATTACCACCACACCTAAACTTTCCTTTTGCAACGTGTCTCCGTCTCTCAGTTTGTCCTGGAGAACAGCAGCAGGGAGGACAAGCACGAGTGTCCGTTCGCCAGGAGCAGCATCCAGCTCACGCTCATCCTGTGCGAAATCCTTCGTATCGGAGAGCCGCGTAGGTTCATCGCCAACCTGCTGCTTCCTGCTTCTCCCTCTAACCGCTGGTCCAACCCGCTCTAAAGCCGACAATCTGTCCGTCCTCTGCTTACAGCCTCAGAGACCGGATCCGACTACCACCCCATCTTCTTTAGTCAGGATCGGCTGATGGAGGAGCTGTTCTGCGTCTGTATTCAGCTGCTCAACAAGACCTGGAAGGAGATGAGAGCCACACAGGAGGACTTCGACAAGGTGCAGTAGCTTCGCCGCCGTCGGCTTCCCGAAGCACTTCAAGGATCTCCGTTTCCTGACTTCCCGAGTTTGACGCAGGCTCTCTGCTCAACTCCATAGTGAAATCACAAATGCGCGACGTGCGCAACTCGGGCACTGATGTTGACCAAGTGACGTAACCTAAGTTCCAGCTTCCTCCCGCTTCATGCGCGTCACTCTGCTGCGCTCTGTTGGTTGCAGAGCAGGAACCGTCTCTGAGCTTTTCGATCACACCTTGTACATCTCGGTTGTACTTCAGCGTTAGCCTGAAACCAGCAACAGCATTCACTCGGTTAAATTTCTCTCTGTCCGTAGCACGAGCCGATGTTGTGAAAGAGGTCAGTGCGGTCTGCCGGGATCGAATTGTCTTTGCTTAAAGTTTGCCGTTAGAAAAGTCGTGTTCGAGCCCCAGTCTTACATCAGTCGTCGGGTCATTTGTGATTCCATCGGAGATGAGACAGATTACCGCTCTTCCAAGTGAGATTTCTCTGCACCGAGTCTCTGCTACATGGACAGATAATCGTTAAACTTCTGCTCTAGCATGGCTCAGTGGTTTTGTCCACTGTGCGTGTGCGTGTGCGTGTGTGTGTAAAACGATGACACGGGGTATTTCACATCCAAGCGAAGCGAGGCCAGAACCGGCCTGTTTACCGACTCCTGTGACTGCGACTTCATGCTTCCCACGGAGCACTTAGACCCATTTGTGGTCGACCCGACCGCAATTACACTTCCACGAACCATGAAATATTGTTGTAATTGGTCGCTGGCTTTCATCCACCCACTGTTTTACTTATTGATTGCGCGATGGCTGTCGGCAGTGAGGATTCTGATTCTGCGATTACGGGCGTCAAAGCATTTCCACGGATGAATCATGAAACAAAAACAAGAGAAGAAATGAGACCAGCTTTAAAAAGAGAAGGTTTTAAATGAGTTTGTATTTTGTGCGAACGGTCGCTGGCCTGCCCACACGGACACACAGCGACGCTGCGATGAGACGGCAGTGCTCGGTAGTAGTTTGAACCAGACCGTCAGAAGAGCGGTCGTGTCTGGAAGAAAACGTGGAGAGTCCGACCCTCCCGAAGGGCGGGGAGGTCGAGCTTTTGTCCCCTTCATCAGTCGTAAAACTCGGCGACCTTTGACCTCCCAGGAGCAGGCCGGCGCCCCGGGCACCGGGGCCGCCGGCAGATCGGCCTTTTGTTTTTGCTCACGCCCCCCCCCCCCCTTTCTCTTCCCCCTACCCAGGGTGCTTTGGGGCAAGGACAAAGGGGCTTTAGGTGGACAAAGAGAAGCGTGGTGAGCGGCAGAAAACAGAGGGTAGAAGGAAACGAGGAAAACAAAGCGCTCGGGACATCAGCAGTAATTACACAACAACAGAGGGAACGTAAAACCTCTGGAAACAATACGAGAGGGAGAGAATGGGGGGGGGCGGGGCCGGAGGAGGCAGAGCGGCGGAGAAACTAAAGGAAAAAGGAAAACGGAGAGGATGTGGTGGTCCGTGTGAGATTTAGCTCTGGTTAGTCGGGGAATGAATTCAAAGTATTTGTGTTTGTGCATGTGAGTGTGTACTTCTGCACACACACACACACACACACACACACACACACACACACACACACACACACACACACACACACACACACACACACACACACACACATTTAGCACTCGTGCACACATGCTGCAGGGTTTTAGGGAACAGAGGCATCTGCCACTCGTCGCTCCTATTGGCTAGTTTAGGTAAATGACAAGAGGGGGCTGGACATGGGGTGGAGGGGTGCATGCGTGTGTGTGTGTGTGTGTGTGTGTGTGTGTGTGTGTGTGTGTGTGTGTGTGTGTGTGTGTGTGTGTGTGTGTGTGTGTGTGTGTGTGAGAGTATCAGGGTGTCTGTTTACAAAACACCCAAAGGCCCCGCACCTCTCCTGTCAAGTAGGCGACTCTCTCCCTCTCGCTGTCAACTGCTCGTCATCCCCATCACTTTTTCTCTCGACCGTCGACGGCGGGAATTTAAAGTCGGGATTTAAAATTACTGGTTGCGCC